>NC_053156.1:280527929-280849101 GCF_016835505.1 Polypterus senegalus | reverse complement strand
TTAATGAAAGAAGAGAAGAAGCGGGCCGCTAGGGTGGAGAAAAGAAGAGCTGCTCAGAAAGCTGCAAGCCCATCAACCTCTGAGCAAATGAATGGTAAATGTACAGAGAAAGAGGATCACAACTGGGAATGCTTAAGTGCTAACGTGCAATGCACGGTTACTGGTAATATAGAAACAGGCAGTCCCCGGGTTACGTACAAGATTGGGACAGTAGGTTTGTACATAAGTTGAATTTGTATGTAAGTCGGAACACGTACATTATTTTAATAAATGCTATTGTTGACCGACTGTAACAGGTGCTCTGCCAATGAATGATGGAGTTTCACCTCTTTCTGACCTTTTTATTACTTCTACTTTATTTTCAATGGTGATGTTTTTTCTCTTCTTTACTGTATCACCAGCACTTGCATCAGATTTGTGTTTCAGAGACATTCTTAAAAGGTGAAGACAAAAGGTTAAGATGAGCTCTTCTGTACAGCACTGTACACATAATCACAGCAGGAAGGCACCCGTCCTCAGCACGTCTGATGCATAGGTTGGACCAGATATAATTATGCAATTTTCATTACGCTATAACTTATTCAGTTTATTACATAGAAAACCACGCGAAAAATCCCAGACCATTGAGAAGTGTGCGAACTGATGACATGAAGAATCGTCTTCGCACCGAACTGGAATCGTCCCCACATAACTCAAAGTCATCCGCACGATCTGGATCTGCATAATTAGATTTGGGCCACCCTGTACTAACAAGAGACAACTTCCTGCTATGTGCGTAACATTACAAGCAGGCTTGCTATTGAGAATGAATGGGGGCAGCGACGGGCGGTTCATCACCAGCCCACCTCACAGTCACCTCCACTACAGCATGCTGCCTGCAGCGTGTGCAACACCACCGCCCCCATTCAACACGCAGCCATCCGGGGCACACTACGATGCTACCCTCCGCCTCCCCGTTCCCCCTCAATGGCCTCTGTTCAGCCACAACCGGGTCACCGCTTGCATTACCAGCCGCCCACCTAGAACGAATGGGGCAGCCGTGTGTGGTGGGCAAGCAGTGAAACCACTTGCCGCTAGGAACCACCTGAGTAACGCTACACTGCACGAGCAGCTAAATCGCTCCCCTCCAGCCTCCGTCCAGCCACTGCTTGCAGCGTCCCCAGATTGAAGATGACGGAGCGGAAGTTACTGAGACGCATGCGTCGCAGCTGCGGCTCCGTTTGTATGTCATACAGTAGGTTGGATGTCCGTAACCTGGGGACTACCTGTGTGTGTGTGTGTATTATATATATATATATATATATATATATATATATATATATATATATATATATATAATACACACACACAGGTAGTATAGTATATATATAGGCTACCTGTTGTCTCTGGAGGTCAGGTAAGGAATATCTCAGCCAAGCTCCACTCCATCATGCCCGTTGTGGTGGAAGCCTTTAATAGACAAGCGAGACATTATGTCCAGTTTTCATATGATGTTGGTGCACTAACATAAAACATAAGTTTTTGTACATATAAAAGTGCATTTGTAAAAGTTTGTACAATTTGCAGTAAGTGTACCTAGCAAGAACGACGCTGCTTTTGTTAAGGTGTTATTACATTCCATTAACGCACTTGGTGTTCCCATGTCCAGGGTCAGTCCGTGATTAATTTTTTCTGAGGCACAGTGGTGTTCCCAAACGTTATGGTGCTGTATTTGTAAAGTAACTGGTTAAACCCTCAGTGTTTTCATACGGCCTGCACCATTCACTGTAACAGCAATTACGTCATTACATGAGCCAGGTGAGAGCGCTGACCCTCATTATGCGGAGGAGTGGTGCTAAAATGCCGCGCATTATCTTGTGCTGTCGGTTGGGAAACACAGCCTGATACTCTTGAATGCATGTTTACGGGATCTCGGCGGGTCAAGGGTGTGTTGGATCTACTAGCCAATGAAGTTCTGTGGCTTTGTGATTGCATATGTATGAGGTTGATTAGCATACTCCATATATGGATGTTTCAGGACAGTGTTCGACGCGAATTCCCGTACAGTATACATATTTACAACGTGGTTGTTTTTAAAAACGGTAAATTGCGTAAAAATGTGCTTACGCCAGATTTTGATAAATCTGTTAGAAAAAAAAGCCACTTCAGCAGGTTTGCCGATTCTGGGCATTTTTGCCAGATTGACACTAAACTTAAAGCAGTTGTTCTGCTGAGGTAATATAAACAGTAATTGTACGAGGTCCGGCTTGTATCGCTTCGTTGTCAAATGATCTTTCCAAACTATGCAATTTTTAACAAAACATTTTTTTTCATGTACAGTATATAAAGTGTAGAGAACGAAATTTATTTTCAAAAAGGATTCTTCACTATACACTGCGAAGTGGCAGGAAAAACTGTGTCAACAAAATGTAAACGCCTTCAATTTGCAGTAAGCTGAAATATTTTCAACTTGTGATTTGCGGTCCATAACGGTTTTGTTGACCAGGACATGTCAACATCAGGGTTTTGAATTCATTACGTATAGAAAGTGCAAAGAACGAGAGCAGCTACTCGCATCAGACCACAGCAGCAGCCTGGATTTGGGGTTCAGTGTGCAGTGCTGGATGATTTTCTATTCATGTCTGTTAGATTAAGTCACAATTACAGTTAAAATGTTGTCATTTATGTACTAGCTCTTTAAAGGATCATCTGTGCCTCATGCATCTGTTTTGTGAGCTCTGTAGTATATTGCAAGTCTGAACTATTGGGGGTTTCATAGTAATAAGGAATGATGCGTATTGGGGAGCTAGTATGGGAGTAGGTTATAATGCTACTGTATATAGTGTAATGTGTATGCACAAACGATCTTAGTAAAACAAATCTGTTAAAAGTTTATCACTTTGAACCTGTCTCTGTCTTCCTCCTTTTTATGAGTACAATATTATTGCCTACAGACATAACAAGATCAGTGAATGTTAGCTTTGAAAGTTGCCAAAATTATTATTACACCAGGCACATTCAGTAGTGGCATTCAGAGTTTATCACTGATGAAAAATCATGCCCGTCATTTGCTTCACTGTCACTAAAACCAGAATATACTGTATAATGTGGCCAACTGGGCATTACTAAAGGACTGTCACTATTATAATATGGCAAATTGCTTTTTACTTTCACACATATTCTGTTCTTACACATATTTAGCCACAGCCTCTGTCACTACCTCCCATTCACACTGGGAAGATGCTTCAGATAGAGACATCTTGCAATGACAGGATAGTGGTCGGAAGCGACATCTGCTCAAATGTGACTACACACGTCGGACAGAAAAGAACGCCAGCACTTGGAGATGCATATGTAGTCGATCTCGTTGAGCGTAAAACCATCAGGTGCTCTCCAAGTGGCACTGTGAATTGTCTTGGTCGGGAAGTAACATTTGCCCATCATGAGGCCGTTTGATGGGCAGCAGGATAAGAGGCGAACTCCATTGTTGTTTATGTGATAGGATGACCTGTGTGGACCTATCACTTGCTCAAAACCAGCCCTAGCACCACTGATCTGCAAGCTGAAGTTGCTCATGAGGAGGATGAGGTCATGGTGCAGCACATGGTTGAGTTCAGCTTGAAAGTCTTCATAGAAGGCATCTTTCACATTAACGTCATCAGCAACTTCAGTCGTGGCATATAGGCTTGGATGACTGTTAACCTTCACATGCGGCGTTTGTAGTCACGTGGAAACAATCCTGTCCAATACTGGTCTCCATCCGAGAAGAGCCCAAGCATGCTGAGAGTATACCGACACTGTAGCTATAGTCATTGTCAAGGTCGGAATAGAGAACAGTCTTGCCATCGCTGACACACTTGCTGCTGTTGGTCCATCAAACTTTGCTTATGCTGAGAATATCAAGGTCATAGGAGTCACATTACCAAAGCAATTGCTCTAGCTTCCCAGTCTGAAATAGTGTTTGAATATTCCAGGTGCCGAATTTAATGATTAGTTTCACATGGAAGGTCGGGTCAGATATCAGGCAATGTCTTTCCCCATCGACATCATAGGTTGACGGCCAAGCACACCACACTGTTGACTACCTACACATTGACCTGCTGCCATTTCTATAGCAAAAAGAGTTTTTGTTCAAGGAGAAGTTGCTAACCCCATGTCCAACGCTACTTTTTTATCCGGTCTTGGGACCGGCGTTGTCGGAGTTACCTCATCCAGTGGCTTCTGTTTTTTTTTTTTTTACAGAAGCTCTTTAAAGAAATAACTAAATCAGTAAAAAGATAAAGCATATACAGGTAAAATTCCGTTATAACGAACTCCCAGGGACCTAAAAAATATTTAGTTGTAACAAGAGTCTGTATTTGTTACTATAGTGCTTTTTTTAACTTGTGTCCAGGCGTTTGCAATCATTTCAATAGCTTCTTTCGTGTTACTTTTAATCTCCTCCTGCCTACAAATTATGCTGACGAGAATTTTTCTCAGAATTTCCTTGCGATAATACACATTTTCAGGGTACGAATGATGCCCACATCCAATGGCTGAAGCGCTGCCGTGCAAATTGGGTGGGAGGTATTCAAAGCAAACATTATCTGAATGTGGAAGCATGTTGTGGGCAGCACAGTTATCAGTCAGGAGCCGAATCATTATTTCTTCTTCATATTGTGAGGTTTCTGAACTCTTTTGAGACCCCCCACTCCCCACCCAACGGGAACGACACGCTGAAGTGCATCCTGAAGTTGTTTGTCCGTTGCTGGGGCAGGGCAATAGGAGGCTCACATTGCTGCAGTGAAGCGCCACAGAAGAAATCATAAAAGATCGGGGTCACGCTATAAGTCTCTGTCTTGTACCCCAAAACACAAGGCTTGGTCTCAGTACTTTAGCAAAAACAGCTTTATTCAGCTTGAAACAGGAATGGCACAGTTATTTATTGTAGAGTGATCTGCCACTCTGCTATACACAGACATAGCAGTCAGGCAGGATCATGGCCAGGTCAGTGATCAAGTAATCCTGTTACAGTATCTGCATTTACAATTTATGTGCTACTAACCTTGCATCACCCATCGAGATCTTTTCTGTTTACTTTGGCGGAGAAATGCAGCTTATCTGTGAACCTGCTATTGCCCCGTACAGATGCAGAGATCGCACTTCGGCTTGCTGTCTAGTTGGGGAAAGTCCCAAGAGAGTTTACAAACCTCACATTTTCTTGAATGACCGCCGCATTAATAGGAATGTTTCTTGAACGAGAATCACTGAACCACATAAAAACGGCTTTTTTGACGTTTTCAAATGCAGCAGTTTACATACGTCTGCAACCCAAGGTTTTTCTACTTTTTTTGCTCTGTCTTTCAAGATAGTTGACAGTGTCGATGGTGAAATTCCGAATTCACTGGCAACGTCTTTTTTCTTTTTGCAGCAATCGAGAACTGGAAAAAAATTAAAGTTCTTTTTTTCTAATATGAACTGTTATCATTTTTCCATGTCTGCCGTTTCTATAGGAGGGTGACAATGAGTTCCAATGGATGTTTTTCAAATGTTGACGAGCAATAAGTATAAGGTATCACTGAAAACCACAGGAAACAAAAAAGGCAAAAAAAAAAAAAAAACAGTACGAGGAAAGTTCGAAGAAAGAAAAAAAATGAGTCTTTCTATTTGAGGATCGTTGTGCACAACTGAGCTGCAGCCACAGAACTAACTGCTCAGGCATTTCAAGGTCTTTTGTGCACTTCGCTGTAATGAAAGTACCAGCTGAATGTACTTTGTAGTAACGAGATTTCTATAGACTCGTGTCATATGGGGAAACTGTCGGGACCATAAAAATACTTCCCTGTAATGAAAATTTAATCGTAAAGATATTCGTTATAATGGAACTTTACCTGTATACGCACACTGTGGTCTGAACACAGACCAGAATGATTTGTCAGTCACTGTCACAGTAAGGCATTATGCAGACGTGTTGCTGTCGGTATAACGGAGCCCCAGTAGCTTCTGATATCCTCTGATGAAGGAAACTTCACTGTAATTATATTGTTAAACTTAAGTGCTGTGTTTGATACCATTGACAATTCTATTCTACTACATAGGCTGGAAAATGACATTGGGCTTATATGCCTTATCCGTGTCTGGTTTAGTTATTATTTATTAAATCAGTTTCAGTACATATATAAATGTGCTGACAGGACTTTATCATTACACATAGAAATGAGATATGGTGTTCCGCAAGGCTCAGTACCGGGACCTTTACTGCATTCAATTTACATGTTTCCATTGGGATCTATCATGTGTAAACATAATGCTAATTTTCATTCATATGCAGATGACATCCAGTTATACCTTTCATTTAGGCTAAATGACATTTCCTTGATGTTGTCTTCAATTAAATGCATTAGTGAGATAAAGGAGAGTATGGATGAGAACGACTTGTCTTTGAGCACGTATAAAACAGAGATGTTAATTATTGGAGGGAATGATGCTGATCGCAACAATATTTTGTCATTATTTAATTCAGATGGAATCACCATTAGTTTTCCTATGCCTACAATCTAGTTGTTATCTTTGACATGTCATTTGAAGCGCACTTTACAAAATGATCCAAAACATGTTTTTTTTCCATCTTTAAAATGTTGGAAAATTAAGGTGTTTTCTAAATATACAGGATACTGGCAAACTAATTAATGGATTTATTTCTAGTAGGATTGACTACTGCAATGCGATGTTCACTGGTTGTTCAAATTGTCCTTTATACAGGTTTGCAGTTAATGCAACATGCTGCTGCAAGAATTATTGTAAAAACAAGAAAATACAAACACATAACTCCAGTTAAGTTCTTACACTTGCTCTCGGTTAAGTTTAGGACAGACTTCAAAATCCACTTTTTAACTTATAAAGACATAAATGGCTGAGGTCATGCTTACTTATCTAAACTAATCATTACTTACTAACCAGAGCGCATATTAAGATCTCAAGATGCCGGACTGCCTTACGATTCCAAGGATTAATGAAATAACAGTGGAAGGTTGAGCTTTTAGTTGCAGGGCCACTAAACTGTGAAATGGTCTGCCTGCTACTATAAGAGATGCCCCTTTGGTCTCAGCTTTCTAATCCCAGCTGATGACTCACTACTTCAGTTTAGTATACCCATACTAGTGCTCTGTGGTGGGCTGGTGCCCTGCCCGAGATTTGTTTCCTGCCTTGCGCCCTGTGTTGGCTGGGATTGGCTCTAGCAGACCCCTGTGACCCTGTAGTTAGGATATTGGAGTTGGATAATGGATGGATGGATACCAGAGCTGCTGACTAACTGTGCAAACTGCATCTCAGTTGTTAGTCGTTTGTATTAAAACATAAGTAATATCTTATTTGTCACTAACACTCCCTTATATTTCTCTTCTTGGTACTCACGTGGCACTTGGTGCCGCTACTCTTCTGTCAAGTTGTTTTCCAGCCTATTGAAAGTCATCTCTGATAAAGTAGTGCTGGAATCATTGAGTAGAAGGGTCCTTTCATCTGATTGGCTGGCCAAGAACTGACTCAGCTGTGGAATTGCAAGTAGGGGGCAGGCAGCTTGATGGCCGAGGTCTCCAGGACTCTGAACAAATCTGAATACTCATATATGATAGTTTTGTATTTAGTGAGTGATATAATCTACTGTATTCTTGCATTTTGCTTCTAGTTTGTGAATATGATTACTGTTTTTTTTAATGTGTTGTATTTACTCCATTTTTTGACACCTGTTGCATGTCCAACCTAGCTGGAGAGAGGTTTCCCAGTGAATTGCCTTTTCAAGATTTCTTCCATTTTTTCCCTACAAGGGAATTTTTCAGGTGTTTTTTTTTCTTGTCTTTTTAAGGAGTCAAGGCTGGGGGGTACTGTCAAAAAACAATGCCTATTAAAGCCATTTGCAGCACTCCTTGTGTGATTTTGGGCTATATAATAATAAATTGTAGTTGTTGTTCTGGTGAATAATTAGTAAATTATTATATAAATTATATAAATAGGACACACTTATGAATCCAATTGCTTAAACAAAACAGATTCAATATGGTGCCGTGAATATTTCTTAGAGATTTTGGTCCATACTTTGATAGCATCATTCACTTCTAGCCGATTTTATGGTCACACATTCATCCTGCAGTCCTCCCCTTATACCTCATCTCGAAGGTACTCCACTGGGGGACCCATTTGGGGACTATGCTGACCACTGGAGTCAACTGAAGTCATGGTCATGTTTGGGTAACCTCTTTGAGATGACATGTGCTTTGTGATGTGGCACATTATTTTGCCTGACATATCCACTTTAAACAGAGTAGAAAAGATGTACATGGTCAGCAACAATACTTAGGACTCTCAATGCATACCAAGAAAAAAATGACCTCATTATTATATTCTCTGTACCAGCCTATACCATTGATACCAGGCAGGGTGGATCCATGGATTCATGCGGTTTATGCCAAACTGACACTGCCATCATAATGCATCAGCAAAATCTATGATTCATCAGACCTGGCGACATTTTTCCAATCTTCAGTCATGCTGGGTGGACATGTAGCCACTGTAGCCTCATCTTCAAGTTCTTAGCCAACAGGTGTAGAACTTCCCTGTGATCTTCAGGAGCTGTAGCACCATCCACTTCAATACCTGATGCAGTGCCTATTCAGATATGTCCTTCCTCATACAATTTCTGTTGCCTTGAATGAGTCTGGCCATTCTCCCCTCACCTTTATTTATTTGTTATTAGCACTGACTGATTATTTCATTTGTCTTCAAATTCTCTTTAACCCTCTGGGCTGCATAGTGTGAAAATCCTTGACAGGCATTAATTGTGCAGCAATCACATCCAAGCCCAAGTCACACTTAGATTTTGTGTCTTATTTTCATTTCTGATTGAACAACAACTAAACCTCAATATAGATTGAGTTTCATCCACATGATGGGCTGTTTGGAGGAGGCACTGACTGCACTCTATTAAAACTCGGTGCTCCAGTCACTCTAATTGTCTATCAATGTGTCCCTATCTATGCAGCACTAAAATTACTGTCACATTTTCTCAAAATTAAAAATTCTAGTCTGTTTAGAAATCAACAGTCATAAGATGAATCTGATGGAAAGACATGAAAATAAATATTAAAGAAGACAGAGGTGATTTGATCAAAAACCATGGCAAACATACTAAAAACAATATCAGACGGTTACATCTCTCTCTTAGCAATGCTTGTAAAATAATCAAGAAAGAGAAACTGTATAGCAGTACCTAAACACTGCTTACAAAAGCATTATTTGTAAAAAGAACAAGAGAGAAGCTACAGGGTGGCCCACGAAAAAGTAGCCCGTCTCCCTGGCGAAAAAAGGCGCCCTTCCATAAAGAAAGAAAGAACTTGAAATGCAAAAATCTTTACTCACTCTTTACAGAAAGTGCTGAAAATGATCTCCTTGTGCGTCAATACATGTCGCTCAGCTCGTACTCACACGCTTGCACTACGTCTACACGGCTTTCGTGATGAGGGTAGTCAATCGGCGCGCCACTCTGGCAGGAAGGCAGGCTACTTTTTCGTGGGCCACCCTGTATAAGAGGACAGCAAGTACCTTGAAGAACTTCAGAGTTCCAAGGCCAAGAGTGGAGTGCAAGGCACATTAGTCAACAAAAGAGCTCTAAAGAATTCTGGCCTGTATGGGAGGATGACAAGAAAGAAACCATTAGTTTCATGGAATGTCTTAAGGCCTATTGGGAGATACCCAAAAAGCAGAAGACTCCAGCAGCTTAATTGAGGGTAAAAGGTTTTGTGGTCAGATGATGTGGACAAAATTCAAAGTGCAGACCCACCTCTGCCCATCCCAAAGATAGACTACTCCTACACTTAGGTTATAGCAGTATTTTGCTTTAAGGAATTTTCACATTTGCATTGATCAGTCAATCTCTTAGAGCAGAAGGAAGAATTGATGTTTTGTTGTACTGAAAAATATGACAAAGAAGCTTTTCAGTCAGAAAGAGATATCAAGCACCATGCTAATGCAACATGGGAGCGGCTCAAGAGTTTAAAAAAGTGAATATCACCAAGTGGCCCATCATAGATCTTGACCTAAACCCTATTTGGAAATGGCAGTAGTAGAAACTCAAATGAGTTAAGGTAAATGTGCCCGTATCAGAATGGTAGAAGACATCTACTGTGGAAGAAAAATTAGATTTAGGGGTCATGTTAAAAAATAGCAAAAAAGGTTAACAAGTACTGTATAGTCTATGCTTGTCAGGAAACCAGATAAGGGTCAAGAGAACAACAAACAACAAGAAAGATCTACCGAGATGGTTCATGAAGTTGGCTGACTATCACGTACCCAGTAAGATTTGACAGCTCATGTACACAGGAACTCAAGAAGTATTGGAAAGTATTGTGAGGACCAAGAATATAGGAGAAATACAATTTTAATTCTGAGGTATGAAAACTGGTTATAAAACACCTCTTGTGATTGAACAACAACTAAACCTCACAGTAAGACTTGTCAGTTTTCTTTTGAACCAATCAAAGTAAATGCTAGATGCAGTTACTTATAAACATTTTGACCATTCTAATCATTCTGTAGCAGAATGCTGTGACGAATGCTCCCTGTTCTGCATTTGCTGAAGAGTAATTAAAGATGTACTGAACAAGTTTTCTCTTTGCTGATTACCGTAGATCCCGTTATATAAGCCGAGAATTTCGTCCTAGATTTTTGGCTTGGAGTTTGGGTGTCGGTTTATACAACAAGTATCGTTTCAGATTCAAGATTTCCAGCGCAATGCTGGTCTTGCCGATGAATACGGAAGTAAATAATGACGAAACCACAGAGCCATCTTTCAGATGAAGAAGTAACTTTGCATGCCGGTACTTTAAATTGAATAAAGAATTAATTCAAAAAAGTGTTTTAGTTGTTGATTTTTTTAATAAAATTTATAATAAATTATCAGGAAGTTTAAAATGAAATTTTTTGTTTTGATTTACGATCGACATCTTGTGTTACGAAACGGATG
Organism: Polypterus senegalus; assembly: GCF_016835505.1. Classification (NCBI taxonomy): domain Eukaryota; kingdom Metazoa; phylum Chordata; class Cladistia; order Polypteriformes; family Polypteridae; genus Polypterus; species Polypterus senegalus. Next base: position 280,838,129 of record NC_053156.1, on the reverse strand, counting down.
CGGTCACGTGTATCCGCTTGCGCGATTGTAAACAAACAACCGAGAGCGTTAGTAGCGTCAGTTGGATCCCAGATACATGTGTTTGTGGATGTAATTGCAGTGATTTACCTATATATATAATTCATTAAGACCATGCAAGCAAGACACATAATTGCTAAGGAAGGAAGAGAAGGTAAAAGTAAGCGATCGCAATCGAAACGAAGATGGACATTGTGTGGAAATATCTCCTCCCTTACTGCAGCCCAAAGATGTCAAATTAAATGGTGAGTACAGTATGAAATTGTTTCTAGAATAGAATGCCTTTTATTGTCACTATACGCAGCTACAATGAGATTAAAAGCCGCTCCTTCAGTGCAGAAAAAAGTTCTGTATAGGGCTTGTATGGTTGTTTTTTAGCTTTAGCATAACGCCGGATCTGCGGCCCCGCTTCTGCTTTCTTTCCCTCCTCCGTCTGTGTTGTCTCCTAGACCCGACAACAATCCACGGAAAGCCCGCTGGTCTCACTATGTTGTCTGGGATGTTGTGCGTGTGATGAAAAACACTCGAAACAGATGTCTGGCTCTGGACACCGATGTCTATAAGGTTCTGAATGGTGTACCGGATGTTCGCCAAACCGATCGTGCACAAACAAGGACAAAAAAAAAGTACAAAAACAACAAAAAAGTGCACTGAAAAGGAGAGCCCTGAGCGCTGCAACCATGCGTGCCGCCATGCTCCTAGCTTAATCGAAGTAGGCTAGGCACTTTTTATAACTTTTTGGTTAGTACATTAGAAAAATTATTGGTGTTTTGGTAAATTATGCACATTATATTATATATCAAAAATGCCGGCAGTCTCAAATTCTCCGATAAACATTATAAATATACCCAAAGAGACACTTTTAAGGAAATTTAGAAAATTTTGCTTGGAGAAGGGGGTCGCCTTAAATACCGGTCATCGGCAAATACATGTAATTTAGTAGGTAGAGAAGGGGTTCGGCTAATATACCGGGTTGGCCTGTATTCCGGGATCTACGGTATTGACTCAAAGAGGTCTTATTAGATTTGTCCTAGTACAGGATACGTTTCTTTCTTTAATTAACATGTTTGATTTCTACCTCATGACCCAAAAGACTGAGAAATAGCATTGCAGCAAAAGATAATATAATCTGATATTCTCAAATCTGTTTAATCCAAATCAAGGTCAAGGGGTCCTGGGGGTCAGATTTATATAAGTTACATACACACAAAAACAGGCCGAAATGTGTATACACCACTTTCAACACAAATGTTGGGATAAATGGAAAAAAAAATGATTAAAGTTATCTATAAAAGAAAGCTTGAATGGAGAATGCACTGATCCATCTGTAAGCAACATTTCAGAGAAAGTGGGAAATGATGACACCCTTGATAAAGTAAGGAAATACAGCCAAAATAGCCAAATTACCACTTGTGTGGACAATAATTCATATCAATGGGCCGTTATTACAATGTGTCTTGACGTGACAGACATTTTAAACCTCAAAAGTGATAAATATGAAAGACTCTATTTTAGTTTCCTTTTAAAAGAGACAATATTGCTTATTTGCATTAAAGAACTTACTTGTCTTTTCCTCAGTTTATGTTGGCTACTTATTGTCACTTCTCAGAGCTCGAAATCAAAGCAATCACTTGTCAATAACTGCATTAAGTAAAAACAGTGTGATTCTCTGCCGGCATACAGAAAGTTATAAATCTTATGCCCTTTAGCCTCTTCATAGCCTCATGGTTTGACTCTACATGGCTTGTTTAGTGCTACTTGAAGAGTATGCAAATTGTCACGTATGAAGAAAATTAGCTTTTGGGGACTGGTGGGACTTTTTACCCATGATGATGATTGGCTTATGAGGTGATTTAAGGTTTAAAGAACCATTGTCTATATGTGCTGAATTGAGCCCAGCATTAGAAAGACAAACTGCCCAAAATTCGGTTCTACTTGTTCATATCCACGTTTAACAACAGTTGAGTTTCTGGCAAAAGGATACTGACCAACAGGTTATGAATATCTCAGCCAGGTTTCAGCTCCATCATGCCCACTGTGCTTGAAACCATAAATAACTGATAAGGCACTACATTCAGTTTCTTTTTGGTGTGGTTGTACAGGCTAACTTTAAAAGGAAACTTATAGAAGTGTCCAGTAATTGGGGCAATTGACTGCACTAATAATGCAATAAGGGCACCAAGCTGTTCTTGTTAACTGTAAGCAGTGACCTTGCATTAAAGTACAAGCCATCTGTGATGCCAAGATGAGACTGACAAACATTGTGGCTCAGTTTTCTAGGTCAACCTTATTTTGAGACAAACGCAATGCTGGCAGAAGTGAGAGAATAAAGGGAACCAGGTCAGGTCAGGTTGGGGAGTATGCACTGGTACAGTGCATTGCCGCACCCACCACACCATGAAATAGCTCGGGATCCTAGTTGACAACCCCCCAGGCAGACACGTGGTCCAGTCCCACCCTCTGGAAGTGACCCTCTATCTGCTGCAGCCAGGTGTTACGTGAGCGACCCTTTGGCATGGTCCAGCCACTCGGGTCCACAACAATGAAGATCCTGTGAGCTGGATCACCCTTGGGAAATTGCGCCATATGTCTGTAGTGCCGTAACTGATGCTCCCTCACAATGCAGGTATTGTGCCTCATTCAGGACTCCATGAGCAACTGCTCATTCAACACAAAGTAAAACCAATGGTACCCAAGGATTCTCTGAAGAGACACAGTACCAAAGGAGTCCAGTCTTTGTCTCAGGTCACTGGATAGCGTTCATGGTCTTGCAACCATATACCAAGACAGGAAGCACCAGGCCTCTAAAGACTTGGACCTTCATCCTTTTGCATAGATATTGGAAGCGCCACACAAACCTTTTCCAGCGACCTTATGACCCCCCATGCTCTCCCAATCTGTCTACTGACTTCATAGGAAGAGTCACCAGAGACATAAATGTCGCTGCCAAGTAAGTAAACTTCTCGACAAGGCTGATACTGTCTCTGCAGACAGACACACTGCTGATGGCTGTGCCCAAGAGGCCATTATAGGCCTGGATCTCAGTTTTTATCCTGGACACTCGCAAGCCCAGATGCTCAGACTCCTCACTCAGTCTCTCAGTTCTTTGCCAACAGATGCCCCACAGCCACTGGACCCCACGACCTTGCCCAACACCCAGTATGTGCAAGCAAAGACACACCACTGATGAACCCCAGAATCAACTGGAAAAAGCGCAGAGGTTCTGCCTTCACTCTTCGCAGTACTCACAGTACCAGTGTACAGGCCGGCCATGATATCCAGCAAAGTCTCAGGAAATAATGGGAACCATTAAGGGGTAATATAGCTGTTTGTAAATGAAGTGTTTTGAATGCAGTACACATTAAAAAGAAATGTATAGGATTTGTCCTTGAAATAGCATTGAGACTAATGCAGTGGTTGGGTAAACAGATAAGGTGCCCTAGGTGGCAAAAGGGTCGATTCTTATGTGCAGAATAAGACTTGCCAGATGTCACACATAAAAAAATAACTTCGTAAAAGAAGAATAAAATTGGCTCCAGCAGACCCCCGTGACCCTGTATTCGGATTCAGCGGGTTAGAAAATGGATGGATGGATGGATGGATGGAAGAAGAATAAAAGCTAAAATTAAGAAATGTTAAAGAAGAATAAGAATATTATAAAATGAGACTTTTATTTTGGTAATGTAAGCTGGCTCCGCTCTCTGTTGAAAAACATCTCATGTATTTTAACTAGTCAGAGTAAATATCAAGATTAATTCAGTGCTGTTATGCAACTTCAGTTATCTATAACTTAATTCTGTGCCTTTATTCTTTGACCATTTGTTGACAACCTCTGCCCAGAGTACTGTCCTTTAGTAGATTGTTTTAACAGGATGCTGCCTATTCAGTATTTGCTAAAGAGAAATAAAAGATGCAATGAACAAGTTTCCTCCTGCCTGATTCCTGACTCAAATAGAACCTAGTTGAGGAGAAGATTTCTTTCTTTAATATATTTCCAATTTAATTTCTTCCACACAGACAACTTGCTGATGGTGTTGTAATTGATGGCTGGTTTGTTAGTAAGGCAACTGGCAGACACTGTAGCAGTGGTTTCTTACAACTTTATCTGACCCCAAGGGCACAGAGGAGAGGCGATACAATGCTGTGCATACTCTTGCGTGTTTAGTTGTGGAGCCATAGGACTCCTCAAATACAGGTAGCAGTGTGTAGATGTGTCAACTTGGAGGTTGCTCTACCAGCCAATGAAGGTCTGCAGCATTGTGACTGCAGGAGTTATGCCACATAATGTGGCACAGCATAATGATCTTCCACCACCTGACCTCGTTGATATGGTGCCAGATGAACCTGCTTTCTACCCTGCCCTTCCCGCTGTGAGGCTGCATGAGGATGTGACGTATTGTTTGTGAAATGAAAAAACAGGCACAAAGATGTTTTTCTAACAAAGATGTTTTAATGACTCTCTGTAGACCTCTGTGATAAAATTGTGGTGAGGCATAAATCGGGGAAAGGGGAGATAGATAGATAGATAGATAGATACTTTATTAATCCCAAGGGGAAATTCACATAATCCAGCAGCAGTATACTGATACAAAGAAACAATATTAAATTAAATAGTAATTAAAAATGAAAAAAATAAAAATAAAATTAATTTTAGCATTTACTGCCCCGGGTGGAATTGAAAAGTCGCATAGTGTGGGGGAGGAACGATCTCCTCAGTCTGTCAGTGGAGCAGGACGGTGACAAAAGTCTGTCACTGAAGCTACTCCTCTGTCTGGAGATGATCCTGTTAAGTGGATGCAGTGGATTCTTCATGATTGACAGGAGTTTGCTTAGTGCCCGTCGCTCTGCCACAGATGTTAAACTGTCCAACTTTAATCCTACAATAGAGCCTGCCTTCTTAACAAGTTTGTCCAGGCGTGAGGCGTCTTTCATCTTTATGCTGCCACCCCAGCACACCACTGCGTAGAAGAGGGCACTCGCCACAACCGTCTGGTAGAACATCTGCAGCATCTTATTGCAGATGTTGAAGGATGCCAACCTTCTCAGAAAGTATAGTCTGCTCTGACCTTTCTTACATAGAGCATCAGTATTGGCAGTCCAGTCCAATTTGTCATCCAGCTGCACTCCCAGATATTTAAAGGTCTGCACTCTCTGCACAGTCACCTCTGATGATCACAGGGTCCATGATAAAACCATTTTTAAAGCTTTGAGTGTTCCTGGGAGCAGAGTGGCCTCAATATTTGTGAAATGGAAGGAGTTTGGAACCACAAGTACTCTTCCTACAAGTAAGTGGGCAATAAGGAACTTGGTTAGGAAGGTGAAAAAAAACACAATGGTCATTGTAACAGAATTTCAGAAGTCCTTTGCTAAGATGCATGAACATGTTGGTAGGACAATCATCTCAGCAGCACACTACCAATCAGGAGTTAATCGTAGAGTGGATATATGGAAGCCACTCTTCAGTAAAAGGCACATGAAGGACTCTACTAGCATGAAAAAAAGACTCTCTGGTCTGATGAGACAACAGTTCGGCTCTTTAGGCAGATCTCCAAGCACTATGCCTGATGAAGACCAGGCACAAATCATCACTTGCCTAATACCATCCCTTCAGTAATGCAAGGTAGTGGCAGTGTCGTGCTGTAGGGGTGCTACTCAGTGACAGTGACAAGGAGACTGGTCAGAATTGAGGGAACGATGATTGCAGCCAAATACAGAGTGGTCCTTGAAGAAAACCTGCTCCAGAGTGCTGGCGACCTCACGCTGGAGTGATGGTTTCACCTTTTACCACAATAATGACCTGAAGCATACAGCCAAGACAACACTGGAGTGGCTTTGGGACAACTCTCGGACTGATCTTGAAGTGTCTGAACTTAAGCCCATAGAATCTGTGTAGAGACTTGAAGATGGCAGTTTCCCATCTAATCTAGTGGAGCTTGAGTGGCTCTTCCAGAAAGAATTAGATAAATTTCCCAAAATCAGATGCACAAAGCTGGTTGAGACTCACCCAAGAAGACTCAAATCTGTAATTGCTGCAAACGGACTTTGTACAAAGTATAAAGGTTCTGAATACTTATAGGAATGAACAATTTCAATTTGATTTTTAATAAATTTGTAAACCTTTATGAAAACATGTTCTCAATTTGTCATTATGGGCTATTAAGTGTACATTTATGGCAATTTTATCCACTTCAAATTAAATCTCTCAATAAAGTGTGCAAAAAATGAATGGGTCTACATACTTTCTATCACCTAAGTTCACTGAACAACAGAGAAAGATCTTTAAGCACAGCTGGACTTTGTCGGCATGTGAGTGAAACACGAGGTCTTGTTGATAAATCAGGCAACCCAGAGGCAATGCGTAGAAACTGAAAAGACCAATACCAAACGCAAAAGGCTGTATGTGTTCAGAGAGGTAGAACCACATGAAAGAGTTGTGCATCCCATAAAGTCCAACACAGTTGTAACAGATTGCAATGATCAACATAGTCATCAGTGCTAAGGTGGGATCAGGAAGGAAAACATAGCAGAGACAAATACAGCAGAGACAGCAGAGTGAAAGTCATTCACAATATGGAAAATAGCTATCTCTAACATATGTTAAGGTTGAAAAACTCACTGGACACCTTAAAAGAGATGGCTGTCAGAGAGATTAGTTTAAAAGAACTTGCGCTGTCATGCTTCTACAGACTTGAAAAGATGAGCAGCTACTCAGGCATTTTGGAAAACTTAACAAGCACCTACTTCTGGCTAGCACCATATAACAGCTATGAATCTAAATTCCAGCAACACAGCTAACATTTACTGATTTGGGAATATATCATGCCAATAAACACTCTTTGGAATTTGAGAATGACAGACTGACAACTACTCTCTCTGGACTTGACCTTTCTTCAGGGCCAGTGTGCCTATACAACCGCTTACTGTGGGCATTATCCCCTGAGCAGAAACAAATAGATTCATGTATGCACAAGGAGCATCATGATCCTTTTGGGGTACAAGATGGCAACCGAGTTAAAAAGAAGTCCAAATTGGTTGAATGAGGGTGCCTAAAACAGTCCCAAAACTAGGGATTCCAGAAATGCGGCAAAGGTACTTCATGTCCTTCCTCTGGTTTGGTTTTTGTATGTTTATAGTGGGGGTTATTATTTTGTCACTGTTTTAAAGATAACGATTGATTGTACATGCTGAAATATGCTACAGAGGTATGCAGTCTATAAATAAACTGCTTATTTATTTCTTTTTATTCATGTTCATGCTCCTCTAGTCTATATTCTAAGTATAGTGTGGAATTAGATTTAGGGTTCACATAGTCATTTAGGGGTGATATAGTTAATGTATGAAGTGTTTTGGTATACTTTTCATATTAAAAATACAGCATCTATCTTAGAAGTGTCATTAAGGGTTAATAAATGTCAGAAATTAGTTCAAGCATATCAGGAAAACCAAGTAAAGGTCAAGTGAACAACAAGGAACAAGAACGTTCTGGGTGATGGTTTCAAAAGTGGCTGACTGTCATGTACCCAATAAGATTTGACAGTGCCACGCACACAAGTATTGGAAAAGACAAGAATGAAGTGAAATGAAACTTTTATTTTGGGAATGTATTTGGGTATGTAAGTTAATGAACCAATCCGAGCAAATGTCATATGCCATGTTAGCATTAATTCTGCTCTTCTATACAAATTCAATTGTCTATAAATGTGTCTCTTTGTCTCTGTTCTGTGACCATTTGCTGATAATCCCTGCCCAGGGCACTGTCCCTTAATAGATTGTTTTAACAGGATTCCCCATTTGCTGAAGAGAAATAAATGGTACAATGAACAAGTTTCCTTCTGCCTGGTTCCTGACTCAAAGAGGTCCCATTTGAGGACAAGATTTTCTTCTTTAACATTGTGATATTTTTTAACTCTTTTGAGACTCTCCCCAATATCGCCAAAACGAGATTGACGCATCTGACGAGGGCTGCTTGTCAGTGCCACAGAGGCATCTGCAAGCTCACCGCCTCCTTGCGCAATGAGTCTGTCGCCCAATGGGTGATGCACATTATTATACCTTGGCCATTGACCTGGCCCCGGTCCTGTTTGCTGTGTCTGTGTGGAATAGAGTGGTAGCTCCCACTTCAATAAATAACCTTGCTATTCCTGTTTTTAAACTTGTTTTCCTGAAGTCCTTAGACTCAGCTTCGTCTTTTAGGTGCAAGACAGCGACTCATGTGTCACAATATATTTACAATTTATTTCTTCTGCAATAGTTACGTCACATTACACCTTCTGTCTGGTTTGGCTATAAATTATGATCACGTAGTACTGATGGGGGATTTTAATATACACATTGATGCGGAAACTGATACTTTTAGCAAATGTTTTACTTATTTGTTAAATTTAGTACGATTTTGTCAGATTGTCAAAGGTCCAACTCATAATCATAACCACACATTAGATTTAATTATCTATACTAATAAAAGGCAAAGCCCTCACTCACTCACTCACTCACTCATCACTAATTCTCCAACTTCCCGTGTAGGTAGAAGGCTGAAATTTGGCAGGCTTATTCCTTACAGCTTACTTACAAAAGTTAAGCAGGTTTTATTTCGAAATTCTACGCGTAACGGTAATAACGGTCAACAACGTCCGCCATGTCTAACTTTCTTATTCATGGCGCCATCTTCATGAAATTTGGTAGGCGGCTTCCCTGCGCTAACCGAAACCAATGTACGTACTTATTTTGGTGGTATGATGCCACTGTCAGCCGCCATATTAAACTTTTCAACGTCACTATTTCTCCAACTTCCCGTGTAGGTAGAAGGCTGAAATTTGGTACTTATTTCGGTGGTATGATGCCACTGTTGGCCGCCATATTGAACTTTTCAACGGTCTTTGTTAATTATGGGCCCATCTTCAAGAAATTTGGTACGCAGGTTCCCAACGCTAGCTGAATCCTACTTACGTACATATATACGTCCATAGCCTGCAGCTCAGTCACCGTGTGAGGAGGTGTTGGGTCTCCCATCCCAACACCTCCCATGTTGTTGGCTGCCTGCCTATATAAGGTTGTCCGTCGCTCCAGTCTCTACATTCCCTTCCTTGCTTCGCCATGGGATTCACGTCTCCCTGCTGATAACTACAGCCTTTTTATTTAATCCACGGCTTCTCCGCTGTTTAATTGTTCATTTATTATGATTATAGTTATTGTGTAGGTATTTTAGACTTACTTTACATTGTTCAGGTACCCATTTCCTTTATCATTCCAACCGTACCCCCATTAACATGTCTATCGAGGTGATCACCATCGATCAAAGAACTGTCACTTACAGAGTGGTTTCCATGCCCGCAGATGGCACCTACCTTTTCCATCCTCTTTGTTACATATTGCACGGCCATATCAGGCTCACTCTTGATATCCGGAGGAACATTGTGTCTTATGTATTGAATGACTGGGACAGGTTCAAGGTGTGGACTGATGACGGTACAGGAGATAATTATACTACACAGGAGCACTAGAAGAGTGAAATGCTTAACCCCTTCACCTATGCATCTGCATGTGAGTTGATGGCTGCCGGTGAATTGTTCAGTTGTCGCTTTCAAGTGTACTGAAATGGCCAAATATTTTACACCTTTTGACAACCGCCAATGCCTCTTAAACATCTTACATTGACAGGTGACAATTTCAGTAGTGGACACTTTGATGTTTATGAATGTTTAAACTCTCAAAAGCTGGATGTGAAGTTATCGATGAAACCGGTTGTATACTTGCAACGCTTGACAGATGCTGAATATCTCTTCAACACAAGTCCTACAAATACTGTCGTAATTGAAGCAAACCATGAAACTCAAACCGATTATGACAGCAGCAATCCAAGCTGTGAGATTTGAAACAAGATTACTGTTCACATGGCCAACTGTACGTTGCATGCTCAAGCGTAAGCTCAGTGCACAGCTTGGTCATATTACAACCGGAGGGCCGAACTCAAAATGTGGTATACAAAGAGATTCTTAACAAATAATTATTGCTATATTTTCCCTAAGTTTAAAAAGGTTTAACTTTCTTCTTAATAAAAATTTTAAGGCAGTACTTCGCCGCTGCGAAGCGCTGGTATTTTGCTAGTAACTTATAAAGTTGAAATTCAAAATTTAAATATTACTCCATTAAATGAAGTTATTTCCGATCACTACTTAATTACATTTGATTTAGTTCTGCCCTTGCCAACGCACTCACAGATTAAAACAAAGACAGTGCGACATCTAGATTGTAATTCTGCTTCAAAATTTATAGATACTTTGAGTAAGTCGAGTGTAATTGTGGAAAACCATTTAGATCAGTTAACATCAAATGTAAACGTGGAAAACAATTTAGATCAGCTAACATCACATTATAATGTGACCTTGAGAGATGCTCTGGACACCATGGCTCCCCTTAAAACAAAACCGATCAAAGCACATAGAAACTCTCCCTGGTTTAATGAAAACACTCACGCTCTTAAATTAGAGTGTCGAAAACTGGATCGCAGATGGAGAACAACAAAACTACATGTCTTTCAAATTGCATGGACAGAGAGTGTTAATAAATATAAAAAAGCCCTCTTTAAAGCTCGCTCAGAATACTATTCTACATTAATAGATAGCAATAATAAAAATCCTGGTACTGTTTAGAACAGTGGCTAAATTAACAAATGGGAATTCAGATCTACAGTGCAAAATACCAACAGATATTAGCAGTACAGACTTTATGAACTTCTTCAATGAGAAAATTAAAAATATAAGATCCCAGATCTCAGCATCACAGTACAAACCAAATACTAGCTTAGCAGACCCTGCCACATTGCATTCAGCACTTTAATAATTTTAATCCTGTAACTGAGCAGGAAGTCTTAACTTTAATTTCTAAAATGAAGCCCACTACTTGTTCCCTAGATCCAGTGCCAACAAAACTAGTAAAAGTGCAATGGATGTTCTTGCAGCCCTATTCTAAACATTATCAATAGTTCATTATTGCATGGCACAGTACCTGATGCACTAAAAGTGTCAGTCATTAAACCATTACTTAAAAGTCAGACCTAGACCCACACATACTAAATAATTATAGGCCTATTTCAAATTTACCATTTCTCTCTAAAATACTAGAAAAGTAGTCGCCAGTCAGCTTCAGTCACACCTTACACATTACAATTTATTTGAGAAATTCCAGTCTGGCTTTCGCACTGGTCATAATACAGAAAGCACTTACAGGGTTGTAAATGACATTCTGATATCCTCTGATGAAGGAAACTCCACTGTAATTATGTTGTTGGACTTAAGTGCAGCATTTGACACCATTGACCATTCTATTTTACTGCACAGGCTAGAAAATGATGTTGGGCTTACAGGCCCTGCTGCTTGGTTTAGTTCTTATTTATCAAATCGATTCCAATATGTACAGAAATGTGCTGACAGTACTCCATCATTATACACAGAAGTTCAATATGGTGTCCCGCAGGGCTCAGTACTGGGACCTTTACTGTTTTCACTTTACATGCTTCCACTGGGATCTCTCATTAGGAAACATAATGTTAATTTTCACTCTATGCAGATGACACCCAGTTATACCTTTCATTTAAATCAAATGAAGTTTCTCCGATGTTGTCTTTAATTAGTTGTGTTAGTGAATTAAAGGATGGATGGATGAGACCTACTTGTCTTTAAATACAGATAAAACAGAGATGTTAATTGTTGGAGGGAATGACGCTGATCACAGCAATATTTTGTCATCATTTAACTCAGTTGGAATCCCATTAATTTTACTGAATCAGCCCAATCTAGGAGTTATCTTTGACTCTAGCATGTCATTTAAAGCGCATATTACAAAGTTGTCCAAATCATGTTTCTTCCATCTTAAAAATGTTAGGAAATTAAGGCGCTTTCTAAATAAACAGGATTCTGAGAAATTAATTCATGCATTTATCTCTAGTAGGATTGACTACTGCAATGTGGTGTTCACTGGCTGTTCAAACTGTTCTTATACAGCCTCCAGTTAATCCAAAATGCGGCTGCAAGAATTATTACAAGAACAAGAAAATATGAACACATAACTCCAGTTCTTAAATCCTTACACTGGCTCCCAGTTAAGTTTAGGGCAGATTTCAAAATCCTCCTTTTAACATATAAAGCATTAAATGGCCAAGGTCCGGCTTACTTGTCTGAACTTATCATGACTTACAAACCTGAGTGCACATTAAGATCTCAAGATGCCGGTCTGCTTAGGATTCCAAGGATTAATAAAATAACAGTGGGAGGTCGAGCTTTTAGTTACAGGGCCCCTAAACTGTGGAATGGTCTGCCTGCTACAGTAAGAGATGCCCCTTCGGTCTCAGCTTTTAAATCCCGGCTGAAGACTCACTACTTCAGTTTAGCATATCCTGACTAGAGCTGCTGATTTACTGTACAGACTGCATCTCTGTTGTTAGTCATTAGCACTAAAATGTAAGTAACATGATAGTTATAATTTGATACTAACCCTCACCTATTCTGTTTCTCTTCTCGGTACTCAAATGTGGCACTTGGTGCCATGGCCCACCTGCCAAGTTGTTTGCCTGCCTATGGTAAAGTCATCCCTGATGGAGGATCACAGGAATCATGGGAAAGAGGGTCCTTTCATCGGATTGGCTGGCCCAGCACTGTTTCAGCTGTGGAATGGCCAAATGGGGGAGGCAGCTTGATGGATGAGGTCTCAGGACTCTAAACAAATCCAAATCATATTATGTGATGTCATCCATTGTTAAATTCTAAAATGTTTATTTTTATACTGTATTAAGAATTTGTTCTGTTCTGTGTATTGTATTGTATTGACCCCTTCTTTTGACACCCACTGCATGCCCAACCTACCTGGAAAGGGGTCTCTCTTTGAACTGCCTTTCCCAAGGTTTCTTCCATTTTTCCCTACAAGGTTTTTTGGGAGTTTTCCTTGTCTTCTTAAGAGAGTCAAGGCTGGGGGGCTGTCAAGAGGCAGGGCCTGTTAAAGCCCATTGTGGCACTTCTTGTGTGATTTTGGGCTATACAAAAATAAATTGTATTGTACTGTATATTGTTAAAAAGGTTATTTTATTTCCGGTAACCATAAGTGGCATCTTTTGTTATTAATTTTGTGACTTTTTGATTAATATGGCTTCTACTAATGAATAATGCACATTTTTAGATAGTATGAAAACTAAGTATCCTTGCTTTGCTGAGGTACACAATGATAATGAAGAAACGTGTACAGTTTGAGACAGTTGCTGGTCTGTTGTCAATATGGGAGCTCCTGACTTGGACAGCCATGTTGAAAGCAAGAAGCACAGAAATATGGTCAGAATGTCAATGCCAAAAAGCAAACTGACATCACAATTTTAGCCTAAGTACGTAACCAATAAAAAAAGCTCATGCTGCCGAAGCAGCTTTGGTATTTCATACAGGTAAGTCATCATCAGTCATGCAACTCGATGAAATATACTGCTGCTTTGATGCACATGTTGTTTGGAGTCTTGGGAATTTCTAAAAATACTGCATGTGCTAAAACAAACACTGAAGCAATAAACCACATAATTAGTCCACACACTGTTACCAAACTTGTGAAATTGTTAGTTGATATTTCCTGTTTCAAGCTTTCAACATATGCTAGCAATCATAGAGTACAGAAAGTACTTCCAATTGTTGTTCAGTATTTTGACTAAATGGATGGTGGTACCTAGACCAAGATCCTTGAGTTTGAGAACAAAACAAATTAAAGCTTAGAAACAACATCAAAATACCTGTTGAAAACCCTGAAAAGAAATGATCTGTCTGCGAAAAATAGAAAATGCTAATGTGAATTTTGAGGCCATTATTAGAAAAGAGTAAAAATGTGTTTTCGAACTTGAAAGAAAATTTGAGGAGGACCTTGGTAAGCATCCAATGCCCTGCTTTTGTACTGCACAAATGTATTCAACACGGTGCTGTTTTAATGTAGGTCAATGTTGAGGCCCTTGTTTGGATGATTATCAATTACTTTACAGTCTCCACAGTCCACAATGGGGACTTTGCTTTGAAAAGGTTTATGAACATAGTAATATTAACCAACTACTCTATCACAGGAAAACCAGATGGCTCAGCTTTAGAGAGACTGCTTGAGAGAATATGTCCTTTATTGAAATAATACTTGTCTTTGTGTCAGTCAGTAACCTGCTATAATTAAGACATTTAAAAAATATATATGTTTTTCAGACGTTTACCTTTGGTTTCTGCATTCACTGATTTCTATCTTCCAGGTCAAAATTGTGGCCGGTGAAAAGGAAGAAACATCAGTGTTGGAGGTTGTGAGTCTTTATCAGTCAACAGTGCACGTTTTGAAAGACAGACTAAAAGATTTCTATTCCTGAAAGTCAGGGAGCTTATCAGGGCACTAAGTGGAAAATGGTGCTTCAGTTGGAGGTGTTTACGTAAAATCAAAGATGGTACATTTGATGTATCTTTTGCCAGTCATATTGTACCTAAACGAAAAGGGTATTATAGTGGGTGGCACACAGTTATTTGAACAATGCTGCAATCTTAAATCATTCATACAAGATATGAATTAACAATTTTTTGAAGGATGAACAGAGTTCCCATTTCCAAAGCTGCCAAAATGCAAGTTGTTTCTCAGAATTGCTTAAAATTTGTGATTTTTTTCTTCTGTATACCTGGACACAACGGCAATGATGAAAAAGTGTTCTTCTTGATTAATGCTCAGTGACAAAAGAAAGGAACTGACTGGCTGTTGACTCTGTGATAGGAAAAATTCTTATAAACTGAAACATCTAAATCTTTATATATAATACGCTACCGTGGCTGTTCATTTGTCTGTCCAGGATTTTAAATCACCTGTAGCTTGCAAAACCATTTGACCTATTTACCTGAAATTTGGTACACATATACTACGTGACGTCTACTATCTGCTTTTGAGGTGATGATTGACCTCCAAGGATATTCCTCTTTTTATTTTTATTTTATTGTAGAAACGACTCTTGGCAGTGGCCAGCAGGGAGGCCGTGCGCCGCTCTCATCCCTACCACCTTCGCCGTCTTTTCCCCTACCTCTTCATATCTTAAATCATTCTTAAGGCAGATTGAAGACTTAAGTGCCAGCTTAAATGAAAAATATTGCAGTACAATGACTTAATCAGTTTTAACGCAAAAAGATGCCGACGAAAGAAGAGAAGAAGCGAGCTGTTAGGGCGGAGAAAAGAACAGCCGCTCATGAAGCAGCAAGCACATCAACCTCTGTGCAAACGAACGCTAAACGTACTGAGAAAGATTATGAAAACCATTAATGCTCACGCCAAATGCACCATTAATGGTATACAGATTTATACAAAATGCTAATGGCTGTCTGTCACACGATTACTAGTGAAACTAACAAGGCTAGAACCTTGATCTTGGTCTTAAAAGAAAGTTTTAACCTTATATGTTATGGAAATTCAGAAAAAAAAAACCAGATGGCACTTTACTGGTGGGCAGAAAGGTTTCTTGTAATTTTAGAATGGTTCCACAAGCCCATTTATTTATAATCCCCCAGGACCTGTTACATTTGTATTCAAAATTCATTGTTAAGTGTACGTTCTTACATTTGTAAAAAAAAAAACCCGGCAGTTTACGGTTGTTTATCTCTAAAATTTTGTAGCATTTGATTTTTGGACTCAGGCCAATATATTTCATTTGTTGAAGAATGTTTCATTGTATGTAATTGGTAATGTAGATTTGCTGTGGAGAGTTGCCTTCTAAGAGAAATAACTGCATTAAGTTGGTGCTATTGATTGCTTGAAAAAAAAAACTCATTTATGATTGTAAGTAGTTTTTCAATGTGACGAAGTTTCTCCGACATACTGTTGATTCTATGAAATGAATCATTCTAAGGAAGTACAACATGAAGAATGTTTATCGTGAGAAGATCTATGCGTTTTGTTACTAGTAATGATCACTTGCTGGGGAGATCTCTCAGAAAAAATACTGTGTGTTTTTAAGTTGTCGATTAAATAATTACTTATTATAAAATGCATCATTTAGTTTTGTAAGCTGTTTTCCAATGTCTCTTAGTTTCTTGGGTACTAAGGAATTCCCCTAAGTGAAACGTTTAATGCTTCCTCCTTTGGCTACTCGAGGGTCTGGCGATCCTACCCAGAACTCCAAATGGCAACTTGGCAATTCACCTCATTTCTGCTTTTGCAAATAAGGTTGACACAAGCCTACGGCAAGAGTTTCTGTTACACATAGAACACTACGTATTTTCACCGGCTGGGTGGGGCAATACTTGCCCGACAGGTTCCATGATAGTAGTGTTTTGCATACATTGCATCAGTGACAGAACTTACAAGATGGCCTGCAGGCTCGCTAGTCCGCTACAGCAAAGCAACTTTTGTTGAGTTTATTCCGTTGCTTTTCTGAATTATAACCTACCTCCTACACTTTTGTTCTTTTTGTGTTTTCCCCAGCGATCTTTAACTGTTCCCACCCTGTTAACAGCCCTCGATGAAACTGCGGTTTGCTTCCCCATCCGCAATAGTAGCCCCGCCTCCTCACCTGCACGCTTTGTGCACCTGTACCGAACCGGGAGGGGGGGTTACGTCACGCTTCAACTAGATGTTGATTGGTTGGTTCTCTTGCTGTCGCAGCTTTCGACCAATCAACTTACGGCGCCTCGCTTCTTCCAACATGGCGACCTCCAGTGCCGAGATGCCGCCTCCTCCGCGGCGTTGAGCTCGACTCTGCCTCCGGCGTAACAATCCAGATTTGAAAGCACTTCGTTGGCTCGACGATGGCAACCGACGGCAGGACGCACTTCTGGAAGAGAAGCGCCAAGACGCCGGGCAGGTGTGCGGTTCATTTTTGTGTTCGTGTATGGCGATAGAGTACGAGGAGGGCACCGGTAACTGGACCGTAGACGAGCCGAGCCGAATGAGGGCGGTATGACCTCTGAGGGCCGCGGCGTGAACAAAAGCGGCTAATGATGCGAGCGGTTCGGAGCAAAAAACGTAGACAGATGCTTATATAGCGTGATGAGGGGCGAAGACATAGGAGGATGGTTTAGCCTAGGGGGCTGAGAACAGGATACGGAATCGGGCAGCGCCCTCCCCACTCGCGAAGGCGTAATAGGAAGGGGTCATGAGCCCCTCCGCCCGGGGGGTTATGGTCACATACGAAGGGGCCGCACTCGTCCTCTTAGGTGACCATCGGGTTGTGGAAGGTGGACCCAGACTCCCCCGGGTTAAGGAAAAAGAGCATAAGACTAGCTTGAACTCCCCGCCCCCATTGGAGATGAGTGTGCGATGCCGCGGACAGTCGGTACCAGTTTCAGTTCAAAGGCAGCCCAATCCGCATTATTAGTAAGACGTTCAGGTAAAGAAGGAGGTTAAAAGTTGTTTATAAGTGTTTATCCCACTTGAGCTTTACCAGAGCCCTTAGACTTACAGTATGGATTTTTTTAAATGGATTTAGTTGTGGTTTGTTGCCATGGAACTACACCAAAAAAAAAAAAAAAAAACGTCAAAGTGAAAGCAGAATTTTGCAGATTGTTTCGATTATTAAACAGTGACTTTTCTCAAAGCATTGGTCCCTTAAACACATCCATCGTTTACTGTATAAAAATACTAAATCTTAGCTTATTTATGATATCGTACTTCTGATCAGAAAAATCCACATGATTTAACAGTGTTAGCATAGTTTTGTAAGTCCCTTTTAAGTTATTAATACATTATGTAAAAAAAAAGCCGTCCCACTGCTGTAGAACGATAGATAGAAACTTTATTAGTCCCAAAGAAAATGACAGGTTTACATGTCATGTGGGTAATAGCAATGTACAAATTTAAATATAACATGAGTAATCCGTAACAATAACTGTAGATATTTACTAAATTCTAAAGTGATTAAAATTGCACATACATATTTGTTACAATTTACAGTATAGTTTGACAGTTCTTGGCACAGTATTTGGCATTTTGTCTGTTAAGATGTCTGCAAGGCCAGCTCGGTATCTTTCAGCAAATGGGGACAATGCCTTCTTGCCATGGGGTGACTCGTTATAGAGCCTGGTGGCTAGGAGTAGAACCAAGCTTAAATAGTGCTCCTTGGAGCAACACAGTTGTCTCAATCTGTTATTAAATGTGCTACTCTGTTTAGCCTAAAGCATATATATGGGGATGAGAGTCATTGTCCAGGATAGTAAACTGCTTCTTGAGTAGCCTCTGCTCTGCCACTTCCTCCGGTGAGTAGTGGTTTCAGCTGCTACCACAAAGCTCTAAAATGTGTTCAATTCTTATATCTGGGTGTATTTCTCTTTAATGTTCTTTTGGGTTTTCTCCAAGGACATCTAGTAGTAGAGCACAAAGTACAGTGAAATTCTTACTTAAATGTCTAACAAACAGGCCACCACACTTCTGCACCATGGTGTAGTTATAGAAGGCGTTGCACAGATCTGCAAAAAATGTATTTTAATTGTGAATAATTATTTTTAATGTGTTTTATAAGAATTCCGTATGAATGCTTTAGAAATAGCTCATTGTTTTTTTTTTTTGTTTTTTTTGGACCTTCTGAATTAGATGTTCAAGGTAACCCCCACCCACATACCAGTCAACTTGTCTTGATGTCAAGTTATGCACAACAGTAATTTGTTTTAGATTTCCTTCAAATTTTGCCCATCTAAACCCCAAAAAAAAAGATTTTTTAGGCTAATTGTGCACTACATTTTATGCAGGGAATTCTACCCTTATACAGAGTGAACCACTAGGTTTCTTCATCAAAAATTATCAGAAGGATTTCAGGTTGTGCTTGACACATCAATCGACCCCAGCGTTTTGCACCTGTAATGGGATACAAGGGGTCAAAATTACTCCTTTTCACAAAACTTTAAAAAGAAAAGGGGATTGCTGATCATGAATATGTTAGTTTTGTTATTTGATTCATTACTGGTGGTCCTAGCCCTCTAAGAGCCACTCCCAAGAGGTTAAAAAAATAACAAATTTCAAGCATAACTGTATGGGGTATCATTTTAGACTATTTCAAGGTCGGTGATTACGGATATGATGTTATTTTTGATCCTTCAGAGTTATCTCTCCTTGGACAAATTTCTATTACAATCGAGAATATTTAGACTTAAAACATTTAAATCCAGACACACATTTTAATATTTCAAAAGTCTGATGCAGCTATTCCTATTTATTATGTACTTCTTCCTCATGAAGTAAATAATCACATTTCTTAGGATGACTTACTGTACACTTTTTCACTTTTTTTGCATTCATGAACACACACAAAACATATAATTGGAATGTTTTCATCACATTTAAGCACAAAATTGAAAATAAATTAAACCTGTTGCATTCTCCATTGTTGTCTGGTTTCATTCAGCAATGACCCATTCTAAAATTAAATTACAGCGTGATGCATGGTCTGCTGAGAGACTAATTGTCTGTGCTCCTTCATCTGTTGCAGACCTGTATGCATCTAGTGTCATAAACCTTGTCAAAAAGGATCACCACTGACTCTTCTTGCCAAAGTCATCACTTGTTCTAAAAATTCCCCCCTAGTAAACACTTCAGGTTTAGGTCAAGTAAACCTAATACTTTCATATACTGAGTGTGTATGTACAGAATATTTACATTTATGTGTGTTCATATGCATACATGAGATACACTTTATTGGCATACCTCCTTTATAATTGCACTATTCTTCAACCATTTGTAATATGCAGTATGTTGTTTAACCTATGCTATGTGTTCTTTGTATGTCATGTTGTGTGATGTTATAAGCAGCTACAAAGCTATCAGGTTAAATTCCTGTACATTAAATACTAGTGGGTAAAGTGAATTAAAATTGAACAAATTACACTGTTTATTCACGTATACAATATTGTTCTACATTATTTAGCATGAAAGTATGTAGTCAATCATACGTTTAAAAACATTAATGAAGTGTAAACAACAATGCACATTAGTTGACTTGTATTTAATGTCTCTTGTTTTTGTCACTGGCAGTAGTCTGCCATCATACTGACATTCCTGTGTGGAATACTTTGAGTAGTGAAAAAAGTGCTATATAAATGTAAATATCTCGACATCCATTGGATTTTTTTATTGCTACCTAAAAATGTAGAAATGTTTTGAATTAGACAGACAAGTCTGGAATCTGTTTGCACAAATACATAAAACGGGTTCAGTATTTTGATCGGGCTTTGACAGGCTGCTACTTTAAACCAAGCTTAATGTGAAGCAGTGGTAGCAGTAATTTATCTGGATTCACTAAGGTAGATATGATGCTATTTTTGACAGCATGCTTTAGCTTTTTTCAGGCTGGCCATTCCTTGCGAACCCAGTGTAAACTCTTGATTCTCCTGTCCCACTCACAGAAAAAACATAATAATGTTTTAGGCCCTGACTGCTGTCCCTGTAAGAAAAAAGTACTATTCAAGGAGGAGCATTAAAGCTATTTAAACTGTATGTATCTGTTCAATGCATGTGTCACAAAACTGAGTTTTATGCATAACTGGGAAAATGAACCATTGTAGTGGGGTGGCGTATGGAGTTGAAATGAACTTGAATCCTATCTTGGGCAAAAACGGGAAGTCCGAATGGAATAAGAAAATAAACATTTTTGGTGTTTGTAGAAAATTCTGTGTTTGGCTATGCTTAGTGCCACAGATCATGCTCTTATGATGTATGGTGTTGGAAGCATAATGTTAGGGGTTGTTTCTTGGAGAACACATAACTTCACAAAGGACAATGCCATTTACATTTCTGATTAAGATGCCTCTGTTAAGTGCTGACTGAAGTGGACAATATTTAATTTTTAATTTAGAATTTCTAGAAATGTATGTTCACCTTTTTATAGTTTTTACCAGTGACATTAAATCCCAATTAAATATTTTTTATATATTCCACATTATTAATGTCGTCTTTGGCTCATTTTCCTTCCTCCAGTTTTCTTTCTATATCCCAAACATTTGAGTGTTAATTAGCTATTCAAAATTTACCCTGTGTTTATAAATTTGTGAGGACCCAGTTCATGAGATATGCTGGTTCTGCATATAGGGTTCATTCTTGCCTTGTGCTGGCATGATAGGTTCTAGACCCCCTGAGATAGGTACTACCCAGTAAGACAGACACTTGAAAAGCAATAGTTGCAATCAGGCCAAATCGTAAAATCCATGCTGATTACTGGGTAGTCATCAAACAGGCAATGAAATTGTATATTCAATGGAAACATTTTGTTTAATGCAGCAGGGAAAAAGCCAGAGGCTGTGAATTTCTTTTGTAAACAGTAGCTCAGAGGGTTTGTGATTATGCCAATCTGTACAATGACAAAAAATGAAACATTCCGTGAAACAATTATTGGTTACGTAACTACATTTGTGATTCATGAGATGCACGGGTTTTCATTTCCTTATTCACATACACTGATTCTGTAAGCTTTAACTAACAGTCATTTCCCACTTTATCACTACTCAGCTGTTATCTACAGTTCATTTCTATCCATTCATTTTTTCTAAACTTGCCTTTTTACCACTACAACCAGCCAGAAAAAGTTCCTGCGCAGTTGAACAGAAGGTAAGAACTAGCCCTCCATCTATTACTAGACATACCTGAACATTTCTCCACACTCGCTTGTTCTGTGTCAGGTTACATCGGACATGTAAACATCTATTTAGCCATTATTATTTTTTCTGAGCAGGTGTGCTGCGATGGTCCTAACAGTACTTTCAATTAAACACAGTTTAATGTACCTGGGCAGCAGCCACCATTCTGGTCTCATGCTTTTATACCATATGGTCTGTTCACATTATATTTTGGTTGCTTCATTTACATAAAGCCCAAATTCATTTTGTTAGAACAGGTTTGATCATTAAGTATGAACTTCAGTCCTGTCAGTGAATATGATAGCAGTACCTTGAGGCTATATTGTGGTTGGCGTTTTTTTTCTGCCAGCAGCATGCTGTAATGCTTCTTATCAGAATGGGTTTATAAAAAGTATGGAAAGACAGAGTAAATTAAATAAATTGATAGTTAATTGTTGTAACAGTTTATGCTCTCTGTTTTGGCTTAAAGATGACTTTTAATGTATCTACTGTATATGAAAGATAATGCACACTTGCTAAATGGCATAATTATACATGAAAGTTCATCTGAAAAGTATTTGTATTTTTATTTTCAAGTTGCAAATTGTGCAGCCAATTGGGTATGTCTTAGTTTCTGAATGTAGAAGCTTAATCCATCCATCCATCCATCCATCCATTTTCCAACCCGCTGAATCCAAACACCGGGTCATGGGGGGGTCTGCTGAAGCCAATCCCAGCCAACATAGGGCACAAGGTAGGAACTAATCCCGGGCAGGGTGCCAACCCACTGCAGTAGAAGCTTAATCATTTATTGCAATATCATCAGTTGCTTTTTAGGCCACCTTGTTGAGATGTGCCTTATAAAGACTGAACACTAAAATCCCGTGGTAATAAATATGTTGTGTCAGAAATGTATGCTTCTTTGCAGCCTTCCATTTCAGTCTACAGGTTTGCACTATTGTGACTTGAATGGATTAGTTTATATTTATGGAAAAAATCCATTTGGTTAAATTGCCATCATTGTTTGTGGTATTCTCAAGATTTCTGGCAAAGAGAAATCTCAAAAAGATATAACAAATCTTATAGATGTATTAGAAACATTTAAAGAGATCTTTGAACGCTAAAGAATGCAACTAGACTTGTACTGGGGCATTACTACTTCTCCTTGTAGGTCTAGTTTGTCTTCGCTTACTGTACAGACAGCTGTGCAAGTTATTGCCCGTTCTGTCTCTGAGGCTCCTCTCCAAATCTTCTGCCACCTTCATTCTTCCCACATACTTTATTTATGGCAGCAGCACTCTCGCCTACAGCTTCGTTTAGTCCTTAAACTCCACTTTCCTATAGCAGTTGACAGCTTGTATTAATAATTAAGGACATTATAATCAATACACCTGTAAGACCACCACCCTTCATGACATGTCATCAAGGATATTGTGAATACAAATCCTGGTATATCTGCATCTTCAAAATGACAAGGAATGCTTTGTACACATTAGCACTGGGATATGTTAAAATCTTCAACTTGTCAAATTTTCTCCACAGTAGCATTATCATCATTGAACTGGACAGGAGGGCGTAAAATACTGAGTTAGCAGCTTTTACTTTTAAAAGTTATAATTGAAAGTAGCTTGGTGTGGGGGGTGACTTACTGTATATGACACAAACAATTTAGAATCAAATTAATATATTAAAAATAAATCTCTTGATGCAATTTTTTGACTCTTGGGCATTAAAATCAGTCAGAGTAGTGTAATGCTCTGCTAGTATTGAAAGCTTTGGCCCACTTTTCTAATGCCTTTGTTAGCATGGCGCAGTATGAAAAAATGTCTGTCACTTCAGTTTAGCAGTATATTTGTGGTTCATTATAAACAGGTCAAGGGTAAATATTTCCAAAGCATAATCACACAGGCCTAGTGACAAATGTTTCTCTTAAATTTACTGAACTCTTTTGTAAAAAAACAGTTCAGCATTTTCAGAGGCTGCACTGGTAAAATACTTACTTATTTATAATTTTATTTTTATATGTGTAATTAGTTAATGACTAGTAACTACTTGGGTAGCCTATTCCGCATTTGACTGTTGCTCCATAAGCCCAAGGCTGCCAGTGGTTTTAATTTTTTTTCAGGATGGGTGGAAAAAAGAGTCCCAAGGAGTCCTAAACAATGAAAAAGGTCTGTTGAGGAGAGGAGTATGTTGCAAATCTTTACCGTCTTTTGATAACTGCCTCTTTAAGATAAAAACATTGTTTCATGATGCAGCATTCTGCTTCCAAGTACTTGGGTTGCTTTTTGCATCATTCGTTCAACATTTAAATAAGGTCAAGACAGAAGTAATTATATAAAAAAAAAACCAAAAATAGCAATACTGCTAAACACTGGCTAAGATCTGATGGCCTAATAGTGACCGTGTTTATTGTAAATAATATGCGTGTTGGAATTATAAAGTATTGACATTAAAATATCTTTCAGAACTGTGTGAGCCTAAGTACATGTGTAATGCTTTGCATTTTTTTTTTCTGTCTACAGCATCCAGCCTGTTTATGGAGCCCAGCACCCTCCTCTCAATTATCGGATACACAAGACGTAAGTGTTTTTAACGAGTCTGTTGGTCAGGTAATGCACTACACATAAGTTGCATAAGCCCTGTTCTCACGATCCTACTGTGTGCACAGGTTTCTAGTTCCTTCTAATGTTTCAAGTGTATTGTCATGTATATAGTACAAATTAATTCCTACTTGCATGTCTCCTTAGGACAGCTAACAATAATACAATATCAACACAAAGACACACACACAATATATTTACAGTTATAATTGTGTTTAGACCTTGTGGACAGTAGGGGACGCTCCAGCTCCCCGAACCTAATACAACAGACACAGGACACAAGTTAAAAGCACAGTCTATTTATTCTTTGGAAAACTCTTCACAAGTGTTTCCCACAGCCACAGATATATTAAGGGAATAACACACAGTGACTCTTCTTTCTTTGTTTCTCTCTGTCTGTCTCTTTGTCTTTACCTCCTCCTTTTATCCCAGCAAGCTTCATCCACCTTCCACCCGACTCTGGCTCGCCTCTGGAAGGCAGGCAAATCCTTCTATATTGGCCAACCCGGAAGTGCTTCTGCTTATCTGCCCACATGATCTGTAAACACTTCCGGGTATGGCGGAAATTCCATGCCATATGGCTCCTTAGTCTTTGCACCACCCACAATACTCAAAAGGCCTGAGGTAAAGCACTCCAAGTCTGAAGATGTCCTGTGGGAATCCAGGGCACCGCTGCAGCCCAGGAGGCTACCACTTTAGTGCCCTAACGAAGCTGCCTTTCCCTATCCTTCCATCTCTTGGGAATCCCGGCCGGGGTTGGGCTGCCGGCCATCCAATAAAACAACCATACATACATATGCATAGTGTTTTTTTTCAGTAGCACCATTTGTAATTATGACTGTTCAAGTAACCTTTGTACTTGCAGATAGAAACTGTCCCTGAATCTACTGATGAGACTGCCAGTGGCCCAGTACTTTTTGCCCGATAGAGGAAGTGAGAAAAGGAACTGTGCAGATTGACTGAGGATTTTAGCAATACTGTTAGCCTGTCTAAGGCAGCGAGTGTTGTATATGGCTTGAACAGAAAGTAGCTGCTAGCTTCACTACTCGCAGAAAAGCTTTAAATGTAGATGTTTTTTGTATTAATTAATGTGTAATCCCCAGATGTCTGTTTTTGTACATTCTTTTACATTATAGCGCTGTGTGAAGCAACAGCACATGCTGACATCATTTTTGACGTAAAGCAGAAACAAAATATGCATAGGACACACATATCACATTAAACTGGACCAGCTTAGAGCCACAAATTAACTTTACCTGCATATATCTGAGATATATGATGAATTTAGAAGATAGAGCTACAGTACTGCAAAATTACTTTGTTTTAGGTATTTACAGTATCTGCTTGAGTTCTTCATTCAGTTGAGTTCTGCATTCAGGTTCTTATTTCATATGTTAGGAAATCTGAAATCAGTCTTGGTTTTAAGGCAAACATATGAGTCTGGTAAATGCAGAATTCATACATAATGATTGCCTTTGTCCTCATTTTGTGGCTTCACTGCATAAATAGTGCTGTGTGATCAGGGAGAGTGGGGAAAATACAGTTAATCTATATAGCACACCTGATTATCATCGCATAGCTTCAGCTTACTGGCATTGCCTATAGCCATGATGAATTAAATTCAAACCTGTTTTCTTTATTCTTTTTGCAATTCACTTCTTTGAACTAGCTTAAAGCACTTTGATCAATTATAAATGTAACATATTTGATAAGAACACAAAGTAACATGTATAAAATACTGATATGTGTACATAGAAATGTACAAATCTGAACATATTTAATGCAGAAAGTGTTCAGTCCTACTTTATTGTATTGTTGATATAATTTTAAATTATATATGATACATTTGCCACTGTTGCCCATCAATCTGCAATCAGTAATCCATAGTGACAAAGAAACATGTTTTCAGTATTCAGATCCTAATTTGGTGCTTTGTAGAATCAGATCATGTCATGCTGTGTTAGACTGAAATGGAAGCATATGTAAACGCCATCTGCAAGTCTCTCCACAGATATTGTATGGGGTTTAAGTTTGGGCTTTGCCTGTGTCACTTAAGGACAATCAATGACTTGTCCCAAAGTCACTTCAGTGTTGATTTGGCTTTACTGTATGCTTTAGGTTATTGTTATGCTGAAAGATAAACTGTCAAGCCAGTCTGAGTTCACAAGCACTCTGGGCCCTTTTTTCTAAAGCCCTCTCTGTATTTGGCTGAATTCATCTTTGCTTCAGTTGCGACCAGTCTCCCTGTCCCTGCCACTGAGAGCCACCACGCTTCACTGTAAGGAAATTATTAGGAAGGCGATTATCAGTTCCTGGTCTTTGTCAGACATGGTACTTCTAGTTCTGCTCAAAGAGTTGCTTTTTGTGTTCTCAGACTAAGGTTGCATGGTATAACAGGGTTGAAAAAGTAGTTAAAATCGCAAATTTGAAGTCCGTGTGGTGCCAGCATCTCATTAACTTTGGTACCAAAAGTAACCGTTAGTTTTCAAGCACCTCGCACT
This sequence comes from Polypterus senegalus, assembly GCF_016835505.1. Classification (NCBI taxonomy): domain Eukaryota; kingdom Metazoa; phylum Chordata; class Cladistia; order Polypteriformes; family Polypteridae; genus Polypterus; species Polypterus senegalus. The sequence goes on along the minus strand of NC_053156.1, from coordinate 280,811,441 downwards.
TAGTCATTTATTAGAGTCTTGATAGTTCCAAGCTTCATCCATTTCATAACTATTGAGGAGACTGTGCTCCTGGAAACACTCAAAGCTTTAAAATGTTTTTACATCCTTGTCCTAATCTAGGCTTTACCACAGTTTTATTGTGGCGGTCTACAGAGGGACCCTTGGACTTCATGGCTTGGTTTTTGTCCTGACTTACGGAGTGTACTGTGGTACCTTTTATACACAGGTGTGTGCCTTTCTAAACAATGCCCAATCAAATTAGTTTGACACAGGTGGACTCCAGTCACGTTGTAGCTGCAACTCAAGAAGAATTGAAGCAAATAGGATGCACACAATTTGGAGTGCCACAGCAAAGGGTCTAAATACTTACATAAATTGGATATTTGTAGTTTTTGACTTTTAATAATTTTGCAGACCATTCTTAGAAACATATCGTCATGTTAATAAAGTGTGGAGAAAGTGAATGTGCCTGAATGCTTTCTGAATCCACTGTATATGGGGATTTTGCTTTTTTTTTTTTTTTTTACTTTTCATAGACTAGATTCCTCATGTGCATAAATAGTGATAATTAATTTAAAAGTTGCAGTAATTAGGATTGGCTGTTAACTAAGAATAGAAAAACAAAATTTTGTTCAACACAGATTCAACTTGTTCTTGGATAACATTGCATTTCCTCCCATGTCAAAGGAACCATTGATTATGCTTGAAAGCTGCACCAAACATCCAATATGAGAATCCATCATTGGTGAAAACCCATCTGCACTAGAGTCCTGTTCCATTTTCGGGGTGTTAAACTGATCAAAATGGCAGTGATATAAAATGCCAAAGTAGGATAATAAGACGTGAAAGATAGTGAGAAAAGCACACTAATGGTCAGTCACAAAGCAAGCCAGATTTAGTGGAAAGCAGTTTGAAAGCTTCAGTACCAGTCTACAGTCATGCATAAATGTCAAACTTAAGGGGTTATCTGTAGTATTAGATATTTGATTGTTCCTTTTTTAGGGTCAGTATCTTAACAATTTTTTTAATTGTGCTGGTGATTATAGTGTTTTAGTACATTTTTATAAGTTAATGGGCACAGTCTCCCTTGAGTGTTGTAAATTTCCAGCGTTTGTGTAATGTTTTTTGAGCATATTGATGGCTTTTTGAACATGTTTTTAAGTGGTTTTCAGATTTTTTTGAGCAATTTTTAAACATTTTTTCCAGCATTTTCATTTTTGTAGGTTGTGAGGTGTTGTCATGTTGTGAGGTGATGCCTTTGTTTTCAGAATGTCTTTTATAACTGTAGTGCCTAGCGACCACAATACTGAAAAACAGTAGTCCTCAGTACCTGTGTAATTGAACATTTTGAATTCAGCCTGTTCTTCATCAACAATGACAGTTGTGGAGTCTGTATGACCAGGCAGCGTACTGAATAATCTCAGGATTCCACACAACTGTCGATAAGTAAATGTAAGTAGTGATACAGTATGTGATAAAAAGGAAAAAAATAATTGCACTATTTGGCCAAAATAAAAAAAAAAAAGCCTACATCCTGCAAGCTTATGATCCGGTTGTCTAGCAATAACTAGTGAGGAAGGAGCTATTGTGCACAGTGGTAATCAACTCAAAAAATTTGCACATATATATAATTTTAATATCCTGCATGAGGTAAAGGATAAATTTTAACAGCCTAGTTTAGGGTCACAGGGAACCAGTAATTATCACAGCAACACTGGGTGTAAGGCAAAAAGCAAATGTGCTGGATATGAAGGACCAATCCTTTTCAGGGCTCAGTTGCACGGCTATGCAGAAAAGAGTGTGCTGCTTGAAATTCATGAAAATGGTTGAATGCGTCAGCTCCAAGTCGCGTCCTGTCACTTTAACTTTCTTATCAGCTTCGTAGTCATTTATGACTGTTGAAGTGATACCCCACCATAGTGCAAATTCAAAGCAGCAGAGGACACTTACTTGAACAGCTAAAACTAACTGCAAAGTTTGAGACAGGAACGTGAAAGTGGTCAACCAGTATGTACTTCAGAGTGTATGATGACTGATGATGAGACACTGCACTGCCGTTTCACACTGCTTCACTCCTTGCTCATCCTTAAAAGCATTACAATAGTCAATTTTATTTTACCCGTTTCCACTCGCTAAGAACTTTCCATATTTCTGTGATATTTTGAGCAAGTCTTAGTGTAGAAATGTGAAGATTAAAGGTTATATATAACACCTCAGTTGTTTTTTTTATTCAATTCTAAAAATATTTAGAATTAGGATTTGACACTTTTTTATTTTTCTATTTCAATTTGCATAACTGTCATCCACCAAAAATCTTGTATTGTTTCTGAAAAAAGGGAGGAAAAATGTTTACTAGTCCTAATTGTACATCTCATAACTGCTTAGTTAATACAGAAATATCATTCTGCCTGTTTATCACCAGGATAAAAATAGTTACATTAAAATAATTGCAGTTCAGTTTACTTTAAACCACATAATTATTTTATTTAAAATATCAACAACTTTGCTAACACAATAGTAAATATGTATGTTGTCAAAGCAACATTATTGTAATACTACTATTTATACATGCTGATATAAATTCAATAAAAATAAAGATCGATGTGCTTGTTGGTATAAATTATTTTGCCAAGACACTGTGTCTAATTATTTTATTATGTGTTGTGGTATTTCTTGTGTAAATTTTAATGCTTTCAGATTGAATTTGATTGCTTTAAGGTATCTTGCTGATGTTTGGGAGGTGTGTAATTTAGGAACAGTGTGAAAGCACTAACGGGCTTTGTAAATACAGCACACAGAATGCCCTCCACACACCCTTTCAGCTACACCCAGGAGTTCAGAGCTGACTTTTCTGTGTAATAAGATATGGGAAACATCAGTCTTTGTTTCAGCAAGTTGATATGCACCTGCAAGAGGACATCAAAAAAGTGCTACTAATGATCATTTTAAACAGGGATATTATTTGGTTCTTAATAGCCTGAGTGTTGTGAAATGTAGGTGATACAGTGGGATGTAACCATCTTAAATGACAGAAAGGTATGCATAATGTTTCTCGGTAGTTGCAATTTTCAGGAGAATTTCATTTTTTTTCCCTATGAAGATGATTGAATGCTCTTTATGCCAGTGTAAGGATGTGTGTTTTTGTAGACTGGAGTAGGTGGAATGTTCAGAGTTGGGTATAAACTTATTTTGTAATTTTTTGATGTTATATTTAGTGACAACGGCTTAAAGTTTTTTTTTTTTTGTGTGTATAGCAGCAAGTCATGCCAGGATATACCCAACTAATAAAAACTAATCTTGCAATGTTGTCCTGTCTCCTATAGATAAGATTCCAAGTATTACTAAGGGTAGGCCCCTTTAGCATGTTACTTGAAAAAATGGTGTAACTGAGATCCTAAAATGAAACTGTCCATTTTACTTGTAGAGAGTTATTCTGTAGATCAAGTGTTTTATTATACCATTTAAATATACAGTTTAATTTGTCTAGACACTGTGAGGTAGAGAATGGACTAAAAAGCACACTTTTTTATTATATACTTGGTTAATCCCATTGGGGAAATTGTCTTTTCGTATGAGCTTTTGGGCTCATATGAAGAATTCATCACAATTGAACTGTTGTGTATGCCAGAATGTATTTATATGCTTTTGAGTGGTTTAAATTATAAAAGTCATAATATTTTCTCACTTTTTTTTTTTTTAAGTTATAGTGCCATCTGGCAGCCCTTCCACATAATCACACCATGCACAACTTGTACAAAAAGCTCATTGGTGGCAGCAGTATTTTTGGAGTTTGAATCTTTACTGCATTCATTCTAAATGATTATTGCTTCTTTGGGTTTTTGTTTCCTAGATTTAAACACACATACAGAGTAGTTTCATAAAGAGTTATAAGATAAAAAAGAAATAAAATATTTCTCTTGAAGTGTTAAGATGCTGCTGGAGTATGAAAGATCATTGTGCAATATGATATCAGATAATGTCTGTATCCTTTACAGAGGACCCAAAACAAATGCATCTTCTGCTAGATCAAAGAAAGCTTCAAGTTTCCATGAGTTTGCTCGGAGCACCAGTGATGCCTGGGACATTGGTGATGATGAGGATGAAGACCTGGTGGGGATTCTGGCTGCTCCTTCTAGCCTGAAGCCAGGGACATTAATGGTAGCAAGTAGTCAATATGCTCAGCACCGCAATAAACTGAATGACAAGCCAGAACACATGCAGCCTGTTGAAGAAAGTCAGTTCAATGGACGAGTGGTTAAATCGAGCAGTGAAGTGCAGATCTGCAGACCATCAGGTAAGACCTGGCCGGTGTCTGTTTTTTATTTGAGACTTTTAGGTGGCAGATTTGCCATACTAAGTCAAATCTTAAATGCAGTGAAGAAACTTGATTTTTAAGGCCGATAAATACGACTTGCCTTTAAGTAATAAATAACAAAGCATACTACATACTGTAAGTCTAGCAACCACTCACCGTTTCTCTGCCTTGTGTTTTACATAGAGTGAAAGGTTCATTATTTTACTTTTTAAATTAACTTACACATAAGAAATATGTCAGTCCTGGAACAATGGGTAACTTACTGTAGCTGCACTAATAATTTTGCATCTATTTACTTAAAGCATTAAATTTCAAATGTGAACTAGATATCACGATTTCTTGGTGCTGACAGAGATGCATTATTTTTTTTAACTTGTGCTTTCCTGATCTGCATTTTTAGGCTGAATAACAAGAATCCAATTAATAATAAAGATACACAGAAATTTCTTCTTTTTCATATGTATATAAAATAGCGATTTAATTCATTTTGTTGATTAAAATAGAAACAAAAGTAAAATTTAATTCCAAAATGAAAATAAAGCATGCTCTGCTGGTTAGTGTTATTTATTTATTTTTAACTTTTTCTCTTCATCAATATCCTTAAAGTGTTAATGTTACAAAGATTTGCCCATATGAGTGTCAGGGTAAGTGTGCTGTGTGATAGAGAGACTTCTTTCTCTGCATTTGTGCTCATTGATGATGATTAAGCTTTTGCTCCTACAACTCTCAATGGAATTAGCGGGTCTGATGATGAAGGGAACTTATAATGTCCTCTGTGAACATGTTTTGTATTGTTACATGGGAATTAGGCTCATTTTTAAGGAGGCTTCTGCTGTTGTATGTGGAATCAGTTTACAGATGTGTTTTATATAAAGTAACTAGGATTTTAGTATAATTTTTCTTCACTTTCCATCCATTCATCCAAGCGAAGTTGCATTGTTTACACTAAACTCTCTCCCCTTCTTCTAGTCCTTTTAAGAGTCCCATGGTTGGCTGAAACGGAGAATCACTTCTACATTTAGAATTACTACTAGGCATTTTCCTAGTGGGTCATATGTGGTACACTCCCTGTGGGAGAAGCTGACCTTGCTACAAACCAAACCCATAAATGCTGGAGTTTAACTCTGAAGTACTACTACAATACATTGCCAAGCTCCTCTCCCAATCACAACCCCAACACCCTGTATAAGAATCTCATTTTGCCATTTGTACTGCCAATCCCATTCTTTGAGACCAACGTAAAGGTGCAGAAGTAGATATTACTAGTAAATCAAAACCTTCAACAGGCTTAGGTAATGTTTTATCCCAACTGTCTGGTACATCAGGTAACCAAAATATAAACTGTGTGTAAGTCGTAGAGCTGGCATAGGATTGGTCTGTTTATTAGTCATATTTACAGTGCCTTTAAAAAGTATTCTCCCCCTTTGTCTTTTTCATGTTTATTGTTTTGCAGTGGATTTAATTAGGATTTGACACTCATCATTAGAAAAAGGTCATTTTTAAGTGTAATTTATTGCAGTGCTTTAAAATAAGTGCTGATTGAAAGCAGTAATATCTGATGCAAGTCTTAAAATGGAACTGTAAGTTACATTCACCTTGTCTTAAAATTTCAGGATTGACGGTATGCTGCACCATTTTGGTAATTCCCACAAATTCTAATTTTTAATTTGCAAATTACCCACACATGTATTTGTTTAGCAGTCTCGTTTTCTGTAGTGCACTATTAAAATAACTGGTTTATTAAAATATCAACTAATGAATGTTTTGGAAGTATTTCAGGTTTTCCAAGGAATTGCTTCCAAGCTTAGTTGATAATGTGTTCTGTGAACCTGTAGGTGTCAATGTGAAGAAATACTTAATAACAATTCTGCAAAAGTTAGCTTCCATCTATGATTCTTTCTTGTTATTGTTGAAGAACAGATTTTGAAATTACAGTTGGTACTCACCCTACTTATTTTTTCATAATCTTAATTATTTCTATAATGTATCCTAAATTTCTAAAATGGTTCCTCTAAAACCGAAATTATTTAACCTCTTCAATCTTTTTAAATTGAGTTGTGGCTACAGTGGTAGCACTGTGGCCAAGGATCTGCACTAGTATCTGGAAGGTTGCCAGTTCAAATCCCATTATTGCCAGAAGGGATCCTACTCCTATGGGCCCTTGAGCAAGTCTTTTAACCTAAAAAAACGATCCAGGGTCACTGTTCAATGGCTGACCCCATGCTCTGACCCCCAAAAGGTCATGCGAAAATGACAATTTCCCCTCTGTGATTAACAGAGTGTATATATAAAAAAAACATTTAGTAGCTATTACTTTTTTGTAGTGACATCTCCTGTTAGAGTATGGGGTGGGTAGTATAAATGTTCTACAACTCTATCATAACCAGTGATATTTTCTACACTTTTGCATGCTATGGCAGTAGCACAAATTTATGATATGCCCACCAAAATCAATATCCTAATTAAGAAAGCAGGCTCAGGTATTGAGCACAATCTTGGCCTGCTGGAGGTAGTAGAGAAAGACAAAATGAAAACAAAACTGAATGTTGTTGTGAGCAATGGTGCACATCCTGTGTCTACTAACACTGAGTACTTGCAGCCAACAAATAGTTTAGCAGAAGTGTGTCAAGAAGAGGTACTGTGGTTTCTTCATACCAGTAGCAACATTCCTTTATAATACCTCGCTCTGACTGCTGTTTTTATATTTGGGCAGATATTTCCTTTCTTTTTAATAATTCTAGTGTGTATTTGAAGGGGATGTTGTTGTTGGTTACAATATAAATTTATTTATTGAGTTTCTGTAGAAAGGTAAATTTCCCCCTTGGGAATAATAAAATGCTATCAATCTAACTCTGTTTCTGAGTGTAACCTCCCTTAACAGGTAACTCCCAACAGCTTGCAGGATAACCAAACATCCAATTAATCTTTTTAAATATGGGATACTTCATTGTTCTCATGGGGCAAACTGCCGTGTTACAGCAACCTACACATATTAAGTCAGGTTTACAGTTTAATCTGAAAAATATATGATTAGTTATATTCAAGATCAAAATCTACAGGTATACTTAAGTGTATGTATATATATATATATATATAAAATATGAACTATTCCAAAAGTTACATTTGTATTAATGGTTACTTGCCCCATGTTGTTTTCATGACAAAAAATGAAAATTTCTGATACATGGACTTCAGTGAGGGTAAGTAGGAGCCAACCCTGGGCAGAGTGGTGGTTCAGAGGAGAAGGATCTGTGCTGGTTCGAATTCCCGTCGCTGCCAAAACAGATCCTACTCTGCTGGGCCCTTGAGCAAGACCCTTAACCTGAAATTGCTCCACTGTACAATCGCTGACCCTGCACTCTGACCCCAAGGGGTATGCAAAAACTAACAAATTCCTTATATAAGGAATTGTATAAGGCGAAATAAAGAATAAAAAGAAAACCCTGAACAAGAGCAAACAATACTAAAACGTCCATGGAAAAAATCTAAAATTATTTGTGCCAAATAATCTGTGTGTTACTTATTCAATAATGTACTCGTAACATCCAAATAACATGTATTGTTTGCTAAAATATTATTACAGTGCCTATAGAATGTCTTCGCTCCCTTGGTAGTTCGAATCACAGTGGATTTAATTTGCTTTTTTTGACATTGATCAACAGAAAAAAAAGATTTTTTAATGTCAAAGTAAAAACCGATCACTGCAAAGTTTCCTAAATGAACTTCAAATACAAAACACAAAATAATTGATTTAATTAATATTGACAATATTTAGTAGATGGGACTTTGGCAATAATTCCAGCTGTGAGTCTGTGTGGACATGGCTCCATCAGCTATACATCATTGATACACATTTTTTTTTCCCCATTTTTCTTTGCAAAACCTCAAGTTATGTCGGGTTGCATGGGAATCGTGAGTGAACACCTTTTTCAAGTCCAGCCACAAATTCCCAATTGGATTGAGATAGTGTATGTACTATTTGTAAACCATTCCTATGTAAGCTTTGACTTTATTCTTGATGGTGATGTCTTGCTGGAAAAGAAAGGTACAGGGTTCTTAGAGATTACATCAGGTCTTCCCCCAGGATATCCCTGTATTTTGTTGCATTCATTTATCCTCTACCCTCACAATCCCTCCAGAGAGGCATTCCCAATGGCATGATGGTGCCATTACTTTGCTTCACAGAGGGCTTTTGGCTTCATCAAAAATGAATTTAGACTGATGGCCATAAAGCTATTTAGACCTTAAAAGCCTTCTTCCAACTGACTTCTGAGTCTCCCTTGTACTTTCTGGCAAACTCTACCCAAGATGTTACAAGCAATTTTTTAAACAGTGGCTTTTTCATTCATGCTTTCCCATAAAGCAATGAAAGATGAAGCGTCCAGGCAAACACTGTAGTTTGTAACTTCTTCATTGTTATTGTGCACCTCTGGATGGCCTTCCTCTGCTAGCCATCTTCTTGTACCATCATTTAGTTTTTGTGGACAACTAGAGATGCTCTGATTGATCAGCTGATTTTCACTAAAAAAACACCTGATCAGTAAAAAGGCAGATCACAATATCTAATATTTTCATGCTGTATTCCTTTAAACAAGTTATTATGGTAGTTGAGCCAGCAAGAGCCCCCTTTTTTTTTTTTTTTTCTTTTGCAGCAGACTTCCTGCAGTATAAACAAACAGTGCATGGAGGCTTGTTAATGAAAGGTGATTGGTATATTAGCCTTTATGTTGAACAAAGGAGTAATAAACTGAAAAAAAGTAGTCTGAGAAGTCATCCTGTGCAACTACAGAAAAGGCAAGAAAAGCTACTTTAAAGAATTCAGATCTTTATTTTGTCCTTTAAAATGGACACCACTTGAGTTTAGACAGTGTGCTTGTTTAATTACAATGCAGCAGCTTACACTTTTAATGAGAAAAAGAAAAGACAAGGAAGAATTTGAAATTACTACTTAGTAAACAATAGGCCTTTTTTTGCAAGATTTATACTTTCTTCATTTTTTGCTGCAATGTATATATGTTGGTAAGAAAGTATTGCTACATAATTAAAATGGTAATCCATATTTTATAATTACACCTCAAGAATTATGAATGTCTAGTTGATACAAATGTGTTTTTTCTCCTTCAGTTTGTAAATGTAGCAGACATGTTTTAACAGCAAAAAGCTGTAGTGCAATAAATGATTTAAAGGAATAAGTGCATGTGTATTTACATTTAAGCAGCATTTAATGGCCAAGGACAATTAATTGATACATAACTGTAAAATCGTGCATGTAATGTATGCTATTTTTACTCATTTTAGTTTGTTAAAAATGGGGGATGTGCATTATACATGGGACATAATTTTAATTAGGTATTTTCAATAAGCCTGCATGGTAGGAATGTGGGTACTTGAATTCATTATGTGCATGAAGTGCTTGTTCCATCTGTGGTACCGCCTCGCTGTTGGGTGGAGCTGTATTACAGTTCTCCCCTCCCACTTAAGACATCAGCGCTCATCTTATGCTAATCACTCATTCAACATTCACATTATACCGCATTACAGTCAGTAATTTCGACTTTATCATTGGACTTGATAGCAGTGAGTAGGTGGTCATTGTGTTCCTTCAAGTACTAGTATGTTAATAATTTTGATACAATCTTGTATTTTAAGCCCTTAAAATGAATTCAATGAGAAATTATATTGCAGCAGAGAAGTTGTTAATAAAAAAATATGGAGTAACTAATAGCAATCGGGCAGCAAGTTGCCATTTTTATATTCCTGAGTCAAACATCCGATTATGGCTCATAAACAAAGAGCCGTTGCAAGCGTTGCTTACAAAAAAAAAAGGCAAATTGTGGAGCCCCACCAAGTTTTCCAGATCTAGCAAAAGAATTAATGGACTGGGTTGCCACTTGGAATGAATCAGATGTGTCTATAATTCAACATGGTTTCCTCAAATATTCTATTTCTAACAAACTCAATGGCAGTGAGGACAATGTTTTGTGGGAGGGTAAACAGGTGTCATCAGGTGAAGGTAATGATGGTGATATTTGTTATGATGGTATCAATGACGGTAGCATTAACTTGACAGCGATAGATGAGCCTCTCATTGGTACCAGTGATGACGACTCTTCTTCCAGTTAGGTACACCTATATTTAGGGTTACGTGTATATTGTCGATATCTGAGAAAAAAAAAATGTATGCAATTAAAAGTAAAATCTTGCAAATTAAAAAATTGTTGGGTCTATAGTTTAATTATAAAAATGCACTTTTTAATATAGGACATAAAACTTATATTTGGTTATGCTGGAGATTAATGTAAAAAAAAAAAATTTAAATGATGAAGGAAAAAAAAAATCTGAATCAGCCAATGAAGTAACATGAAGTGGTGACTGGTATCGGCTTTGAAAAACCTGATTGGAATATCCCTATGGAAAACATGCTTTAGGCAGATTTTGAGCTGAGCCATACTCCAAGTTAATGATCGATTTAACTGGATTACAGTGACTTGGACAATTTCTTCGTCAATTCCCACACTTCATGTCAATGCTTGGAGTGTTCTTTAGTCTTCATTGTGTATGAAAGTCCACGATATTGAGTTACAGCAAGTTGGACATTTCATATTCAGGTGCAGTTATAATACAATCAGTTGAAACCCCAGACGGGTGATCTCCATTGATCTAATTCTGGGATTTCTAAAATCAACTGGCTGCACCCATAATGATTTAGGGTTGGATATTTATAAATAATTTAGGACATTTTGCTTTCATGTTGACATTAAAGAATATTTTTCAGTTATTTAGTGTCAAGAAAGCCAAATTAAATCTATTGTGATTCAGTGTTATAAATAGTGCTGCAACAACTAATCAATATTATTGACAATAATTGATTATTAAAAATGTTGGCAACGATCACTTTCATAGATTAGTTGATTACGTCTTTAGACTTAATCTGTAGTGGCTTGCACTTGCATCACTACTTCTGTCACCTGTGAACTCATTTGAAAAAAGGCAAATGGCAGAAAATGACCGTGGCAACCCAAGACTTTCAAGGTTTGGGAACACTTCACTCTAAATGCAGAAAAAAAAAAAAAGTTATGAGTTGCAAAATGTGTAGGTCTGACTTTGTATGGCTCAAGAGAACTATGCAGATGCATAAACATTTGAACAGAAAACATAACGTGACAGGCTACAGATTTGCTGCCATCCCAGTAAGTTATTCTACTGTCCAGAATGGAGAGCATACTGGGTGTATCTGGCACTGCCCTCCAGTGGTTTAAGTCCTATCTAACTTGACAGGAAAAAAATTTGTTAGTCTTTGCAACAACAGATTCAGCTCGGCGCCGGTCACATAATGGGTTCCTCAGAGCTCTGTCCTCAGGCCTTTGCTCTTCTGTGTCTATAGGATTCCCCTTGGCCATATCGTTTGTAGCTATGGACTGGGTTATCATTCATATGCAGATGATACTCAACTCTATTTCAGTGTTAAAAGTTCTAATGTGAACTAGCAACAGCAAGTACATAACACCCATTCTGCTTCACCTCCACTGGCTCCCTGTGTCTTACAGAACTGAGTATAAAATTCTGTTATTAACCTGCAAAGCTTTAAATGGCCTTGCACTGGACTGCATCAGTGACCTACTCCATCACTATGCTCCTGTTCACTCACTAAGGTCCTCTGATTCTGGCAATCTTGTTGTGCCCCATACTGACCTGCACTCTATGGGTGACAAGACCTTTAGCTGTATGGCACCCAGACTTTGGAATGACCTCCCTAAATTAATGAGATCAGCCGACTCCATTCATTCTTTTTAAAATCAACTTAAAGCTCATCTGTTAAGGAAGGCTTTTAACTTAACCTGACATTCTGCCTCCTCTTTCAGAATTCCTCTCTGTCCAGGTATACTGTACTCGGTATAATTTGTGTGTGTGTGTGTTATATGACAAATGATGTTATTTGCTAGGCTTTCTTTTGGCGCTTTTCCACTGCATAGTACGGCACAGCACGGTTCAGTACAGCTCACCTTGGTTCGGCTCAGTTCGGCTCGGTTTGCGTTTCGACTGCAGTTTAGTACCGCTTTAGAGTGGGCGGGATTATTCACGTGTCGTTATAGTTGCGCCGCCTGTACTGCCGTGACACCGTGGAACTTTTACAACAACACGCAGACAACGACAACACTTTAGCTCGACGACGCGCAAGGGTAAGCATCTAAAAAAAGCACGTCACTAGCTAACTTTTATCACTGTTGCAAAGCATAAAATGAACTTAACTGCCAGTGTAACATTAAAATGCTGATTCTGTATATTACAGATCTTCCACATTTTGCAAAAAAGTCGCCGCAACAGACCATCTGTTTGGACATTTAACCGTGCTTCAGAGTGGTGGGATGTGATTGTTCCCGGTTTTACAAACACTCCGTGGCTGGAGAACTTTCGAATGTCTGAAGAAACATTCATCCACTTATGCAACAAACTGCGTCCAGCGATGGAGAGACGGGACACAAACTTCCGCGTGTGTGTACCTTTAAAGAAAAGAATAGCCAGTGACGCAGTAATGACGATTTTCTCCCGCCAATCAGTGACCAGCAGAGTTTACACGTCACGTTTTGGTAACGGTTCGGCGCGCTTGGAACCTCGGCTGAGGTGGTACTAAAAAAAGGACCAGGTACCAGGTACTGTTCCCAGTGGAAAACGCCCCAAAAGTGAGCTGAACTGAACCGTGTCGTGCCGTACTATGCAGTGGAAAAGCGCCATTTTATTATTGAATTTAGTATTTTACTCTGGTTTATTGTCTATTATTCTATTTAATGCCTTCATATATCCAGTAGCTATCTGTTTTAATGTTTTGTTTAGGTAACATCTGTATCCAATGTTACATATACCTGCTATATCTTTATGAGATTTTGTGAAGCGTCTTGAGAATGGGAAAGGCACTATATAAGTTATTTATATATAAAATATTATGTCTGCTCAAGATGTGTGCAGTGAGTTAGAATTCATTTTTCTTGAGTCACGTTTTGTTTCCATCAGATTAAGATCATTTTATATACTGTACATTTGGAAAGGAAGACTATATTCTCTCAGTTGACTTAACAGGTGCTGGCTGGCTGTTTTATATCAATTGACATAACATCTGATCCCTGGGCACATAATACATTACTGCCTACATTTCCTGAAATACAGATTGAGAGAGTTTTAATTACAAAATATTACACTAATATTTAAGTAAATTTTTTAAATAAACAGCTTAACATTGATAAATTTTCTGCTGAATTGTTGAAAGATCTTTTAAAACAAATTAATTCTTAATTTCATTCTTTGCAACTTGACAGCATACTGTAAGTGAATTACAATTGGCTGTTGCGTATTATGGGGTGAGCTTTAGAAACCTGAATTTATATTCCAGTCTACTCAGTGTCTGTGCGGAGTTTTATGTTATCCTTGTCATACTCCTGGATTTCTCCAGTTATTCCAATTTCCTCCCGCAGTCTAAAGATGTTCAGGGTTACAACTACTAGCAGCTCTGTATTAACACTGTGATAGAATTTACACTGCTGTATTATGGTGTACTCTAATTGTTTGTTCTTGCTATTATGCTCCCAGGATATATTTCCTTTAGTATGTAATATGTAAAATATAGCAGCACTATATATAGCCCCCTTTACAATGCTGGGGGCTGTTACTTTGTTATATTTATTGACATGACATAAGAATTGCATTGTAGAAGCGGAAATGTTTTCTTTGCGGAATTAGGGCGGAAATGGGTAATGGCTTCATCTGGTTCACAAGAGTATATGTATGAACTTCACTGGGTGCATCTGTTCCTAAGTGTAAGCTTTAGCAGGGGTTTATAATATAGTATGGTATGCTTATAAGTGACAGTGAATGCTAACAGGTGTGAATGTGAAGCTCAGCTGGTGCGGATTGGCATGAGATTAAAATTTTGGCTCATGAATACTGCAGCATCTTCAACATTTTGTGTCCATGTCCTCAACAATGATTTACTTTGTCTCTTCTCTCTCTCTCTCTCTGAATACACTTGTTGCGTTTCTTCTCTTTTAGAAGACTCCTCAATGCGCCACCCACTTCACAAGCAGCAGTCACTCCCACTACGCCCCATCATTCCTCTTGTGGCTCGCATTTCTGATCAGAATGCATCTGGAGTGCCTCCAATGACAGTACGTGAGAAGATGAGGTTGGAAAAGTTCCGACAGTTACTGGCAAGTCCCAATACTGAATTAGGTAAGTATGACTACAGACAAAGTAAGCCATGAATCCAATAGAATTCGGGGACTTTCAGTAGGGTATTACGGTGCCATAATAGGTTCAATCTCATGGTTTTAATTTTCCAACTGGGAACTCTGTGTGGTTTGCGAGGTCTCCTATGTCTGCCTAGGTTTCTCTATGGGTGCTTGATTTTTCCTCCCAATATTGCAAACATATGTAGTAGGTTAATTGGTGATTCTAAATTGGCCTACTGAGAGTGAGGGGGTGAGTGAACTCCGCAGTGGACTGGCATGCCATCCAGGGCTGGTTACTGCCTTGCGCCCAGTGCTTTCAAGATAGACTGACTCCCTAGGCTATGTAACTGGATTAAGCATGTTTTAGAATGTTATGTCATGCTTGGTTATAGACTTTTGTGGCTATTTAGTGCATTACCAGCTGAGCCACTCTTCACTGAATTATCTGCTGTGAAACAGTTTGCAAAACAGCCATTGACATTTTTGTTTCATTTTATAACAAAATGCTGATTTATTCACAATACAATTACTTGATTAATAATTGTTATTGTTGCAGTGTCACTTGATTGGTAAGTTTATTAAATGATATGCAGTGTTTATTTGTAGATCTAATTTGACAAATTATTTAGAATACTTGTGCAAGAGAATATTGATTATTTTCATTGCATTTGACTTTCCAAAAATCACCTGTTTTCTGAAATAGTTTGTTCAGAATTGTGTAAATTGCTTATAATAGCAAGTGCTATCAAATAGAAGCTTTTGCTTTCTTTAGAATGCAACACAGGGTGGTTCCTTGCTTTATAAGTTATGTTGTACTTCAACACTTGATCTAATATGCTCAAATATGTATGAGATATAAAATAATCTCTGCACATTATTATTTGCTGTTCTGTAAATGGATGCCTCCTTCTGTCAGAGAAAGACAGTTGATCTGTGTTGATACTTATAAAAAGTGCAACTTAGAGTTGCTAGTTTATTAGCTACTTCTAACTGATAATGATTGACTTGTTTTAGGCCACCGATCATCCTGAATTTAAAAATGCACTGAATTGTCACAAGCATAGAAATTCGGATACATTTTAATATAGTTTAATCCTATAATTTCAGTGGATAAGATATCTTCAGTCTGCAAATGATGCCACTCAGTAATACTTTATTTGGGGAGAAATGGCGCCTTTTCAGCTGCTCTATCTTTAACCAGTTGTGTCTACTTATGGGATAGACATTTTTTGTGGTTTTGATTGTTCTCATTATGTACTAGAAAAAGTTGTACATGACATTCTTGTCAAAAGTGAATGTGTCAAAGATATTTCCTCTGGCAGTTTGATGCTGACTGCTATTCTGTGTTCAAGGTGATATTGGTTGTGCTGTTTTCTAACTTTGTAATAATATGCACAGACATAGCGTGTTTAGGTAACGTGCTGTTACATGTGTATATAGTTTTTTTTTTTGTGTTTTCAAAATAATGTTTTCAGAAGGTGATTTGTTTTTCTGAAAGCACAAGAACAGTATTTTAAAGTATTAAGGAATGACTTAATTGTTTAAATATAAATATAGGTAAAAACTAAATTAAAATGAGCAAATAGGGTAATATGTCACCAGACAAAAAAGATTATTTCTTAGGAATAAGTGTAGACTTTTTCATATTCTGTTTAATTCTGTCAGTAAGTCAGTTTAAATTTCAGATTTAAGACTTTTTAGAGCCTACAAATTAATACAGCAGGAAAGTTCCAGATGATAGGCAACACACAGTAAAAAAAAACTTTAAAGAAAAAGAAATGAAAGAAAAAATATACAACTATCTTAAAGCATTATGGAAACTCGTAGTCTATTATACTGTATCAATGGTTTAATTATAGATAGTCTGGCAATGAAGTAGAGGGTTCAGAGTTGTGGTAGGTGGTGAAACCATTTTCAAGCGACTTTTTCCACTTCCAAATCTGCAGCATGTTGTTTTTTCCGCAACGGATTATTATGAATACCTCACTTTCTTAGTTGTGTGTTGTTTAAAGCACAGTATTGTCAGTATAGTGCATGTTTTATATGTTCATGAGTTAATAATAGAATTGTTATACTTTTATTGGTATTTATGTACTTGTTTTCCTTAATAAACTTATTTCATGAACAATGTAAAACAGTGTCTACTGTTGCTTCATTATTTTACATTTTCCCAGTGCCTGCTTTAGAATCACAAGATAGACTAGAACAAGGTATCCTTGATCTTGGTGTCATAACAGTATGATCAACATTAATTAGTCAGTCTTCATTTTACAAACTATTTTTCATAATAACTTTTATTTTTGCTTATATATTGTATCTTGCAAATATTATCTTAACATTTTAAATAGGCCTGTTGCTTGACATGCTCTCATTGTCTTAGCACAGATATCATGGTGTTTATGCTCATGTAATTGTAATGTTCAACATTCACTCCCAAGCCACACTGCCTGAAAAGAATCATACCTGTATTCAGAGTAAAGGGTCCTATAGATATACAGTATACAGGATGCAGTAACATCAGCTATTTTCTAATAAAAACAGCTTTGAGAGCTGTTGTGCAACTGTGCATTTCACAGGGATGGAGTAACATCAGCTATTTTCTAATAAGAACAGCTTTGAGAGCTGTTGTGCAACTGTGCATTTCACAGTTCATTTAACAGTAACTTATATAACACAAGTTGTACTGGCACAAGAACTATACTGACATACTTAAGAAGTCTGAAGAAAATGATCTGCTTGATAGCTTGTGTGAAGACAGAACTGTCTGCTCTCTGAACTATTAGTAGACAGCTGTTAGCTACAAGCTGAGAATGGGCAATCGTGCGAAGAGGATTACTTGTTTTTTGTATTTTATGCATTGTATTTCCCCCATTTTTGACACCCATTGCATGCCCAACCTACCTGCAAGGGGATCTTCCCTTTTTATTTATTGTAGTTTTTTTTGGTCTTGTTTGGGACTCAAGCCTTGGCGGCTGGGTGGTTGTCTACGCTTTGAAGATATCTTAGTCTGTTTTGTCTTAATGTAATGTAATTTTACAGGTTAAAAATATCAAAGATGTTTTTTGCTAAGAGAACTTCAAATTTGCAAGAAATCATTGAAATAAAAACACAAAGCTCTGCTGTTTATATGCAGCAATTAATAGAAACACCTCTGCTGCTATATTTAAATAAATACATATGTAAAATCTCTTGTTTTCAGTTTGTTTTAACGTGTTTGCCTCAAGGTTTCTAGCAAATCATTAACAGACTACTGTACAATTAGTACTAGCGCTAGTATGGCTTGGCTTGATATTGGGCAGTTACTGTACGTTTATTTACTGACACAGTGAAAAAAATTTAGTCAAAGATGTTGATCAGCTGTAACTTTCACATGCAGTATAGAATTTTTTTTTTTTCACATGAAGTACATGGTTGTGTAACAGGTATTGCCCACAGTGTTGCAGATGAACACAAGAGGGCAGTGGTTTACTTGGTTTTGTCACAAACCTCTGTGGCCACTAATCTTCAAGGTTGCTGTTTAGTTATTTGGAAGTGCTGCTTTGGTTTGTAGACTGGAAGGAGGCCAAGTGAGACTTTTCTCGTAGAAGTAAAGCTTGTTCAGTGTTATCAGTTTCCTTCTTAAGAAGTAATTTGTGTAACATTTAGAGTCAAGGTAAAGTACAGGTTAAAAGTTTTAGAACACCTCAGTTTTTTCAGTTTTTATGCAAATGCACAAATTTTAATGTTTCATGAAATCAAGACATAGAACAAATAACCAATGGCAAAAAAATAAGTCAAGAAATCACCAAATGTACAAAATTGTATTAAAATTTTACATTCATCAAAGTAACCAACATTTGCTGACATAATAGCCAAACTGGGGTGATTTGTCTGATTTAGACTGCCAGTCAATCACTCTGTGCAAGTCATCAATTGTGACTCCAGCAAAAGAACCCCTGACTATCACACTTCCTCCTTTATGTTTGACAGCTGATGTCACAGACTGAGGAACCATCATTTCACCAACTCGAGGGGGTACATACACCCGAAGATTTAAAATTTGGATTCATTGGTCCGTAAGACTTTTTTGAGTCTGCAGTAGTGCACAGCCAGTATTTCAAGGCCCTATTTTGTCCTTTAAAGAATTGCATTCTTACTGTCACTCACCTGCCAAACCTGCAGCACAAAGTCTCCTCTTCACAGAGGATTGATTGCGTTGTGACTTTGGGTCTACCAGATCTCCTCCTATCAGAGTTTCTTCCAGTTTCCAATTGCCTGTGGATTGTATAGGACAGGGGTTGCCAACTCGGGTCCTGGAGGATCACCATGGCTGCAGATTTTCATTCTAACCCTTTTTTTTTTTTTTTTTTATGAGTGCCCTGTTTGTGCTGCTAATTAACTTCTTGTGAATTCATTTTAATTGAATTGCTGTTTTAAGATTTGTTCCCCAGAATTTCTTCATCGTTCCTCTGAATTCCTTTATTTCTTTCCTTAAATGGCGTTGAAATATGAAGCGAGGGAGCCAACAGAAGACCAACTAAGTCAGGGCCTCAAACTCCAACCAATTTCACTTCAGCCAGCTGCTTAATGAGGTGCCAATTCTTGTTGTTAATTAAACTCGTTCTTTATTTCTGTGGCTTGTTGCTACTCTCGTGGTGCATTAGCAGACATTTCTGAAATTGTTGATTTTCTCTTTTCTAATAGCACTGTTAAAATGCTTTGGGGACCTGAGCAGACCAACATTCCTGAGTCCTTCATCGTTATTTATTATCAGATATTGTATGATGGACACCCGTTGTTTTGGCTCATTTTGTATCTCATTATTGTTTGGCTGCTAATTAAAGAAAAAGAAACAATTAAGGGGTCTGAGTCATCAAGAGCAAGTCAAATTAAAATTAGTTCAAAAGAAGTTAATTAGCCACAAAAACAGGTCACTCATTAAGAAAATGGCTGGATTGAAAACCTGCAACCACGTTGGTCGACGTTGGAGTTGGCGACCCCTGGTATAGGACACCACTGTACTCACTGACACTTCGATTTTTTTTTTTTTGCAATTTCTCTAAATGAACGGCCTACATTTCTAAGACTAATAATGCTGTCTCATATTTCACTTGTTAATTGATTTTTTTTGCCATTATCACTGCAATTTACAACTTTCTACAGTGTAATATTGTCCAAATATTATTTCTGCTTTAAGACAAACAGAGGGTTTTTAAGTAATCAGTAGAAGTTTGGACACCTGTGGTAATTGTTTGCTTCAGTTTTACAAGGCTTAATTTACTTTAATTGCTGCAGAACATCTGTAGGTTGTAACCAAATAGTTGTTCTCTGAAGAAGGCCCATTTATAATATTCTGAAATTTAACATTTTTCTATTTTTGCTAATCTAAGCTTTGAACTTAAACCTGTGGCAGTTTACTGCTCAGCTTTTCACCATTTTAGGTTATTCATTGCATTTTAACTGATAAAATTTGAAGAAAAGCTGGATAAACTGAGGTGTTCTGAAACTTCTAACAAGTAGTATAATATTAGTCATGTCTCTAATTGTATTTATGTGGAACATTTACAAGAGTCTGATTGGGATGCACACCTCATATAGACACTCCTTAAATTCATTTAAAACTAATTCTGCGAGCAGCCCCTTCATTCTTGCTTTAGTTTATGAAAGACAGGACAGATGTATGTTGTTTCTTAAATCGATAGATATCTTTAGCCTTTGTAATTCCAGTCATATCACTTTTTCACACAAAATGAATGAGAACTGTGTGCACAGATTTAAAATACACTTTTGTTCTACACTAGAATGAGCTTTTGGAAATCTTTGAAGAATATGTAGACTAGGGATTTTATTAAGACAAGGCTACATTTTCAGAAAAAAATATTCATTATTTTGCGTTTGACTTTCTAGAAACAAATTTACGTGCTTGTACAAGAAGCCTTCAAGAATGTCTACAAACCTGTTTTCTTTCCTGCTAGAATTGTGTTCCAGAATTATTTCAAACATGGTGTTGACTAAACAAAGAGGATAATTTAAAATGGATTACCTTTATATGAACAGAAATAGCCACCACATTAAAGCAGAAAGCTGTATCCTTTGCGGCCCTCTAGGGCCCAGATGGGATACTTATGTTTAAAAGTCTTCTCACATGTGGCAGGATCATAAGTGCCAGACGGTAGTGCTGTAGAGGAGTGATGTGCTTCATTAACATTCAAGGAGGTCAACTACCATCGCAGGAATTGAAATGTACAGCTGTGTTCTTTTAAATCATATACCTGTGATTTTTGTTATACCATTACTTTGGCTTCTAATATAATTTAAATGCCTACCCCTGACAGTGGGAACAAGAATTGTGCATATATGCAGTGTATTTTTATGTGTTACAGAAGAGTTGAGGAAGCACAGCTGGTCTGGTATACCCAAAGAGGTGCGACCTATCACCTGGAGGCTTCTTTCGGTGAGTCACAATTTCAAGTCCTCTCATAAATTTAAATGCAGATCCAGCCTGGCATTGAGATTTCATCATTGTATGAAAACTATGACTCGCATGGTTGAACTTTGCCTGAGGTTTTGCATTATCCACTGTGTCCTATTGAACCTGCCTCCAGTGCCTCATAGAAGCACATGGTGCTTGACCCCCTTTTTTCCATAGTCATTCAGGCCTAGCTTAATTTATTGCAGTTTGGCATCCTTTTTACCACAGAACAAATATATATTTTTTCCTAATCAAAGTTACATTTTTATATTTAAATAGCTGGAGGGAGAGATCCTGTATATACATATAAGATATGTAAAAGAAATGTGATTAGACCCCTTTTGTGTCTTCAGTATTAGTGAAGTTTTACAGGTTCTGATCCTGTGTCTGTTGAACCACAGATGATTTGAACCAACGGATATATCAGGATGCCATTTTAGCAAATCAATCAATTATTCATCTGTTTGCCAATTTATGAAACTTTCTAAATCTATTTTTAGAAGTACAGTAATCAAATATTCAGTTTATATACAGCAACTGTTTTTTTGTTTTTTTTTTGTTTCCCTCACTATCTGTTATACTTCTGCTGTGTCCCGCCTTACAATTAATTTCTTATAGATATTTTTCTTGTTCTCATATTTGTTAGTGTGATATTGTCCATAACTGTTTTTCAGTTATTCAGTAATACTTCAAACACACTTATTCCGGTTTTTGTAGTTGCAGGAATTGGACACATGGTCTTGGAAACATGAAGTACAAGACAGAAACCAATCATGGGTTGGACACCAGTCTATCACAGAGCACACACGTTTACCACATTATAAATATATTGAAACATAATGACAACGAAGACCAGAAAGGCTTAGGGTTTCAGCCTTGATATCCCCATTTAATGTGAGGTCTTGCAAAAGCAAAGATCCAAATAATGAAAGTAAAAGATGTATCTTGTCCAAAAAAGCTTTTGGCGTCCCTGTCTGGGATCTTGAACGATATAGTACTGCTCTCATGTAACCAGATTTATTAAACTTGTGTATCTAGAAAAAAGAGTCATGAAATATGTATACAGTTCTTTCCACACAAAGGTTGGAATTTATAAAATAAAACTTAATGGAAAAATTTGCATATATTTATGGCAACTCCATCTCATCCTTACACAATATTTTTGAGGAAATTGATCAACGACAACACCCTTGATAAAGGAAATGCAGCCAAACTAGCTAAATGACAACTCACAAATATTATAATTCATACAGTTGAGCTTTTATTATGTGTTTTTACGTGACATGTAAAAGCACAAAAGTAATGAATATGATTTACAGACTATTTTAATTCCCTGTGCATTTGCAGTAAGGGACTATTTTGTTTTTTTATGTCAGTTTAGGCTACTTGTCATGTCTAAGGATTAGAAACCAAAGCACAGTAAAAACATGGGTGTGATTAATTCCCTGTATACATAAAGCAGTTTATATACAGCCTCTTTGATCAAAGTTACATCAGTTACATTCTGCAGTAAATTTACCAAAAGTAGCCAGATTTTGTTTAAAAAAGAAAAAAAAAGCA
The DNA here is from genome assembly GCF_016835505.1 of Polypterus senegalus. Classification (NCBI taxonomy): domain Eukaryota; kingdom Metazoa; phylum Chordata; class Cladistia; order Polypteriformes; family Polypteridae; genus Polypterus; species Polypterus senegalus. The sequence goes on along the minus strand of NC_053156.1, from coordinate 280,788,895 downwards.
AAAATGCCAAAAAAGAAATAATAATGAATAGTTCTTCTATATTACAGTCAAAGCTATTCATCAGAGCGTCTGTTCTGGCACTGACAACTTTCTGAACTGGATTAAGCATGAGAGAAGGGGCTGCACTGCTGTAATCTTGGGCACTCCTTTTCTCGAAGTTTAATCAATAAAGGCTTTAGGAGAGACAAACGATGTAGTTGGCGTGCTGTGAGGCTTCAGAGCAGCTTGGGCTCAAGTCAATGCAATTGACAAAGTGATAGAAGTGCTGAATGCTAAGGAGTCTGAAATATTACAGTACATTTATGCATACTTCGGTGCAGCTCCATTCACATTTCAGTTCACCACATGGATCTGCAATCCCAATCACAAGCCAGCTCTGAAGTTGTTAACTTAACATATGCAATGTCTGATACAGAGGTACCAACAAGCCTTATTGAATTTTAGAATCAATTGGTTGTTCAAAGATATGTGGTTTATTTATGGAACATGTTCAGAGGTTTAATCAATAAAGGCTGCTTTCAGTGATTTCATTTATCACTTATTTTCCATGCCCCTCCCAGATGTCTGTTCTTTGACCTCTTAAATGTCTTTAAATGTCTTTTTTTAATAGTCTATCATTCATATATTACCCTCATGTCAGTGTTTATTTTATACTTCCCTGGCCCACTTCTGTCTGTTTCTCTATGGAATTAACCCCTTTTACCTAAGAAATTACATCCAGCCTGCCTGAATGACTATTGCCTCATTGCTGTAGTGCCTATAGCTAGGAATGTTACCGTATTAGTTAAAATTTATGATACTCTATACCTTTTCAAATACAGAGGCAAAAACAAAAAAATCATATTCAATGGCTTTTTATCAAAGTACCTCCATTTATTGAAGAAAACAAAGTATAAATATTTAAACAATAATTGTAACAACAGCTTTAAAATATTGGTATATCTATCAAGTATTTATCCAACTATCACTTCAGTAAACATGTATTGGCATTCTTGTGTATAAAATATAATGCAAGGCTTGAATTTTAATGTGGCAGAGATGAGGATCCATACAGTGTGATAACCAATGTGGTGTATAATCGGGTATGGGGAGGGGGTTCAGGATAGGATACCTAGTGTCTTGTCATTGAAAGCACTGAAACACTAAATAAATTTTATTTTGGTATTAACGGATGGACTCCTCATGTCTTAGGCACTGTACACAAGCCAAACAGCCATTTTGTTTATATCTTGAGTCGATATTTACTCGTTACAACTGTTCTTTACACTGACAGTTCTCTAACATCCCACAGTCCTATCTGTGTAACTGTGGATGCGTGTAATTTGCTTCACGGTGCGACCCTGAATTGTATACACAGATTAGAAAATAGACAGACGTTTGGACTGATGGATATCTGTACAAGTGCAAATTGCATTCAAAGAATTAGTACAAAGTCTCCATTCATTTATCAGGACTGTGCAAGAAGCTATTTAAAGCAATTAATCTCGTTCTCTTTTCATCATCTCTTACAAATGCATGACAATACAAAGTAAACGATTACACGTCATTTGATCAGTAACTTTACATCACTCTCAAAATAGGCACAAATCTGTTTTTGAATTAATCCCATAATGGGGTAAAAGTGACAATGTTGCATACGGTGGGTGTTTTTTTAGATAACAAGTATGTGTGCTTCTTGCCTTATACCAAGTGTTACTGAGATAATAATAATACAGCTGTTTTTACTACAAAAAGATAAGTATTGTGTTAGGTTACTGTAAAAAGCAGTCAGACTATTTAACACACGTTACTTTTAATGCGGTATCCTGCTGTTGTCGAGACTATGTTGCTGTTTTCAGCCCTATACATTCATTCAGCAACATAAATTTAGAGATTTCTGAAATACTGAGACAAATTATTTCAGTCGGGAGAAGGAATAATTTGATTGCCTGAACATTTACCTATGGAAATTCATCATGTGGTTGCTTCTACCTGTGACTGCTGGAAGCGTGTCAAAGCAAATGCATGCACAAGCTGACAAGAGTGCAGTGGACTTGCGCAGACTACAAAATCCTTAACAGTAACCTGGTTAAAGTTTTACTTGGCTGCATAATCGAGTTATTCATGGAAAAATCTAAACCACTTTCTCTAACCTAAATAAGTGTTTACATGTCATTTTAGAAATCAGGTTTTTGTTAACAACTGGATTTTTGAAGCACATAGAAATACACTCACTAATTGTCCTATTTCTCTCCCTTGTCATCCTGAGTCATTTCCTATAAATGATTGATCTGTGTGCTCTGTGGTTTCTGTATTCTGCCACATTACAGTGTCCTCTATAATATTTGGGACAAAGGCACATTTTTCCTTGATTTAGCCCTCTGTTCAATTTAAAATTACAAATCTTTAGACATTTCAGATGTGATTAAAGTGCACATTGCAAACTTTCATTTAAGTCACACCATGTAGAAATAATACTTTTTATATATGCCCCCCATACCCCCTTTTGAGACTCTGTAAAGTTTGGGACATAGCAATGGTAGGTATTAAAGCATTCATATTTAGTACTTTGATGCATAACCCTTTCATGCAATGACTGCTTGAAGTCTGTGATTCATTGACATCACTAGGTGCTGAGTATCTTCTCATGTGATGCTCTGCCAAACTTCTAAGGCAGCTATGTTCAGCCCCTGCTTGTTTCAGTTTTTTACCTTTGAAAAACGTCTGTTTTGTCTTAGCAGTATGTTTGGGATTACTATCTTATAAGATGAAGCACTGTCCAATGAGTTTAGAGGCACTTACTGGGCAGATAAAATGTTTCTATGTACCTCAGAATTCATCATGCAACTTCTGTCAACAGATTACATCATCAGTCAAGAAGTGTGCCAGTGCCTGTGACAGCCATATACAGTGGTGCTTGAAAGTTTGTGAACCCTTTAGAGTTTTCTATATTTCTGCATAAATATGACCTAAAACATATTCAAAAAAAAAATTTTCACTCAAGTCCTAAACGTAGATAAAGAGAAACCAGTTAAACAAATGAGACAAAAATATTATACTTGGTCATTTATTTATTAAGGAAAATGATTGAATATCAGGAAAATGATTGAATATTACATATTTGTGAGTGGCAAAAGTATGTGAACCTTTGCTTTCAGTATCTGGTGTGACCCCCCTTTGCAGCAATAACTGCAACTAAACGTTTCTGGTAACTTTTGATCATTCTTGCACACCGGCTTGGAGGAATTTGAGCTCATTCCTCCATACAGAACAGCTTCAACTCTGGGATGTTGGTGGGTTTCCTCACATTACCTTCCACAACATTTCAATTGGATTAAGGTCAGGACTTTGACTTGGCCGTTCCAAAACATTAACTTTATTCTTCTTTAACCATTCTTTGGTAGAACGACTTGTGTGCTTAGGGTCATTGTCTTGCTGCATAACCCACCTTCTCTTGAGATTCAGTTCATGGACAGATGTCCTAACATTTTCCTTTAGAATTCTCTGATATAATTCAGAATTCATTGTTCCATCAATGAAGGCAAGCCATCCTGGCCCAGATGCAGCAAAACAGGCCCAAACCAAGATACTACCACCGCCATGTTTCACAGATGGGATAAGGTTCTTATGCTGGAATGCAGTGTTTTCCTTTCTCCAAACATAACGCTTTTCAGTTAAACCAAAAAGTTCTATTTTGGTCTCATCCGTCCACAAAACATTCTTCCAATAGCCTTCTGGTTTGTCCACGTGATCTTTATTTAGCAAACTGCAGACGAGCAGAAATTTTTTTTTTTTGGAGAGCAGTGGCTTTCTCCTTGCAACCCTGCCATGCAACACCATTGTTTTTCAGTGTTCTCCTGATGGTGGACTCATGAACATGAACATTAGCCAATGTGAGAGAGGCCTTCAGTTGCTTAGAAGTTACCCTGGGGTCTTTTGTGACCTCGCCGATTATTACGCGCCTTGCTCTTGTAGTGATCTTTGTTGGTCAACTATTCCTGTGGAAAATAACAATGGTCTTGAATTTCCTCCATTTGTACACAATCTGTCTGACTGTGGATTGGTGGAGTCCAAACTCTTCAGAGATGGTTTTGTAACCTTTTCCAGCCTGATGAGCATCAACAACTCTTTTTCTGTGGTCCTCAGAAATCTCCTTTGTTCATGCCATGATACACTTCCACAAACATGTGTTGTGAAGAGCAGACTTTGATAGATCCTGTTCTTTAAATAACACAGGGTGCCCACTCAGACCTGATTGTCATCCCATTGATTGAAAACACCGGACTCGAATTTCACCTTCAAACTTACTGCTAATCCTAGAGGTTCACATACTTTTGCCACTCACAAGTATGTAATATTCGATCATTTTCCTCAATAAATAAATGACCAAGTATAATATTTTTGTCTCATTTGTTTAACTGGTTTCTCTTTATCTACTTTTAGGACTTGAGTGAAAATCTGATGATGATTTAGGTCATATTTATGCAGAAATATAGAAAATTCTAAAGGGTTCACAAACTTTCAAGCACCACTGTATGCCCAAGCCATAACACCCCTACCATCATGTTTAACAGATGAGATGGTCTGCTTTGGATCTCGGGCAGTTCCTTTGCATCTCAACACTTTGCTGTTGGTATCGCTCTGATACAGGGTTATCTTTGTCTCATCTATCCACAACACCCGTTTCCAGAATTATGCAGGCTCTTTGGAAAAACTTTTTTGCAAACTGTAATCTGACAATCTTGTTTTTTGTGGCTAACTAGTGGTTTGCATCTTCCAGTGTGGAATCTGTGTTTCTGTTCATGAAATGTTCTGCATAAACTAGACTCACGTCTGTCTTCTGAAGACTTCTGACTTCTGTATCTTTTTTGTTGGACAGACATTTGGAGCTTTTTCTTTGCTATTGTAGGTTTCTTTTGTCATCTGCAGTAGAGGTCTCCTTTGCCTTAGCGGCCCTTTTGCAGATACCGAGCTCACCAGTGCTTTCTTTCTTTCTCTTTCGATATTCCAGACAATTGATTTGTTATTAATTGACACAGCTCATGGCAACTACAGACTCCAAAGGTTGTCTGTAGGTAGAAGCAAGCCTGCACTAATGTATGCAAATCCCCTTCCTTATACGAAAGTTTGCTATGTGCATTTTAATGGCATCTAAATTGCTTGATTTGTAATTTTAAACTGTGGAACAGAAGGGAAAAGGAAAATGTGCCTTTGTCCTGAACATTATGAAGGGCACGGTAACTAACAATAGGGATTGGTGTTCTGCATTGGTTATCTTGCCATTATTTTAAGCCCATGTCACACTACACAACTTTTCCACCAATTTTTTGCATATTTCATTCACGTAGTATGAGCTGCTGGGTCTAAAGTTGTAAGGTTGGGCTTATTTGTTTGCAAGAACTGACAACCAATGAGATATTTGGACCACAAAAACAAAATAGTCTCATCTTACTTATTTTTTTATTTCCTTTCCATACCTCAACACAATTGAAAGAGGGTGATAAAATGGGCTGCCGAGCAGCACATTATTGCCTGTCAGAATGCAGCAAGATTGTGATACTTTGCAAATGTGAACTTGTGCTGGAAAGTTTGCTTGGATTTGAGTAATTTGACATCTCATGTCAATCCTAGTTGTGTAATCCGACATCCTCAGGGTGATGAGACCCAGCAACTGCAGCCATTAGGTTTGACATCCCCTCAGGTTTGGTGAGATTTGTGGAAGATGAAATTTAATGTAAACAAATGTAAAGAATTAAATCTAGGAATTGTAACTGTTAGATTTATATACAGAATGGGAGATTTGAAACTTGAAAGGTAAAGTTCATGGGAAGGACGTAGAAATTGTAGTGGACATTTCATTTTCTACATCCAGATCGTATATAGAAGCAGTTAGTCAGGCAAAAAGCATATTAAGCTGTATAGCACAATATGAAGAGTACAAGTCAATGGTGGTCAAGCTTAAGCTATTGTGACTTGTAGGGGGGTATCTCAAACCTGACACAACTAAACAGACACCAATCCAGAGTGCAAGAGTCTTTTTATTTGCAACAATACCATTACAGTTTCCTTCCAAACCACAGTTTTGTTTTTTTTGGGTTTTTTTTCTCTCTTCCCTTCCTCCACTCATTCCAGACAAGCTTTGTCTGACCAGGAAGTACTTCCGAGTCAGAAAGAACCGCCATAAAGCAAGGCAGTCCTCTCCCTCCAGCACCCCATGGCTATGTCCATGAAACCTAACAGGGCTTCCCTTCAGAACTACACTTCCCGTGTAGCCCTCCTTATCCAAATTAGAGCCATTCCAGAGTAACACTGTTACCTATCAAACTGGTGGAACAGCTTTTCTTCCCTGGCAGTCTCCTCCAGTCCTGACTTTATATCTTTTCCTTGACTAGAAAAGGGAATAGGAACCATCCCTGCTGAGATATGCATCTATATGTGTTGTCTTTCCATAATGTAAGGGAGCATTGTCCATCCCAGTCAGAGTGCCATTTCATCTTATATTTTTTCATATCCTAATACTCAGCTGCAGCTCCAAGTAATGTGAAACAGAAGCTGAGACCATGTTTAACTTTTGGGGTCTAATAGATAATTACAAGATGAAAATAAAGAACAATTATGTCACAGAAAAATTAAGTTGTACTCCAAAGTTTGAAAAAAAAATATTGAGAGAGAAAAGACACAGTGAGCCAAATTATTTCTAGATTACATTTCAGATACTAACCAAGAGCCACTGGAATAGTACTTGACATGTTTACTCCTCTTGTTTGAAGGTTTCCTGGTACTTAAAATAGTCATATTAAAATCTATCCTGTTTTTGCTTGTTTCAGGGTTATTTGCCTGCCAACATGGAGAGAAGAGAAATCGTCCTGAAGCGGAAACGTGATGAGTACTTTGGTTTTATTGAACAGTACTATAAATCTAGAAGTGAAGAGCAGCATCAAGACACATACCGACAGGTGTGATTTATATAATGTTTATGGAATTTTTTTTCTCCGTCTCTTTTTACTTTAATATTTTTATATAACCTGGAGTGGAGAACCACTTCAAGGAACAATTGTATAATTTTATTAGATCAATGTTGCTTTTTAAAAGTGATACTTGGACTTGACATTTTGCAATATTTCTCCTTTAAAGCAATTACTGGGAAGTTCTGCTATAGATGAAATAAATGTATTTTCCTATTTCAGTGAAACACTTTACTTGATACTACAGAGTCAGTCACAACAAAGACTTTTTTTTTTTTCTTTCTTTCATATTACCCCCATTTAAAACTGTTGTATTAGTGTCAAAGGAATACTACACCCAAAAAATATTTTTTTTGTGTTACTTACCAATGTAGTTGTAAGCTGTGGTCAAGAAAAAATTTTAATCTCAAATTTTCTTGAGGAAATTGTATTTAGAAGATTCAAGCTCAACTAAACTCTGCAGTGGCTGGTTATGGACAATAGCAAAAAAAGTGAAAAATGTCAATGGGGGGGAAAAGAAATTATCAAATTAATATTTCATAATCCATTTGTTTAGTAACCATTCATGTAGTCAAAATATCCTGATAACTCTGCATTGAATTTCATCTAGAAAAGCATACATACCACAATACTGTGTGTTTGAATTGAAGACCGGGTTCTTGACCAGAATAATGAAGAGAGGCAGATCTTCAATTCAAATGAAAATTATCATGGGAATTATGCCTATCCTACTGGAATACATTTCAGAGTTTTCAGTAAGTAATTGTTAATAATACTTTAGAAAAAAATGCGCACATTTTGACTATACAAATGGATAACAGACATGTGGATTATGCAACACAAGGTACGAGTGAATTTTTTTATTTTCCCCATTGAAATTTTACACATTGTTTTTTGTTGTACAGAACTGCTCACTGCAGGGTTCTGTTGAATTTGAATCTTCAATATGTATTTTCTCCACAAAAACATGAGAGTAAAAATTTTTCTCCCCAACCACTACAAAGTACATAGGGGTAAATAACATTTCAAAAAAGAATAATTTTTAGGTGAAGCATTCCTTTAAATGTGGCATAAAGTGGGGTAACAAAGCAGATCTTCACCTTGTCTGTGTCTGCCGTAACATGTAATATCAGGTCTAATCAAAAAAGGTTTGCCATTATTGTAGTCTCCAATTCAAGTTACAATAGTATTGAAACAGTGGTGATCTCTATACACCGGCAGTAGGAAAGAAAACTCCATTAAATAAATGGTTTGTTAGGTATTGTAACTGAAGGTCTTGCTGTTAATTGGTGCTGAGAAAAGTTAGTTGTTAGTTAAAAAGTTGATGGAATTTTTCATCAGTAATAATTTGTAAACAAAATGTTGAAAAAATATTAAATAGCTCCATGCAATGAAGAGTTTATGTTCTAATAACCCTGAGTGAACTCTAAAGAATACAAATGCCAATATGTAGTGTTATAATAGAGCTTGCAATTTGGTCCCTGTTGTAGAAAAACTGAAACAAACATCAACAATAGTTTTGTAGTGAAAACAGCTGTAGTCCATATAATATGTCAAGAATACAAAAGCACTCTGTCATGCTCAATTATATTAGTAATAGGAAAGATTCTTTTGAATTTTGTACAGTCACTTATTAGCTGCTATGGCTGTCAAATTAGCCAAAAAATAAGGTTTGAATATTCCAGTTAATAAGTAAATATTCAAATATATTCAAACTTAGGTTAACAATTCTGGGCATTATCCATATATTAAATACTTTATTATAGTAGTGGCTGCAGAGCAAAAACTCACACCAGCAGGATAAAAAGGTGTCGGTAAGTGTGGCTCTTAATGATTGAACCTAATTTTTGTGGCTACCTTTATGTTTCGCTCTCCTGTAAAGCATTATAAGGAATACAGGTCAGTTAGCAAGCAAAGAAAAAGAGCAGGCAACAGGCAGGTTGAAGACAGGTTTGTTTCATTATTTTTGAGGTGTCCAGTAAATGATGGCAGGGTACCATTTTATATTGTGGTTTTCAGAATGAAAGCCTGCCTGGAAAAGTGGCTGCTGTATGGCTTACAGGATCATTACAATATCAAGTTAGGTTCTGGCTACTTTTTGCGTCCTGTACAGATGCAATAGTATTTTAAGACAGGTCCCCTGTATAATTTTAATTGCATGTTATTGTTTTAAGTATTATGTTTCAAACCAGCAGCCACATAAGATGAAGGCTAATTGTAGCATAGGGCATGTTGGCTTTTTAAACTGGATTTTAAAGCATTGTAATAAGTCAAAAATTATTTTCCATTTGCATTAATGAGGAGGTCAGGGATCTGGAGTTTAGGGCCAGGTTTGTAATTCACGTGACGCAAAGCATACTCCTGCTGACACTACTGCTATGCAAGTGGCATACTGTTTATACTTGCGTGCGTATTTTGCATAAAATCTGGAAGATTCCACCAGATAGCAGTGTGAAATATCATCATTTTGAGAAAACGTTCTGCTTCGCTGTGTTGTGAAATGCCGGAAACATGCATTGAATTCCAAGGACACCTTGCCACAATATCTCTGAAAAGGATGGATGTTTAATGATTATATTCATCCATCCAGGGATGCACACATTTCAGCAAGCATCAGGTGCAAGGCAGAAACAGTCCATGGACGGGACAACAGCTTATTGTAAGGTGAGTACAAGCACACACATACTCTAGTGTCATTTAAGCATCACCAAATCCCCAAACCTGCATGTCCTTGGAAGGAAACCAAAGCACACTGTGGAAACCCACCAGGAAAACATTCAAACTCCAGGCAGGGAACACCAGGGACGCGATTCCCTACTGCAATGCAGCAGAGCTTACTCCTCTGCCTCTGTGCCACCCCTACATGTGTAATTATTAACAGTATTCTTTATTTAAATTAAGTTCACAATTTATCTGTATAATGTATTATACAAATGTTGACATACAGTAGTGACTCAGATGTAGTAATTTTTTTAGGTGATACTTAATCGTTTAGCTTACCGTTCTTTCAGTTGTCATTACTATAACACAAGAATAAGTGTGCCTATATTTCTTATTTAACTGGTGTGCTAGAAAAATATTTTAATAATTGAAGAGAGACACTAAGCACAGTTTAACTGCAAGTAAATTTCATATTTTTTCCTCATATCAGATTCACTTTCATATAATATATGTGCAATTTTTACAGTTCATGTAAAGGGCAGTAGTAACCTTTACTTGTCATTACCCTCATTTGCTTTCCTTATGATGCATAACATTGTCATTACAAACATTTTGGTGTGAAGGTTCCTTAATGTTTTAGTTGTTTATTATTGTTTTATGTAGTTTTCCTGCTGTTTCGGGTGGGTTTTGTTGTATAATCGGGCAAGTGACCAAACAATGTACAAGTGAATCTGTTACTCTTTAGTGATTATGGAACTTGCGCAATGTAATAGTTGTCTAGAGTAATAGGCACTCTCTTTTTGGGAAAGGGAGTATTCTCTTTTCATCTTTATTTATATTGCATTTTTCACTGTATGCCCTTTATCAGAATTGTGTAGTAAATATTATTGGTTGGTACCATTCCCACTAAATTTGAATATATTGGTTTTTTGCTGTTATTTCCAATGCATCCTCAGCAAACTCTCTACAAATCAGTAATCCAATCTACAGTATTAATGTGTTTCCCCTACTATTGTTCCTCATATTCCATCATTTCCTCTTTACACTAGTCTCACTTGATACATCTGGGTAGTAAGGTTCTACGGTTGTGTTTTTCTTGTTTTTTTTCCTGCAGATCCATATCGACATCCCAAGGACAAATCCCCTGATTCCACTCTTCCAGCAGCCACTTGTTCAGGAGGTTGGTGACCCATTCTTAAGTACATGCACTTAATCACATAAGCTGTATGTTACTAGAACATTAGAACTGGCATGATAAGGTAGACACTCTTACTTTAGAAAGTCTCTGCCAGTTGGTCATATATCACAAATAACATAAATACCATTGGTCAGTTCATAATCAATGGTATTCTAATTAGGACATTATCATTTCCTTCAGCTTTTTTACTTATTTACTGCATTGAATATATTGCTTTTTTACATATTTACTACCTTGAATATATTATTTTTCCTGGAAAGATAAGGAATAGGCAAAGTCTATCAAATCAATTTCCCTTGAACTTGCATATAATTGTATTTAAGTTTAATGCAGTTTTAAAATAATCTCATTGAACATTAACGTTCTAATTCAGAGCTCCATGCAAGGCTTATATAATATGCATGTGAGATTAAAAATTTTTACTTAAGATACATCCTAAATTAAGTGAAGTGAAATAATAACGGTTTTCTTCCAAAGTAATGTATTAGCCATGCAAATCACATTAGAAGCTAGCCGTGCTTGGTGCATTTTAAAAAAATTTAAAAAGTAATTAACTCCCTGCATCAGAACAAATGATTAGAAGCAGGCCTGAGTTTACAATAATTTGGGTTTAAAAAGATGGTTGTGTGGTGAAGACAAATGTAGCCGTTTCCTGGGATATGTCTGAGGTATCCCAAAGCAAAGCATTCTTGACCTTACAACCCAACATAATGTTTAGCTTAAAATAGAATTAAGAGTCATGAGGTGAAATAAATGTGAAGAGTTACGACAAAAGCAAGAGCATTATGATACTTTTCAGTTATTTAAATGTTGGGACCACAAGGGGTGTATATTTCATGAGAATCTGAATCTGCAAAGAATGAGGCAAGCAAGCTTAATTATATTTACAAGTTTTATGTTTCCGTCCTCGATTGTGTTGAAAGGCGTGAGAAATTCTTTGGCCTTTTTAAAAAATCATTTTCTAAATCCATATGTGTAGTTTTCTTTCCACTTTTTTCCACTCTCTTGGTAATTTAGATCAGTTTGACAATGAGGTAGTCACCCTCACCAGCCATTTAATTTATCTGTTGTACTGTATTCCAAAGTCATCTTATGGCAAGGCTGAGGGAGAACAGTAGCCATCCTTGCTACTCAATATTCCAAAAATATTTTATATGTTACTTATCCCATGTATTTTGAAGTTATGGCTGTAAAAACAATGTAATCTCATGTTTTCTTTCAAAGCAGAGGTAAAGTTTGTCATGATACAAACTAATAGTGACGAATGCTGTACAGCGACGAATGATATGAAATCAAACATCCATGGAAAAAGGGGAAAAAAAATCTTGTTACTGTTGTATAGTCCACATGTCAGTTATCCAGTCATATGCTCAAAACACTTGCTTATTTGCTAAAATATTGTTAAATATGTACTGTACTTCTGAAATTATCAGCACACATCATAAACGGAAAACATAAAGCCTCATAGGAGTGGTTTTTTTAATTAAAGTCTTGCCTCCCCTCCCACATTAATTGGGTAAGAGTCCTGTCTTTAGTTTAAAAAGTCTTTCCCAAGATGCTTTAGTTTCCTCTTTATGATGTGTGCTGCTTATTCCAGAAATATTTATTTAGCAAGAAAAGTATGCGTATTACATGTTTTGAACATACAAATGGGTAGCTGACATGGTTTATGAGACAAAGTTTATTTATTTTTATTCTTTCTAAGGAAGTTTCACATCATTTACCATTGTATAGCATTGGTCAACTTTTGGTGATATTATATCATAACATCAACTTTTTTCTTTCTGTCCAGCATTGAAAATATGTGATTACATTTTTTTCCTCAGCCACCACTACAAACTACATTTTTTTTCTCAACCATCACTACAAACTACATAAGGTAAGTAACTTACAAAAAAAAAAACTTTTTTTAGTGGCGTATTCCTTTAATAGGCAGAGTTTTCAGGTATTTAACCCATGAGTAAAGTGAGAGAGACGTTTCTTTTAAGCTCTTTATATGGGATATATAGAAGCTTTCAGATTATTATTTACTGATCTGATGCATTTAGATTTTGCCCAGATAAAGAGTGTGTTTATTTTTCTTGTCTGTATGTTTGTTTTATGTTTAAACATTTTGCAGAAGCAGATTTTCATAGGTGGCTACACACTAGACTAAATAGTTTCACTCATTGTACAGAAACCACAGCACAGTTGTTTTTTTCTTAATCTTTGAGCATAACTAAATGTGAAAATTTTGTTGTCTCATATTTGGAAGTGTGGTTTTTATTGTTAAATTACAAAGTTACAGAGTTTGTCCCCATATCCAACTTGCTGTGTGACCCTGAGAAAATTGTTTAATCTATTTGTGCTTCATTAGTTTAAAAACCCTTTTGGGTGGCAACAAGAGCAATAGTATTAATTATCCTCTATTTGCCAGCATGTTCACCTTAAGACCATTTATTCTGCTTTAATGTACTTGGAGCAAATCTAGCTGAGTAACAATACCGAGTCATCTATGGTTTAATACTATAGGCATGACTTGGCCCAACAGTGGAGAAAGGGCACCTCATTTGATTCAGTAGATAAAGAAAAGGCAACTGTCTACCTGTTTATAACTCTGCATGATTAAGAACTTATATTTAAAGGCCCTGAAAATATATTCTGAAGGTAAAACTGGTATTCTTAAAAAAAGAATAAAACTAAAAGACTAAAATAAAGTCTGTTAATTTGATCTGTACAGATCTTTGAACGCATTCTGTTTATTTGGGCCATCCGTCATCCTGCAAGTGGCTATGTCCAGGGGATCAATGACCTGGTCACTCCCTTCTTTGTGGTGTTTCTTTCCGAGTTTGTAGGTGAGTGATCACTTTTTCTTATGCTGTACTTTTTGGTCTTTGTGATAAAATCTGTTTCTAAAAATCATTTCCATACAATATGCTAAGATGTTTAAGAGAAATTATCGTTTGATTGGCTGTGTTTTGTTGTGGAATATTTCGTTTTTAAATGAAAGTTAATTTTCTTGTCTTTGGTGTTTTTAAAATTCTTGCTATTGAAGAAAATATTTTTTGTTTAGTACTGTTATATTCTATTTCTTGTGATTTCTGTTTCCATCAAATAAAGGATAGTGCTGTTTTGTTTATGTGAGTGAGCATCTTAATCACCAGCCATTTAATGACCATTTTCCACGTTGGCCGTTTGCTACTCACTTAAACTTTTTTTTTCTTGCACTCTTTGTGGTCCTGATCCACATGAATGAGATAGCATTTTGGTAATGTAGCATTCTTTAAAATAAAATTATGCAGAACAGGAATTATGTAAATTAGATGCTAGTATCAAAAGGCTGAATTGTAGAAATGTTTCCAAGACAGATACTTTTGATAAGCTTCTTACCTTAACAAGTGTACTTCGTTTTTGTTATTTCAGAAAAGTTGTTTGCTGGCTCAAGATATTGCATAAAATGACATATTGTGGCACAATAGTCAAAATGCACTTTGTTTGTGAACTCATTATTCAGTTCTGTTTTAGTTTAATGTCATATCTTTAATTTACCAGTACAGGTATTAATATCTGTAAAAAAAAAAAAAAAATTCACAACTTTGACTCTGGAGGAAAAAGAAAAGGAAAAGTTCCCATTGCGAGTATAGGTGCGGAGAATAGTCTTAGGTCAGGAGCGCTTGCAATATGTGGAATGATGCCATGTAGTTCAAAATCTATAAAAAATTGTGTCTTCATTAAATACATAAAGCACACAGCGAGGAATGAACAAAAGGGAGTTAAAAAGTACAAAGTAAACAGATCTGTATATTCTTGGAAGTGCACACAACACTTTAGATCAGTAGAACGCAGCTGTCCTGCCATTCCTGGAGATTGATTGGACAAGTGGTCAGTTATTAACTTTCAGACAGATGATATTATGGATTGAGTAGCAGCCATCAGAGCAACTGCTATTTTTTTCCACTTGCTTTGCACATTATTGAAAGCAAAGCTTTAGACATCTTCCCTTCTTATATTTATTCTTTTTTGGGTGGGGAGGCTTTCAAAGCATACTTGGAAAGTTGCCATCAATAACTGAATCGATTCTGAGATTTATCTGTGTACTAACCAAGCCGATGGGAAGCAAGGAAGGCTTTTGTTGAAATCAATTGCAATGAATGATTCCTTTAATCCTCGCACAGATGAAAGACAAAAGGGCTTGTCTTACTAAGCAGTAGGTAGCTGACTGGCACTGAGCTATTTGGTCCTGTTGAGAATTAGGGTGGCCTTTAAATAAAGGGAGTAGTGTTTGGTTGGGGAAAACAAAGCTTGCAAACCAAGCTTTCGACAAAATATTCTGCTCTGTTTTGAACAGTAACTGCTGTCACTGTGGCCTTATCTAAGATGCAGTTAGCAACAAAGCCTTTAGATTGCTTAGATAATTTCAACTTCTTTGAGTCACCTGATTGATGTGAATAATGTTTAACACTTCAGAAGGTCATAGGTTTTGCCTTTAGAAGAAACTATACTTTTGTAAAAGTAAGGTTTTGTAGTCCTTCTTTCAGTTAGTTTGATCTACAGTATATGAACAAAAAATAAAGTTTATTAATAGTAAATAATTACACTTAAATTTACCCTTTTACACATTTACAAATAGTCTTATTGTCCTGATTCTGGTGTGCATGGTAGGTTAATTGGTTATGCCCAGTATGTGAGCGTGCGTGCATGTGCATGATGGTGTTGAAAAGTGGATTAGCGTTTCTTCTATTGTTATTTCTGCCTTGTTCCTAATGTTGTAATAGAATTAAGTAAGATAAGGAAGTGAATGAATCTAGCCCTGGGATCCTTTTAAAGTGTCCGTCTTCATTAAAATATATATAACAAGTTATATATGGCCTGCAATGGCTGTTTGTTTTCTCAGGCACCCCTTTAAAGTGCATTTTATATAAAGATTGCATTTACACATGGAATTAAAATGCGTCTCCAGTGTTTACATCATGTCCCGATAGACATCAGATGAACTCCCCCCACACACATTGCAATTCATGGTGTGGTGATCATTTGCATTTATCTGCAGAGCACTGTATATTTCAGCTGCTAACCTGTAATTAGAATGGGAACAGGTTGCTCATAATGAAGCAGCAAGAAAGAGTAAAAAGAAAATGACAGGCCTCACTAGCAGTGCGAGCTTCAGTGTTAGGGCAAATGTGAAAATTTCACCATCTCCTGAAATAAATGGTGGGTCAGCTTCACTTGCTGCTGCCGCCACTCAGCTTATCTTTTAGAGGCATACAGGATTCAGACCTGGCCACCCTTTTCCAGGTTACCTGACTGCTGCCACCACTCTACACAATTCTTTTGTCTTTTCTGCTGACTGGATTGTTATGTGGAGAGAAAACACATTTGCTTTTCCACTCATACAGTATATAAATGTGGAAATTACTGATATGAAAGCTGCAGTATTCAATCGAGAGGTTACAAAAGTACCTAATTTAATTGTTAGAAAAAAATGTCTGCAGTGAATAATTCTTGATTTTTTTTATTTTAAGAACTATTTAATCATTTAATGCTTAATTTAGAATTTGTTGTTACCAAAAATATCTGCGTTGACAAAATTGGTTTTATGTTAAGATTAGGAAATTCAAACACTATTAAAAATTTTATTTATTTAAAGCATAGTGACCTTTTTTGAAATGGCCTATTGATTGTCTGTAATGTTTTAAAGAAAACATTGGCAGCATCATAGCCATAGCAAAAAAATCTACCATTTAAAATAAATGTTATATTCAAAAACAAGCACCTTTGTCAAGTCTGCAGCAAAAGTACAAGACAAGAGGGTAAATATCATAGCCTGTGCAGGGGGCCTCACATATTCTCGTGGTACACTGAAGGACCTTGGGAAACCACCTTTTTTTTTTTTTTTAAATAAACTATACCGCAGTACAGTGTAGATGGTATATTGCTGAGTAGGTTAGATTGCAGTCAGAAGCCATTTAGTGCCATCAAGGATCCTATTATACAATTGTGCACATATGTGGGAAATGAGCTTGCACAGTGAATGGATCCAAGAGTGCATCTCTACCATGTCAGATTCTATGTGCTATAGAAGAAAATCATCATTTCAAGTCACTGAATAGACAGTGAATGATGTGATTTATTAGACAGTAAACGATGCTAAGCGACATCTGCCTCCTCAGATTATCCTCATTCTGACCTTTCATCTTGACAAAGAGTTTGTGCTCTACCTGATCACAGCAACAGTATAGCATTACAGTGGATCTGGAGTCTTTGGAAGTCAAAACCACCACCCCACTTTTTAAAGGAGGATACCTTACTGATGTGTAACAAACCGACTTTAATGGGGAACAGTCCTTCTCCCTGATCCATATTTACTATGTTCATTATTTGTTTGGTTTTCATAGAAACAGAATAGGGTTGCTAAGGAAACAGCAGAGTTTCCGTCTCTATTCGGATTCTATCTGGTATGAAAGAAGTGTAGTTGTTAGCAGCAGTTTCTGTAAAGAGAGTAGGTCTTGACCTGGAGTTTTGCAGCTGCCGGTTTTCCTAGGTAAATGTTACATTTAGACAGTAGCCTGTTGCTCTTGACTTTCTATTGTAGAAATGTATTGAATTTACCCTAAAGCTCCAATGGTGGATGAAAATAAGCTTGTTTCAGTTTTAAACTAAGAATAGTTTGAAATTGGAAGTTGACACCCTGAAAAGTGTGAAATGAGTAAATCAATATAAAACTGATCTCAGATTTTTGGAAACCCTCATCCCTCAGATATCCTTTAGCTTACATTTGAAGAAGAAAGACAGAGCAAAATAAAGATATTCAGTTCATGTCCTGTCTTTACATTAGACTGCTTTATGGCAGTCTCAGTGTAGAAAACTATCCCAGGTCATACCTTTGGTTTAGCTTCTTTAGTGGGGCACATCAGCTAATAACCTAATTCTTGACATTCTTTAATGTTTAATTTTGCATGTATGGGGCATTTTTTGGATCAGTGAAAAGTTCACACTGAAATTGTTTGAGTTTTATATCTTATATTGGACAGTGGCTAACCTAAAAACATAATTATAGACACTACAGACAATGGTGGGGCGGCACTGTGGTAGCACTGCTGCCTCGCAGTAAGGAGACCTGGGTTCGCTTCCCGGGTCCTCCCTGCATGGAGTTTGCATGTTCTCCCCGTGTCTGCGTGGGTTTCCTCCATGTGCTCTGGTTTCCTCCCACAGTCCACAGACATACAGGTTAGGTGCATTGGTGATCCTGAATTGTCCCTAGTGTGTGCTTGGTGTGTGTGCCCTGTGGTGGTTGGCGCCCTGCCCGGGGTTTGTTCCGGGCCCTATGTTGGCTGGGATTGGCTTCAGCAGACCCCTGTGGCCCTGTGTTAGGATATAGTGGCTTGGAAAATGACTGACTGACTGAGGTGTTGTGTTGTGAGGTGTTGACTGACTGAGTCATCCAACTAGAGTCAGATCGTTATTAGAATTTATACAGCTCATCCACCAAGGAGATTTAAAATAAACCATATATAGCCCAGTTCTGTCTCGCTTGTAAAATAACAATGGAAATGTTAAAACTAGTGAAGCTTCTCTTGTTACTTGATTAATACATGTTATAACGCGAACTGTCAACGCAAATAACAATTGCTTTCCATGGTCATTGCCTCATCCCTCTAAGCACTTGCCACTTTCTGATTCTGCAGTGTGTGTCTTACAGATGAAGATGTGGAGAATTTTGATTTCACACAGCTGCCTGAAATTGTGCAAAGAAACATTGAAGCTGACAGTTTCTGGTGTATGAGCAAGCTGTTGGATGGAATACAGGTAATATGGCTAAATCAATGAATTGGATAAATGTAATAGAAGGTACAGGGTTAAGGTATTGAGTAATACAAACATGCTAACTAAGAGAAATTAAATATCAGTATGTTGATTTTTTTAGTTAAATTCTGCTGAAGAACTGCTTAATGGGAAATGTGTAATGCATGTAATATACAGTCATAAGAAAAAGTTTGTGAACCCCTCTTAATTATTTGGATTTTTGTTTATCATTGGCTGAGCTTTCAAAATAGCAACTTCCTTTTAATATATGACATGCCTTATGGAAACAGTAGGATTTCAGCAGTGACATTAAGTTTATTGGATTAACAGAAAATATGCAATGTGCATCATAACAAAATTAGACAGGTGCATAAATTTGGGCACCCCAACAGAGATATTACATCAATACTTAGTTGAGCCTCCTTTTGCAAATATAACATCCTTTACACGTCCCCTTGTAGCCTTTGATAAGTGTCTGGATTTTGGATGGAGGTATTTTTGACCATTCTTCCATACAAAATCTCTCCAGTTAAATTTGATAGCTGCCGATCATGGAGAGCCTGCTTCAAATCACCCCATAGATTTTTTGATGATATTCAAGTCAGGAGACTGTGACGGACATTCTAGAACATTGTACTTCTCCCTCTGCATGAATGCCTTTGTAGATTTTGAACTGTGTTTTGGGTCATTGTCTTGTTGGAATATCCAACCCCTGCGTAACTTCAACTTTGTGACTGATGCTTGAACATTATACTGAAGAATTTGTTGATATTGGGTTGAATTCATCCAACCCTCGACTTTAACAAGGGCCCCAGTCCCTGGGCTAGCCATACAGCCCCACAGCATAATGGAACGTCCACCAAATTTGACAGTAGGTAGCAGGTGTTTTTCTTGGAATGCGGTGTTCTTCTTCTTCATGCAAAGTACTTTTTGTTATGACCAAGTAACTCAATTTTTGTCTCATCCGTAAAAAGCACTTTGTTCCAAAATGAATCTGGCTTGTCTAAATGAGCATTTGCATACAACAAGCGACTCCGTTTTGTGGCGTGAGTGCAGAAAGGGCTTCTTTCTTATCACCCTGCCATACAGATGTTCTTTGTGCAAATTGTGCTGAATTGGAGAACGATGTACAGATACACCATCTGCAGTGAGATGTTCTTGCAGGTCTGTGGAGGTGATTTGTGGGTTGTCTGTAACCATTCTCACAATCCTGCACATATGCCGCTCCTGTATTTGTCTTGGCCTGCCAGACCTGCTGGGTTTAACAGCAACTGTGCCTGTGGCCTTCCATTTCCTGATTACATTTCTTACAGTTGAAACTGACAGTTTAAACCTCTGAGAGAGCTTTTTGTAGCCTTCCCCTAAACCATGAGACTGAATAATCTTTGTTTTCAGATCTTTTGAGAGTTGCTTTGAGGATCCCATGCTGTCACTCTTCAGAGGAGTGTCAAAGGGAAGCACAACTTGAAATTGACCAACTTAAATATGTTTTCTCATGATTAGACACGCCTGTCTATGAAGTTCAACTCTTAATGAGCTAATCCAACCAATTTGGTGTTGCAAGTAATCAGGATTGAGCAGTGACAGGCATTCAAGTCAGCACAATTACAAGGGGACCCTCATTTTTGCACAGCCAGTTTTTCACATTTGATTTCATTTCATACAACTAAATACTGCTTCAAAAAATCTTTGTTTGGAAAACAACCCAGTACTCAGATGTTCCTAGGAAATAAATCATACTATTATCTTTTTTTTTATTATTATTATTAAAGTAGAGTAAATTATTATGCAGGCTTAAAGGGGTTCCAAAACTTTTTCATATAACTGTATCTTATTGCATGGGGGATAATAATACATGTACACATGTATTATTAAACTGAATGATTAGTTACATGTAATATTACCAAACCTGATGATGAAATACATGTTACAATTTTGAACTGATTGAAACTTTCATTTATATATATTTTGCCTCATGGCAAAATGTCAGAACTGTGAAGTGTTATGCATAATAACTGAGCTAGCTGATGAGTACATGCAAAATTAATAAAATGACTGATGGGATCTCTGTAATACAAAGTATCTGGCCATTGTGAAACATGTGACTTAGCTGACTTATAATAATTAATCTCTCTTTGGCAGAAGAAATTCATATTTATGCAGTATGTTTAAGTGAGCAGAATGGAGGCACGGTTGTTAGTGATGCTGTATCGTACGTCCAATTATTGGTGTGTATTTTACATGTTCCACTCCTTTCTATGTGAGTTTTTCTCCATGAACTCTTGATTTTCATGCCACATCCTACAGATTTACGTTATGTTAATTGGGAACTCAGGGGTTCTAATGGACTGGTGCCATGTCCAAGGTTAGTTGCTGGTTTATGCCTGATGTTGCAGAGGCAGGCTTGCCCCCTCAAATTAAATTATCTTAGATTCAGCTTTTCAGAACATTATATAGTATTTGGTACTGCAAGGAGTGTAAGCAAAGTATAAACAAAAATCAGAATTTTAGTTTAGGAAAAAGCTTTTAGAACGCTGAGTTACTAAACGTAAACAGGTTCTCTTATTTTTTTAATTTTATTTGGTTTCAAGAATTAATACATTGTCAATACTATAAGTCACAAAATACTTCCATTTATGTACTAAATATATTTAAGTCATGTTTAAATCCCTTTTTCCCACCAAGGAAAAATACATGTTGTCGATTATAAATGCAAAGTAATGATATATATACATACATACATATAGGTAAAAAGACAGAAATAGATGACATGAGATCATGCAGATGTTGACAGTGCTTATTCAAAACAGTCTTAAGTACTGCCATATACAGAAAAAAGTTTAATTTGTTCCTTGTGAAGTTGTATATTTACATAACATTGTTCTTCTCACTGCAGTATAGAAGCTGGGTTAGGGCTCCTGCAATTAAGACAAATGTGGCATTTGGCTATTCCTGTTGGTAATAGCCTTCACTATACTGAGTTCCCTTCAGTGTTACCCAAAATATGGCTATTTGAGGACTGGGATATAACCTGAATTTGACCCATTTTGTTAACTAAGAAAATAAATTGTTGTCCAGAAAGCTTGTTTCAGAAGGCATAACCTGAACTTGATGAAGTGAACAATTGCCAGCATTTTTCATAGATAGGGTTTCACCCCAGTATGATTTTGGGCAGAGTAAATGAAAACATGTTTGTGCAATGATCAGTCTAATCATTCTCCTCTGCACTTCCTGTAATACTGCTATTTTGTCCCTACTATGGAGACCAAAACTGCCTACAGTGCTACAGGTGGGGCCTAACTATTGTGTTGTATAGCTTACTCATGAACTTCCTTGACTTGAACTCTAAACTGTGCTATGTAACCTAATATCCTATTAGCATCTTCTTTACACTTCCTAGATGTGGACAGTTGTCACTCCACAATGACTTCTAGGTCCTGTGCAAAAGGTGTTCTTTCGAGTTTCAAACCTCTCATTGTGTATTCAGATCTAATATTTTATTTTTTATGTATTATACTTTATATTTACTTACGTTAAATTTCATCTGCTGCAAATCTGCTCAAATCTGCATTCAGCCCAGGTATCTAATGATTTTGGTTAATTCTATACAAGCTACCATGTCACATGATGCTCAGTCTGTTAGTCAGTTATTTTCTACCCTGCTTGGTCATGAATAGGGTTACGGAGGTTGCTGAAGCCAATCCCAGCTAACATAGGGTGCAAGGCAGGAACAAACTGATGCCCATCAAAGGAAATTGTCAAAAATTTAAATTGCATGCAGGGGAATTCATGGCAATTAATGTGATCATGCACAATTTGATTTTAAAAGTTGTAATATCCAAGTGGTTATCCATTATTTATAATGAATATTGAAGCAAAGAGCATGGGCCAATTGTATAAAGCAATGTATTGCCTGCCTTAAAAATGCTTTTCATTTACATCCATTTTTCAGGGTTGGCTGGATCCATAGTTGCTTATGCAAACAAATAACAAAGAATCTGACATTAAAGGGTCTCGTCATGTTCCACATCCTATATGGAAAAAATAAGACTTTGGATTGTATATTTGATGTGGAGCTTTAGAGTCTGGATAATAATTTAATCCATTTGGATTTATTAAGGCCAACCCTGTTGCCAAAACAGCTTCAGAATCAAGATGTAGATAAAGTTTATATTACATTAAATATCATCACGTTGAGAATGGTTGCCTATTTTATTAACCTGGTGTAATCATATGAAATATAGAAGGAAAGCAGTACCAGTTCATTTGCATACTCCTTAACTAGTACCAAATTTAGAGAAGACATTTGTTTGTATGATTTTCTGTTTGCATCTGAGATTTTGAAAAGTACTAGTGGTTGATCCAAGTCATTTACTGTATATAGGAATTCTGAAGTTCTATGTGTTGATTATAAAAGCTGTATATCTAAGCGTATTTTAATTATATTTAGAAGAGTGACATGTTGTAATACTCTTGATGAAAATATTGTTCCATTTGATCTATAGTTTGTGAACATGCAATATATTAATTTTTGCATTAATATTTGTTCAGCTAATAATTACTTGCCATTTGAGAATGTTAATATTATGTATGACATCCTTTAGCCGTGAAGTGTTTAGTTTCTTTTGTGTTCAAAAGTTGGAGTGGAGTAGGTAATTATGTCTGTTCCACTATTCCTCATTAAATTTCAAGATGAAATCTTAGTTTAGTCATCTTTCTGGTTTGTGTTTTACTAGTATGTAAACAGTAAAGATATTTTTTGACTTTAGAAGGTACTATGTTGTTACTAGTTTTGGAGCACTTTTCATATAGAAAGATAGCTTATTTCACTGGTTGGAAACGAGAGGAGATTAAGTTTAATGAGGAGGCACATAATGATGGTTTACCTAATTTGGCTAGTTCAGCTAATGGCATGTAGATATTATTACTAGTTGTAACAAGCAAGTTAGTTCATACCCTTTTGGGTAGTACTAGTGAAATAGCTAATAGGTCATATTTTATATTAAGTGAAGTTGTGTAACTGAATGTAAATGAGCTAGCTTATGTAATACATTGAAATCTGTGCCTTTTTCTAAATTTCTGCATTATTGAATATTAGTCGCAGTGAATTTGCCTAGATCTCTACCTGGGTTATAAGTGTGTACTGAGGAGAGTCAGAGAAAAAAGTGAAACTAAGTTTGTTGCTTTTATTTTCCAAACTGTTGGTGTTAAAAAGGTATTTTCTCAGGCTTATCAAGCCGTATTTAGAGTAAGCACTGTCTAGTAAAAATCTGACCTTAATCTTTGTTAGGAACATTTTTGTACATGGGTTCTTAGCAGCACCTCATGCTACTATCAAATGAACATGTTTTATAAAAAAAAAAAAAAAATGGGTGTTAAACAGGAGTGGACATTAACTTACAATTTCGGTACCGAAAAGTCATATTTTGCAACAAATATATACAGAACCCTAGAACAGACCTCTCCTGTATCACATTAAGATCTAAAGTAAGCATGTGACACAAGCCATCAGTGCATAAAAACCCAGATATGTCAAGAGAGTTTAAGTACTTTTGTTGGCCAAAATATTGCCATTACCCTTTGAGAGACTGGGGAGTAACTAGTGAAAATATCAAGTTTTGATTACTTCTGAAACTGGAACAACCAGCAAAGGCATATACTACTTCTGAGACTACATTTGTGAAGTAATACAAAATAGTTACCTGATGGAATATGGATGATGTTAGCTAACTGGCTAATGGAATAAACTATTCAATTGAGATTGCGTTTTAGAATGCATTATGTGGTTTATCTCATAAAATGAAGAACTGAAATTCTATATAAATTTTGTTTTGTTTATTCATAGGACAACTACACATTTGCTCAACCAGGAATTCAAACTAAAGTGAAAGCTCTGGAAGAACTTGTAAGCCGCATTGATGGTGAGTTTTTGGAATTTTATGCAAAAAAAAAAAATACTACCCCACTATTATATATAGATATATTATTGTGTTACTGTATTCCATATAATTTGTAGTTATGGCTAAGAAAAAAATCTAATTTTTTCATGCAGAATGAGAGGAAAACACTTATAATGTAGCCTAATGGCGACCCCTGCTGCACAATGGTAAACAATGTGAAATATGTCCATGAAAGAAAAAAAACAATTCTCACATTATTCACGTCGTATAATCCACATGTCTGTTATCTAGTTGTGGGATCAAAATGAGCAATTTTCATGCATTTTTTTGCTTAACTATTATTAGAAATTACTTCTGGAAAAAGCAGTGTAAATCATAAACAGGAAAACTCCACTCCCATAATTCTGTGTTTCTTGACTAATGAAAGAGGGGGAGAGGTGGGGTTTTCACATTTTGAGCATGCAACTGAATAACAGACATTTGGATTATTTTCGACACGAGTAACATGACTTTTGTTAATGTACATTTCTGACATCATTTGCTGTTGTGTGTCACGGGTCACCGTTAGGCTCCATCATATACTTTCTTTCTCTTGTTCTCCATGAAAACATGAGGTTACATTTTTTTTCTACAAACTACATGGTATAAGTAACATATAAAAAGTCTCATTTTTGGGTGGGATATTCCTTTAAAGCCATTGATCAAGTTTAAAAGGATTCCAAAGTTGTAAGGAAAAGAAAAGCTGTTTCTCAGTATCTAGAAATCCGGTTTCCCCTGAATCAGGGTAGGAGAAAGACTTGGGCTGATTACTGTGAGCTCTAAGCACTGCCGCAAAGAAACCCTTCTAACTGGGATGATTCATGTTTAAAGGCTTTCCTCATAATATATTGGTTAATAAATATATATTTATTCATAGTGATTCTGAATTTTATGTTTGGTTTGCAGAGCAGGTCCACAATCACTTCTTAAAGTATGAGGTAGAATACCTGCAGTTTGCCTTCCGCTGGATGAATAACCTCCTAATGAGAGAATTACCCCTGCGCTGCACTATACGCTTGTGGGATACCTATCAGGTAATATGTACTGTTTGCTGCATTCTGTTCTATACCCACTATGCCTATAAACCTACGTTTGGGTGATTAATAGGAATAGCATGGCGTTCAGTGAAGCTCCCAATATTTTTGCTTTGTGCCCTCCCACACCATAACTTGTCTTCTATGGAGGAGGAGCGAAAGCTTTAGATTTGAAAATAATATTGATCTCTGGTTTTCAACAGATCTTGACGTTTTAGGGTCCTCCGATACTGAAAACTTTGATATCTTGATGATGGGTGTGTGAATGTCTGTCTGTCTCAGTTTCTTGAGGACAGTCTGGAGCTAAAATGGCTGGACGGAGAAATATCAAACTCGAAACGTGCGCTTGTTATGCGATGCCTATGTGCCGATTTAGTTTTTGAGACAAATCATGCAAGAGGAAGAGGCACACTAGGGGAACCCTCAAATACTGTAATTCTCCAGTTAATTTTGAATTCTTCTTGTCAGTTGCTCTCGTAATGACTTATTTTATGATCAGAAAGAGCATCATCAGAGCAGTAAATAATTACTGAAATGTTATAGAATAGTTCGTGTAACTGTTTCGAGGGCGCAACGCCTTAGAGACGCTCAATACCAAATTTTTTATATGATGGTCTGAGGTTTTATAGAAATAAGGATGTATTCTGTTAATTTGAATTTCTGTTTCTTTGGTTATCAACAGACAGTCGGATTTGTTCTAGCTGTTTGACTCCACATACACTCTTCGATGTGGTTTCTGACAAGCTGCTTAATGAGGTGTTCATATGCTGCTCCCACTACGACCTTGCCTTGAACAAAGTGGCATGCTGAGGTTTTGTTTAAGCTTTCTGGACAGTTAGGTACTAAGCAGCTCTTGTCTATTATGGAGAACCATGTGTCTGCAGTATTTAAAATCTCTTGTCTGCCCATAGCAGGTCTCATGAGGCATTTCCTGGATAAGGCAGACATGCAGCTGAATTAGTTCTCCAGGACTCTCTCAGCAGCACTAAGCAATATCTTTTACACTCCATGATTGGTGATGCTGGGGCCCAATTTATTCTTAAGAGAATGTAAAGTCTCTAACTATCTGATTTGAACAGCATTCGCAGAGTGATGTGGTTAAGGATTTTGTTAGTTTGCAATGTCCCAGTTATTCCTCTTTATGACTACACCAGCAATTTGTGTGCTTCTAGACTTCATTTTTACAGTTTACTTGACAAGATGGTGCAGACGGGTTCCCAGAAACTTGGGTTGTTGATCAGTCATTTCTGTCTCTTTTCAGATTTTGGCAACCAGCAAGTATCTGAAAATATGTCACAGTATGCAACCTGCCTTTGCTCACTCCTTGATGCTTATACAAGTTTTTATAGACGTAACAAGTGTCCACACTGAGATTACTGATGAAGGGGCCTTTTGTATATCCCTGATAAAGACACATAGTCAGGCCTGTCACAGCTACTTTCCATCACTGTAGCTGGAACATTTCTCTTTTTAGTTAGTTGTTGTAGCAAAAGATTTTCCCGCACGTCGACTTGGGGGGTTGGTGGTGTGAGTAGCTAGTGTATCTGATGCTCCCTCCCTTAACACAGGCTGAGAAAATCTGGACATCTGTGATAAGGTTTTAAATAAAAGGGTGCCACCTCCCACATAAGATTCTATATGTTTGTTTCCACTGCTATAGTGCTTGGTGTTAGTTCATGGTTCACATTTTATCTTCCTTTACGTGCAGCTAATACATGGACTCAGGAGACTTTTGCAGTCTTTGCATGCAATGATTACTTCTCTTATGATTTCTTGATCTTTCCTAAATTCTCTGTGGCCACACCCTTTAAGTTGAAACATTAACGCTTGACTTGCTAGTTCCAGGTGAGGAAGAAATGCCCTTGGTTGTTTTGGAACACAAAGCTGTGAAATATTTTGACTAAACAGACATATTTACCCTATTTTAGTCCATTTCATTTGATAGGTATTCTGTGAAGTAGCCAGCAGAATTGTGTATTTTTATTGTATATTAAACAAGTGCCTTTATAAGATTTATGTAATTGACACACAGTCTGGTTATGTAACCTTAAGGGCTCAAGTAAAAAGTCAGAGGTTCAAATTAACCTGACATTTTAACCTCTACAGCACACTGCCAGTCCTCAGAATTTACTGACTTTATCCTGTCATTAATCTGTTTCTTATTCTAGAATTGACCTAAACCAAGCAAGGGGAAATTGTGTGGGGTTCCCAATTCTGGTCCTGGAAGGCCCCAGTGGCTGCAGGTTTTCATTCTAACCCTTTTCTTAATTAGTTATGTTTTTGCTCCTAAATAACTTATTTTGAATTAATTTTATTTGACTTGCTCTTGAAGACTCAGACCCCTTAATTGATTCTTTTTCCTTAATTAATAGCCGAACAATAATGAGATACAAAGTGAACCAAAACAGGACCAGCAAACTGTGTTGTTCATATAATTTCTGAAAAGGTCTCGGGAATGTTGATCTGTTCAGGTCCCCAGAACATTTTAGCAGCTGTCTCAGAAAACAGAAAATAAACAATTTTGGAAACGTATGCTATTGCACAATGAGAGCAGCAACAAGCCATTGAATTAAAGAATGAGTTTAATTAACAACAAGAATCATAGCCTAATTAAGAAACAGGTTGGAGTGAAATTGGTTGGAGTTTGAGGCCATGACTTAGTTGGCCTTCCATTGGCTCCCTCACTTCACATTTCATTTCTGTTTGGGTATCATTTAAGGAAAGAAATGAAGCAATTCAGAGGAATGATAAAGAAATTCAGGGGATCAAATCTTAAAAAACAAGTCAATTATAATGAATTCATTAGAAGCAAAAACAGTGCACTAATTTAGAAAAGGGTTAGAATGAAAACCTGCAGCTACTGGGTCCCTCCAGGACTGGAGTTGGGGACCTCTCTGCTAGAGTATCCAGCGAGGCAAGCTTTTCAAGTATAACACCAGTTAACCATCTCTGAAACTGATCTTTGACTGCAAATAGCTTTGCTGAGATTCTTAGTGATGAGTGGTTAGCTGTTTTGATCTTTGTTGACTCAATTTTTACTCCCATCCTGCAATATGTCCATCCCTGGCCCAGAAAAGCATTTGTTTGCCTCTGGCTAATTGTCACGTATTTTGATGGAACACTGAGATTTATCATAATGGTTTCTTTGCTAAAGATCAATGAACAACAGCCTGAAATGACAGGGCCGTAAATCAAAAACAAGAGGAGTGAGTAGAAATCATAGTAATGGTTTGGAGTGTGTGGGTCCTCACTCCCTGTACAGTACACCTGCAGATTCTAATTGTGGATTGCAAAAGGTGCATTATACCTAGTGAGGACTGCTGGACTCTGAGGTAGCAGAACACTTCTGTGTTTTGTTTTGTTTTTTTTGCAGCTCATGAATGTGTGATCTCTGGTGGGGGTGCAGAGAGAGAGAGGTTGGGGACACATGCTTATAGCATGATGCCACACCCACCACACAACAAACCACCAGGATTGGGACCCAAGTGCAGTGGGTGACACCTCAGCACCACACTGGAACAGGTGTGAGGTTTTTGTACGGAGGTGGGACTGCCAGTCCTGCCACCAACCCCAAGTTTTCCCTTATAATTATTGGACCTGCTTGCAGGGCTGGATTCAGATTAATGTCATACCCAGGACACCAGTCACTAGTTCCAATTGATTATCTAGCAGAAATTCTCAACCCTGGATAGTCTGCAACTGAACTATAGGGCTGTGTAATATGGACTTCAATTGATATTGTAATTATTTTGAACTGAAATGCAGTATTCAGTGTATCTTGAAATGTTCTCAAAACACCTTAAAGATTTAAGAGTGGTGTCTGCTGAACTGAGAAGGCTCTTGCGAGTGCATGTGTCAGACAGGTGCCTTGTTAATTCCTTGGACGGAATGGCACGTGTAGATCTGGGCCCCTTTAGGAGCGTCGATATAAAGGGAGCTATCACAGTAGAGAAGGGAGGAAGAAAAAAAAAACACTGGGAGAGAGAAAGCAGCATCAGGTGGAAAGAAGAGATGGGCCAGACAGCTAGTGGAGGAAAGTCAGCACAATCTTGGGCCCCACAAAGGAACGGGGTGTTACAGGGGCTGGTTCACCCTACTGATTATCTATCTGTATGGAGTTTGGTGCAAGCATGGTGTAGCCCCCCACCCCCCATGAATCCAAGGTATGACTTCTGCAGCTTAAAGCATCACGGGAGGGTGGCCCACCCTTTTTGGTCTGGCCAGAGATGTGTAAGACAACCAAGACTGGGGTTGGGCGATGAAGACCACAGCTGCTAGCATCTCCACCAGCTACGTGATTATTAGGTGGCGGGGAGACAAAGATGATGTGCTGGGCTTGTCTGACAGTACATAAAGCACCCGATGGCTGTATTTTTTCATTTCTCATTTTAAGTATAGATTTTAAGTCCTGGATTTCACTTTTTTATGTATTTCTTGAACTGTTGAACACTGCACCTGTGGACACTGTTTTACTTTAATTTTTTTTGGTAATAAAAGCACTATAACACCTGCTCCTTTCTATGTATGTCCTCATTTGTCTGGTTTATCCCAGTTACGTTAGTGACGGTTGCAGGATCAGAGGCTGCCGCATGCAGCAGGGATTGTGGAGCCATTCTGTCTCAATTGCTATCTCTCTCTCTTTCCATTTGAGTGTTTTACATAAGGAAAGACAAAGCTCTGGTTTCATTTCCTAGTAAATCTCAGATCGTAATACATGTACATCTGTATATTTTGTATGTTTTTTATGATTTACGTAATTTGCAATGGTTCCACATTATGAATTTTCCATATACGTGCCTTTTCTGACTCTGGTCAGAGAGTCATGTAATAGTGCACAGAGGACAATGATATGTCTAATCCTTTTATTGCCTATTTTCTAAAAATAAAGAAATCCATTTCAGTGTGATGATTGCTTGTATGGGTGATCTAAGGTGTCAAAGTATAAGAAAATTAGGGTCTGAATACTTATATTGAAAATAAGTGAATATATTTGAACTTATGTTAAAATTTGTAAGTGCTACTTTGTACAATTGTGTGTAATGTGTCTTTGTATACTTTGTTGCTGTTATTTTCTTTGATTTTTTTGCTCGTGGTGCATCGCATACAGTACTTTTGACATGTACACTGATGCTCCTGTACAAAAAGGATTTTCTGTGCATGGAAAGCGTCATGATCAAAGAGAAGAGTGAAATTGGGATATTTCACATGCTTGTAATGCATATATGAAACTTATGTTTTCAAAGAGATGCTCCACTGGTGAAAAAATAACATACAAGCTTAAACTAAACAGGTTTAGCAAAAATATAACACGTGTAACCTTAATTTTTCATATCACCTTTGTTTTAGGAATTGTGTCAAGCCAGCAGCCTCCTAAAGACACGTGTTAATTGAATTAGCTACTGCTATATGCTTTCTTGACACTGAAAATGCTGTTTATAATGGTGATTTTTAACCCATAATAATAGTAATAGGAAAATCAGAAATATGGTATTTATTTCCCATTATGTATAATGAGAAAGGAAACCAGCTTTGTTTGCTATGATGGTTAGTGGTTTTACAACATCAATTCGAGGATCTGGGGTTCAAGATTGAACCGAAACAGAATCAGGAGCAAAACAATACTTTTGGGGCTCTGGAGAATGCTGTACACCACCTCTCTCTGTACATCACCTAGCTGGGCTCCTTCATCCAATCCTCAGCTGTACCTGTCATTCCCTCCTGAGCACAACACAGTATCAGCTAGAATCTTCTGCATGTCTTACTGATATCTAATCCTGGATGAAATTCTACCATTTACAGATCAACCTGTTTGTGATCCCGGTGATCTTTCATATTGTTGATTTGTTGTGATATTAAGTTTAATTGCTTTATTAGTTAATCTATGATTTTCAATTTGTAATTACATCTTTTCATTTGTGGCAATCAACATTTGTTACCTGTCCTATTACACTTGCTGAACAAACAGGCCCAAGCCTAACGTTACTAGATTATATTTACCGCTTTTGTAAATTGCTTTGGATTAAAGCATCAGCCAAGCACATAAATGCTGGTCATGGGAGTGATGTGGAAAATACATATACAATACAAAAGTACTGCATAGCATGTCTGGAGTGACACAAAGCCAAAATTAGTGTGAGGTTTAAAAAAAAAAATGGGGGTGGCAATTCTTTTACAATTGATTATTGTCATTTGCCATCAAATAACAATTTTTTATATAGATTCAAATTATATTCAAATAGTGATGTTTGTTCTTATAGCTGTAGAATGGTCCAAAATAAATAATGAAACAGAGCAGTTAAACTACACCTAACAATAAGCAAAATACAATATTTACTGTGTTTTTGACAACTCAATTTAAAACAATTTTGAAAATGCTATCATCCAGTTCTTGAAACAGAATTACAAAACAAATCTAACAATTAAAAGAACTTGTAGTAAAATTTGCATTTATCTACAAAGACGCATAAAGGAACTTCATGTCTCAAATGCTGCCACATAATGTGTTTAAAGATGTGAATGAACACTAGCTAGAATTGTAATATATCACTAAAGATAAACATCATATAGACATTCGCTAATATTTTAGAGAAGTTATGTTTTTTGTTTTTTAAATCGATATATACTTTTTTTTATATTTTTGAACATTGACACACACAACTTGGGAAACATAAGTTGAACATTGCAAAATGCTGTTTCTTAATGCAGCAAGATAAAAGTACTTTAAGTACAAAAAGACAAAACAAAACACTAAATGGGATGAGATAACTGCTATTTAATTATTTGGGACAGGCTTTCTCACAGTCAATAGGAAGCTCAAGCTTCATCTGCTAAACAAAAATACAAACTCAATATGAAAATAAAATGGCCAATAATGAAGTTTACCCCATACCTGATACACAAACATTGAAGAAAGACAAACAGGAGAAAAACTGTGAAGATTGTTGTTTTTTTCCTGTAACATATCAGTAGAGGACTTCACATGAAATAAACATATGAGGGTTTATACACTGATCAGATTTCTAATCTGAGCACAAGTTAAGTAGGCAAAAGTGTATATTGCAATATGATAGTCACTGCAGCCTTTATCTACAAACACTCCATTCCCCTCCCAAACCACATTTCTGCACATAAGGTAGACAACAGAGCTGAAAACATTTTATGGAACTTTGCTTAGCAGGGACCCATTTTGCCAGGGAGGCAGAAGAGCACATTTCAGGTTCTGTACATGCCAGGTAGGCCTTTTCATATGCAGTAATATGTTTTATTCATAGTTGTTATACTGCTTGAACTGTCATCCTGGAAAATTCAAACCATTTTCAAACAGCGGGGTTAGTGTTTCCTGTTCCATACACTTCCTCTTC
The DNA here is from genome assembly GCF_016835505.1 of Polypterus senegalus. Taxonomy (NCBI): domain Eukaryota; kingdom Metazoa; phylum Chordata; class Cladistia; order Polypteriformes; family Polypteridae; genus Polypterus; species Polypterus senegalus. The sequence goes on along the minus strand of NC_053156.1, from coordinate 280,755,976 downwards.
TGATCCTCATTTTTTTTTTATTCACGCTCAACACCACCAGGCTGTATGGGTAGTCAACATAGACATGGTTAAGAAGAGCACTGGAAATTTATAAAGTGTTGAACATTGTGATATTGGCATTTGCCTGTTGATTTTTATTGAGTATCGACAATTGTATATATTGCCCAGCCCTACTAGACTAGACAACTTGGATGTATTATGGAATGTTGAGGCAGAGAAGCCACACAGTAAGTTGATGGCTGAGTCAGAGCTCATTGTCACCAAGACGTTCTCTCCTTGCAGTGTTCAGAGACAATACCTGCTCGATCAGTGCTGAGTCTTGTTTAGCTCAGGCTAATCAGAAGCTGTTCTTGAAGGCTATTTGAATCAAAAGCCACAGTGCAATTCTGTGAACTGAGATGGCTTGTGGTATTGTGAGTCTATGATAAAACATTTGAAACACTTTTTTTTTTTTTTTAAAAATACTACTCTTGTCAGTGAAGGCACAGTCTGATGTATGCTGAACATCATGTCATATATAACATTTTTTTTTAAATTTAGGTTTAATGTTCTGTGTTGAAGTAATTTAAATATCATATGGTAAATGATATTTTAGTCTAATTATCTTGTCGTGAGAAAGGGAAACTGTATCACGTAACATTCAGTTAATGTCATGTACTATGTTGATTTGTAGTGCAGATTATGTGACTTCCAAGGGTTGATAGAAAAATTACACTTAACTTTTAATATATTACTTTTTTCCATTATCTTATGGACATTGTTTGTTAGAAAAGAATATCTTAATGTAATATGTTTATTTCTTTTAGGCTGAAGCAGAAGGCTTTTCTCATTTTCATTTATATGTATGTGCAGCTTTCCTGGTGAAGTGGAGGAAAGAAATTCTGGAAGCAGAGGATTTTCAAGTAAGTAGTCTTGTTAAATTTAGGATTGGCAAGGTCCAGACATAATAGGTCACCACTGTCATCCTTCATGTTTGAGTTTATGCATGTGAGGACAATAAAAATGTAGGAAGGGGATTTGATGATGATGCCTTTTCTGCTTCTTGCAGACTGAAGTTAGCTGGGTTTTTTTTTCCTAATTGCAATTTCAAATATTACCATACTATTAAAAGGAAAATCTGCGTACAGGTAGAAGGCCATTGAACTGGTCCACACGGTCTAGGTTTCCTGTCAAAGGAAGCTACCATGAAGCACTGCATTTCTTCTGATGGGGGGGGGAAAAGCATATTGATTCTTATGTGGTCATTTTGGATATCTTTCTGTGGAGCTAAGCATTCAGTCTTGCTAACTGTTGGTTGTATATGCAAGAATTTTACTGTACCTTCTACAAGTGACAGTTCAACTTCTTTAACAATCAACTTAACCATCACACCTCTCTCATCTTTCAGGCTCTTCTGATGTTACTACAGAATCTGCCAACAATACACTGGGGCAATGAAGAGGTGGGGCTACTTCTTGCTGAGGCCTACAGGCTCAAGTATGTGTTTGCAGATGCACCAAATCATTACAGAAGATAAATGCATCTGTGGACAAGGTGCTGCTTAGAACTGTCAACAAGCTCCTGCAGTTTGGAAAGATGTGGCACATTTCTAGTTTATGCGTGCATGAATGAGAAATATTGATGAGGCCTGGAGAGGAATCCCTACCAGTGAAGATGTCTCAGTGGAGGTTGAGCCAATGTTTCCTTTCCAGTATGTCTATACTCGGCACATTTTTCTCTAAACTGAAAAGCCCAGCCTCGGAGGTTGTGCCTGGTCTCCATTGTTATATGGACCATGTTTGTGAAGCAAAGCACTCCAATGCTACTTTGCAGTGGTGCTCTTCTGAGGCTTGCTGCTTAACTGAACTATTACTTTTACATTTTTAACCAAAATGTATTCAAAATATCTGGCTGACTGAGGCAGGTGGGTGTTGGGGATGGGTGGGAGGGTATTTAGGGGTTCCCAGATTAATCACTTTATTTTTGGCCCTAGATGTCTCTGCTCTGATGAAATATTGGATCTAGGATGTGCTTGCCTACAATAAGAAGCTACTTATCTACAGCACTTCACTGAAGTAGGGGCAGGCATTTTTAACATGATTTCTATGGTCCAAAGCAGGGTAAGCCAAAAAGCTAAACATGGTTGTGATTGAGGGCAGCATATTCATGTTTTGTTTAGTGGTGCATCCTGCCCTCTATCCCCAAAGCAGTTATCCTGTGAACTGGCCTTGTACCAGATGATAAAACGTATGACTGTGATCTCCTGTGTTACTACATAGGGTTCAGAGCGGAGAAGGCCTGTCCTCTACTCTTAGTTACCCATGTGAAGCAGCCATATGGACGTAAGCCTGCTATGGTTTTGCCAAAGGAGAACCATGTTCTAATGGTACAGGCATCAAAAGTATAAACAGGGGAAGCAGCTCCAGCATGAGGACTTCAGCATCATCTACTAAATGCTATAATATGGTGTGCAGATGGAGTCCTTCCCCCTTCATAGTAAGGAGAGCAGACAGGGTTAGGAGAGGTCAGATTATTTATTTTAAAGCTAGGTTTTTGCAGGAATATTGGTTGCTGGAGTGTGTTTTGAGTTGATTAGTGATTTGACTTATTAAATAAGCCAATCCCTGACAGCTATGGGAGATCAAAGCCAAGTAATGGCAGCTTCAGTTGCTTTTTTATTTCTTTTGCCATTGTGCCTTACGCTTTACTGGTTTCTGTTCTGTCTTTTGGTTGTGAGCCGCATCATAGGTGGATGACTCACCCTTAAATCCCCAACCAACCTAAAGATCTGGCTGCCAGGATTCATTTTACCTTTTAAATGGCTTAAGCCAAACTCTTAAATGTTTTATTGTCTTTTTAACATTTTTAAATAATTGTGTTATTAGCCTTAACTGTGCATCTTGGCTGTATATTATTGCTTTTCTCTTTCAATTAAATGACTGAGACTTGATGAGAAGGTTGTTGGATTTAACCTCTGTTTGTGTGTGAGGTACTTATGATGGAAGATGCTTTTGAAAGTGTGACTTGTTCTTCACCAAGGAAATGGCAGCTACATGCTCCATATTCTCTCCAGCCTATGCGTCAGCTATACTTCAGGTATCATACAGTTACAGCACTTTCCGATGATAGGATTCATTCAAAGATGCACAGTAAATCCTTGGTAGGGAACAAACTGGTAAACTTGTGGTTTACAATCAAATGCCTTCATAGTGCAGCAGTTATTGGTAATGCCATGCTGCTTTTGAGATCTGGGCTCTGTTCCCAGCCTTGTCATTTTCTCAGGGTACTCCAAAAGTCTTATTAGGTAAAGTGACAGAATTGTGTTAGCATGTGTGCGTATACCCTGTGAACGATTAGCATTCCATGCAGGATTGCTTCTTATGTTGCTCCTGATGCTGTATTGATGGGCTCCAACTCCCTGTAACCCTTTAAAAGAAAAAAAAAATAAGCCATATTAAAGCTGTTGATTATCACTTTTATTTGCAAATATCTGAAGTAGATTGTATTTATGGTAAGGTCCTCGGTAACTTGAAAAAATAAAAGAAATATGTTGATTTTTGTAAACATACCACATCAGCTCTAAGACTTGGGCAAAAAAATCCTGTAATAAACCATATGATAAATTCACTGGCCTCTGTCAGTATACCATTAACTTCATAAAGAATAAAATACTTGTTTTTTGTTAAATGAACAGAATAAAATACCAGTAATGAAGAGGAGGCTAATTTCTCAGCTTTCAGAGAAGCAGTTACTAAAAGCTTAAACTGGTGATCAGTCCCTGCATTGCACCTGCTGCTATCAAAAGTTGCACCAGCATCTCTTGCCTCTGTACAGGAAAATCAGAAAATGTATTGAATTAAGATAGAATATAGACTAAGAGAAAATAAAAACATCAAGTGAAAACTATTACCTTAACAACTAAGAATTGCATCCTGCATCATAACACCATAGAAAATGTTAATTTCCTCACCTCTGTGAACTAACTAAAAGTTTGAGTGACTTTGAATGACTCTAGTGCAGTTCTGACAAAATTCTGTTGAAAATTTCCTGGATTGGTATCTATAGCACTTAGGTAAGCAAGAAACCAAAATGCCAGCATTTTTGCTTTTAAAAAAAGATTGTCACCAGACATCTTGGGAATATGCAGTTGCTGCCCTAATACAGTTGAATATCACCCTATTCATAAAAAATAAATACATTTACTGTGTAATTTGTGCTCTTTTCTCTTGATGGCTACCCTTTTGATTTATTTAGGGTGGTATACGCCAAGCTATTTGGGAGGCAGGGCAATGTTCTATGTCCCATCAGAACTGCATATCCTCTTTTCTATCTCTCGCACAATTTTAAAAATCTAGGCCATTGAGTGTTGAAAGTATCGGACTCAAGTGTATCATGACACCTCCCCAACTGTGGAACCCAGGGCAGTTGCATTAACTTGCTGATTTTTAAGAAAATAACCACTGGTCCAAATACAATTAAATTTAACAGACTTGCCATCTACAAGCTTTCATGAAACGTGGATTTCAGTAAACTGTTACAGACTGACCTCGGGCAGCAGGTAAGTCTGTGTATACAGACACAATTCAGAATCGTTGACTGGTAAGGTGGATGCTGGGGGCATGTGTGTGAAAATACATAAGGAGTTGGCTTAACTTTATTGGCCATTTCTGGTTCAAGTTCGACATCCTGCAATTCATATTCCAAACCCTGTCTTAAGTCTACGATACCCCATCTCCTTTATGTGTATTTGTTACAGAGGCATGTCTCAGTCAAAAGTCTTTTAACAGGTTTCTTAACATCAGTTATTGTCTTGGAATTAATGAAGCAGTATTTGGTAATACCATTTGGTTCACTGTAGAAAAAACAAAAGGTTTTGTTTTCCAGCTTCCGTCCTTCCATATACCAGCTTATCTTGTGAACGCTCTCTAAACTATTTGGCAGTCCACTCATAACGAGAGATCACAGAGTGTCCTGAGGAGAGAAAGCAGAAGCAAACATAGTTGACTCGCCTGTTGGTGTGGTAAACATTAAGGATATTGCTTCATTTGATACATGTTTGTCATCTTTAGTATGCAGTAAAATATGAAGGGGTACCAAATAATTTTTAAACCTTTGTCAACAATTACCAATAAATGTTTCTTACATTGGTTTCTACCACGGTGCCATGGAACTGTCCTTTTCCTGGAGCATATACAATTCCCCCACAAAATGACATGAAGTGTTCTATTGAGTTTGCTTTGGATATACTGCTGGGATAAGACTGCAGCATAATTCACAAATGGCCACTTCTGTGGTGTATAGTATTTTTGTCATCTGCCTGACACAGGTCTGATTGTTTTGAGGTTGTTGGTTGTATATAATAGTGAGAATTACTCTGTTGCTGGCTGCTTTTTGTCTTCTACATTTAACAGATTGTGTTTGAGTGTGAAGATGTATAGCATTGGAGCACAGAAAATGTGCAAGTGTACTAATATGTAGAAATTGTTTAAATGCATGTGTTCTTGAAAGTATAAGTGTGCAAAAATATTGAGCATAACTGAAGTACCGGGTCTGTTTGTTTAATATAATATAGTATATAAATGTGTTTAAGTGTTGTTGCTGGTTGAAATGGTGGCTCTCAGGCTAAGGATCAGCACTGTTATGTGAAAGGTTGCTGGTTCAAATCCCGTTACTGCCAGATGGAATTCTACGCTGTTGGGCCCTTAACCTGAAAATTGTTCCAGGGGCACTGTACGATGGCTGACTGTGCGCCGTAACCTCCTAAGTTCATGTGAAAAGACAATTTCCCTTTGGGGATTAATACACTGTATCAAATACCCAGAAAAAACAAAGTGTCCCCATCAATCATGTCCAACACCTCTTCCTTGCTTTTTTTTCTGCTCTCACTAGTTGAGGATTTGTTCTTGTTGTGTATGGTTAGATTGCATAACTCCTTCCTGCAGAAACATTTTCTTTGTAATTTCTGGTTTATTTTGGTTTCATGAAAAGTTTAATTACACATTAATAAAATGAATGGCATGCTGAATAGCTTGAATCCATGGGCCACTATAAAAGCAGCTACATTAGGGAAGGCCAGGGAATTGGAGTTTACAGTCTTCACTTCAGGTCAGTATTTGTTAATGTTATGAAGATGATTCAAAGTTTATTCATTAAGCATTACATTAAAAATAATTGTAAATCACAAAACTACATTGGCATGAAAACCTAAAACCGTTAAGTGCCGAGGCCTCATCATAACATGTCTACCATAACCAAACAGTAAAAGTTACTAATGTCATCCTTAGTTATTTTCTTTCTACCATACTCTGAATAGTGACATGGAATGTGCTAAAATAAATCATATTTCATTCGGTTTCATCATGGCTTATCTCTATCGCACTTAGCATACACCTGTATACTGTGGCTAACACTGAAATTTAAAAAAATTAAAAAATGTAAGGTTTTGCTTTGTCACGTGTGCAGAGTGCAATGAAGTTCCTATCTGCACATTTGACCAAGACACACCATGCCACAGCTATCCTTGTCCACAATCCCAGATCTCGCTCCATTGGTTATGTTTAATACAAGATAGCAGAGTAGTAGGTAGTAAAGCTAACAGACAAATTTCCTTTTGCAGAAGTTTTGTACAATTGTCAATAAGTTTTGCTTGCATGTTTGCTTTTGTAAAACTCCCTGAAAGGGTGTTTTGGAGTTTAAATTTTTTTTCAGGGGTTTAAAGAAAAGAACATTACTATTTAAGGGTTTGTCAACACCGGTCACCTTTTTTGGACCTGTATATTTCTCAGAAAAGGGTCTAGATGAAAATAAATGGTGCAAAAATGCTTTTGGAAATTCAATATGCTGAATACACTTGGGTTGTTGACACCTGCAGGACTAAAAAGATAGCAAAAATCAGAAAATAGATTCTGCTGTGTTCTGGCAGATGTCATGAAATTCATGTGGGCTTGGGAAGAATATGGCTCTTAGGCTTGCATCAGTGTGCAGACCCCACCTAGCTATATTGAGGGAAGCAATGAAAAAAAACAACAAACAACATCTGAGATTAGGAACAATGTATCCATTTTCTAAACCAGCTTATCCAGAGTACGATCGCAGCAAACCTGGACCCTATTCTAGCAGGTTTGGATGCAAGGCAGGAAAAATCCCTGGTATGCAATATATATGATATGGTTGCAATTTTAACTATTTATTTTCTATTAACTATCTGCTATTGTGGTCTACCTAATCATGTGCATAAGGAGCCCCAACTCTGAACTGTATGTAGGGGAAACTGGTCAGACACTGCACCAGCGAATGAACTGAACTGAATGAATTTTATATTAATCAGAACAGTGTTGATCTTCCAGTGGCAGCACACTTTTAACAGTAATGGCCACAGCATAAAGGATCTGAGGGTCACTGTGCTTACGGGTAATTTCAAGACCCAGCAGAAGCGGAGAGAATAGGAATGCAAACTTATGCTTACGTTTAATACTCTACAAAATGGTCTGAATAGAGAGAAGAGTTTTTTGACCAAATATGTGGACTAACAGACTGACTGACCAGCTGACTGCATCAGAGGCCTTTGTTACAGACAATGCACTTCAAAAAAAAAAAACCTTACAAGATTTCTCTAGTGATGGTTATCTTATCTCTGCATTTTATTCGTTCATTGTTCTCTTCTTTCAGGGTTAATTCATCTAAGGTTTATTAATTTTGTTAACTTTTGAACAAAAAGTTTGTTAAGATGAAAGAAAAAAATCACTTTGCTGTCCTAATATAAGCTAGAGTGTTTTTCAGTTTCTTTGTTACACCTTGCCTGATGAAGGGGCCTGAGCTGCCTCGAAAGCTTACATTTGTAATCTGTTTAGTTAGCCAATAACTACCTTCTCCTGTATCAATCTATGGCTAACATGGTACAGCACTCTACTGCTAACTATTTATTTTGAGAAAGAGAGAACAATTGATAAAAGGGGGACAAATATTTTAAAACATAATTCTGCTACTGGATTATTTTCACAATGTCAGTTATTTTGAGCTGTATTTGTTGTTTAGTTTTTCACCAGTTGGCAGACTCTCTTCACCTACTGTACCTACCTATAGTTCAGTAGGGACATTGCCAACTCAGGAATTTTACAAGGTTAGTAAATATAGTTCGTTAAGAATTACCTTTTTAAAGCAAAAGTGATTGGTCACCAACAATATGCTGTTCATGTATGTTGACTTAGTCTTTCAATCAGTGCAATTTTATTTTGAAAAAAGGATTTCTCCCTTGTAAAGTGGGAGGTGAATGAATTATTGTCAACAAAACGCAGTCACCTGAGAAATAAACTGAAACGTTACGTGTGATTTTTCTGTCCATGAGGTGAAGGTTTTGTTGACCACTTCATTCCGACTTTAGGCATTTGAATTACATCTTGATATACAAGAAGCGCAAACAAATGCGGAAGCTCATCATAATGGACATCAGATTCGTATGCAGCCTAGAATTTGGCTTAGTGTGTGCTGCTGTTTAATAGTTGCTATGTACATACTCTATCTTGACCTCAGTCAGAATTGCAGCAAACATGCCATCATTTATGCACAGACAAATTCTATGAGGGGTTCCCTGTATCTAACATTTCTCTCATAAGCCCCAGAGATCCAGTGAGCAAAATCATCAACTTGGTATGCTTCACTAACCCTTGAACCAGAATCTGTCATGCTGGCACTATCAGCTGCTTGAAGAACTGTCACTGTTGTCACACAGTAAATTGCTTTCTGCTACACTTTACGTGCCCATTTTCAGCTTGCTCTGTCCCAGCAAATGTGTCAACACCTGCCCTCCATCACCAGCCACCGCTCCCTGGATGAATATATGCGGATAACTTTCTATTTTAAAGTTAAATGTTACAAGGCTTAAAGACTAACGGCAGGAATATTTATTCAAGAAACAAATATGAAATTCTTATTAATTTATGTTGATTAACTTCGGGACCACTGCATCTAAGGGATACCCCTGTGCATGTCCGGTTGTGAAGAAAACTAGAAATGTTTTTCGTAAATTATTTTTTTATTTCTATTAGTCTTTCTAGCTACTTTAATAGTTTAATTTAGTTTTTCATTTCGGTTTTATTAATTATTTCACTTTACAAAAAATGTTTTTTTCTTAATATACTCAGCAAAAAAGAAACGTCCTCTGACTTTCAACTGTTTTTACTTTCAGTAAACTTAATGTGTAAATATTTGTATGAACACTAAAAGAGTCGACACCATAAGACATAAACTAAAAATGTTTCACAATGTGTCCCTGAATGAAGGGAGGCTCAAAATCAAAAGTACCAGTCAGTATCTGGTGTGGCCACCAGCTGCTTGAAGTACTGCAGTGCATCTCCTCCTCATGGACTGGACCAGATTTGTCAGTTCTTGCTGTGAGATGTTACCCCACTCTTCCACCAAGGCACCTGCAAGTTCCTGGACATTTCCTAGCCCTCACCCTGCGATCCAACAGGTCCCAGACGTGCTCATTTCCTTCGACGATAAACATGAATCCGTCCATCACCCCTGGTGAGACAAAACCGTGACTCATCAGTGAAGAGCACTTTTTGCCACTCCTGTCTGGTCCAGCGAAGGTGGGTTTGTGCCCATAGGCGGCGTTGTTGCTGGTGATGTCTGGTAAGGACCTGCCTTACAACAGGCCTACAAGCCCTCAGTCCAGCCTCTCTCAGCCTATTGCGGACAGTCTGAGCACTGATGGAGGGATTGTGTGTTCCTGGTGTGACTCGGGCAGTTGTTGTGGCCATCCTGTACCTGTCACGCAGGTGTGATATTCGATGTACCGATCCTGTGCAGGTGTTGTTACACGTGGTCTTCCACTGCCAGGATGATCAGCTGTCCTTCCTGTCTCCCTGTAGCGCTGTCTCAGGCGTCTCACAGTGCGGACATGGCAATTTATTGCCCTAGCCACATCAGCAGTCCTCATGCCTCCCTGCAGCATGCCTAATGCACGTTCACGCAGATGAGCAGGGACCCTGGGCATCTTTCTTTGGGTGTTTTTCACAGTCGGTAGACAAGTCTCTTTAGTGTCCTGCGTTTTTAGAACTGTGACCTTAAATGCCTACTTTCTGTAAGCTGTTAAGGTCTTAACGACCATTCCACAGGTGCATGTTAATTAATTGATTCTGGTTAATTGAACATGCATGGAAAATATTGTTTAAACCCTTTACAATGAAGATCTGTAAAGTTATTTGGATTTTTAAAACATTATTGTTAAAATACACAGTGCTGAAAAAGGAACGTTTCTTTTTTTTTCTTAATAGTTTCATTTTTGATTTTAGTTTTTGTTAATTATATACCACTTGATACATGTAGTCTTCGATAAAACCCTTCTTTGACCGATAAAAAACTTTTTGCATGCTGACAACTGTGTCATCCCAAACAGTAGTCCCCATGTTTGGGTCCCTCCACATTACAATATCTCCTCCCGATATGCCACATAGCCTATATTTTAAGATGGACCAACAGTAGTGCACATGCAAACTTTCATTAAAATTGATTCAATTGTTTTTGTGTGATTGGCAAACATTTATTGGTTATTCAGGTTTTTTTCTTGGCGTTCAAAACCCAACGAACGCAAGGAAACCGCTTCTAGTTCGTTTTCTACGCGTTTATTTTACGCTGGGTTGGGCATTTCAGTGCATAACACCGGTGTAAGCGCACACTCGACTACTGTTTCCTTACCTCAAAGTGACAAGTAGTCTCTCTTCGGGGCTAACACCAAGTCGCAAATTGGTTGATCGGCGTGCAATGTGGCATTGCACCAGCTGCAGCAGACAATCAAAAGTGGAAACCGACATCCGACAGTAATTTAAAAAACTTGCGCGGAAATTTTGAGAAGGGTCTGGCTGCAGCCTGCAATACCTAGGAATTTAGACACGGAACGCCCTTCATATCACGGAACGCCCCCCAGCATTAGTCACGGAACGCCCTCTGATGTCAGTTTCGAGACGTCATCATTGTTTTTGTCGGAGTCCGGAGGAATGGTGGACTTAGAATATATCTTTCTAAAAGAGTTTCGAGGAAAGAAGAAGAGTTTGTGTTGGAAATTAAGATGGCAGTGAGTTTGTTGCAAGTTGTACTAGTATTAGGTAATATTATACTTTACTGCTAGGGTACGAATTATACCACAGTGTAATAAAGATGTTGAATCAACTTTCAGGTTCCGTGCAGTACTAAGCGCTCTAAGAAAGTATTAACAGTTAAACAACAAACAGAATGGTTTGTGTAGCTAATTGTTACAGGGCTAATCGGAATACTCGATTCTGAGTAGTAAATCGACGGATTCAGCAGTCAATAATTTTTTATAACAATTGTTATAATATGCAATTGACCGTTGTTGAGTATAATTAACCATAGCGCGGTGTAACGGACTGTAATCAAATATAAGTGACCGTGATTAAGTACTTATAATTGCCAGAATATCATTCACCATTTGTCCTGTATATCACGTATATGCAAGTTAATCAGAAGCAAAACCAGTAACCTGGTATTTTAGATATCAAAATATATTTCAGAAAGACAATACAGAGAGATTGAGCCATTATAAGGTAATGTTCCACAGAAAGCTTATTGTTTGCATAATTTTCTAAGACAAACACAGTTAATAGTGGATATACTGGTTTTCAATTATAGTAATGTTGGTAGTCTGAAGTTTGAATATACTTAGGTCACTTTAGATGATCTTTTTTCATAGTTCTGTATATATATTTACAGTACATAACTGAACATTTTAATAAGTAGCTACAAACAAAGGGCAAGTGTGAATGCAATATTCAATTTCCTTCAGTTCAAGAAAGTTCAAATTAGATTGTAGACAATAATGAGGAAAAGAACAGCCAGGATAGAATCATGTTGTTATTATTATTATTATTATTATTATTATTATTATTATTATTATTATTATTATATTTTATAAAGTTCTTTCAATGATAGTACAGTTTGTTTGAACTCTTAAAACAATATTCAATGTTTCATTCCCACCTCTCCTGCATTCTTCAAAATACTGCTTTTGAAGTTTTTTTTCAATTGAAATAAAGTGAAGTGATTGTTCTTGCACATGTTTGTCAGTTTTAAGAACTTTATATTTATTTTATATTCACCAGAGACACAGAAGTATATTGAAGACCACAGAGGAACCTCCAGTTGTGTTTGGTGCTCAGGAGTTTACTTGTCTGTTTTGCTATAAAAGATCAGATTCTGCAGGCATCATCAGCCACTTACAGAGCCACAGCAGGACAGTAGTTGTTCATGGAGGGATGTGAAATGCTCTAGAATATATCTTATAACTTGTAAAATTTGATTAATTGACACTTTTAATACACTCTAATGCAGCTAGATATTCACCTTAACAACATGATTTTATTTGACAAAATAGTATACTGTGTACTTTTTAACCTTTTGAAAAGCTAGCTTTGAATAATTTTAGATTAATTCATGACTGTGTATTAACAATTTTCTCTTTTAAAATATTTAGTAGAATATGACAAAGTTCATACTACAAATACTTTAATTTTTCAGAATGTAAGTGTGGAATTACATTGCCTACAATTGACAGGCAACATATAGTATATTTTCATACATTTTTAAAAGCATCATTGACAGAATCTTTAATTAGTTTGTTCTGTTTAAAAGAATAATAGGACAGGATTTGCTTGTTTTAACTCTATTAAATTTAAGGATTATCTGAATTTCTTTCATTAAGTTTTAAATGTTTAGCAAAATAATTCTGAATATTAACCGTTTTTTCTTTGTACTGTTTCAGGTTTTAAAATATACAAGTGTTCACTGAACTGCCAGGGATCAGGCCATTACCATTGCTGTTATTGTCAGAAAACAGTAGTTCATAAAGATCAGTTCCTCAGGCACTTGTCAGATTGTGGCAAAGGTCCTAAAGTGCTCCCTCTGCCCTCTATGCCCATGGCACGGTCACCACCCAGCCTCTTCCCTCCATGCCCACAGCACGGTCACCACCCAGTCTCTGCCCTCCGTGCCCACTGCACCAGTCACTGCCCAGCCTCTGCCATCTGAGTTCAAGTTCGTTGTTCTTGATCTTTGTTCAACTGTTCAGTCCCAGTTTTCAAAAGTTTTAATGTTCTTTTTTATATCTTTGTTCATATGTTCAGTTCACTCAGTTTGAACCTCAGCCCAAATCTCCCAAAATTAGCATTTTAGCAGGACTGTTCCTTATTTACTCTGTTATTTCTGTTACCTAGTGATGACTGCTGCCCATTTGAACTATTCTTCTTTAAATAATTTGATCCTAATAGTTTTCACTAGGCGGCACGGTGGCACAGTGGTAGCGCTGCCCCTGCGTGGAGTTTGCATGTTCTCCCGTGTCTGCATGGGTTTCCTCCCACAGTCCAAAGACATGCAGGTTAGGTGGATTGGCGATTCTAAATTGGCCCTGGTGTGTGCTTGGTGTGTGTTTGTGTGTGTCCTGCGTGGGTTGGCACCCTGCCGGGATTGGTTCCTGCCTTGTGCCCTGTGTTGGCTGGGATTGGCTCCAGCAGACCCCCGTGACTGTGTGTTCAGATTCAGCGGGTTGGAAAATGGATGAATGGATAGTTTTCACTAAGCTATTTTGGAAGAGCTGTGTAAATAACTTGTAATGGCACAGCAGTAAAACATCCTCAAGGTTCTAAAATATTTGTAATAGTGTGCTGTGGTCTCATGTGTGAAGCCAAAGTCACTCCCTTTATAAATTATTTGTTCATTTAAAAGTTGCTAGAGATTATATTATCTGATGTTCACTATTTCTCTACCTGTTCTATTACTAATAATTCTACTCTTGTAATCTGAAATGAATATCATTGTCATAAAAAGTGATGAAAGGCTCCAGCTACATTTTGGTTAAGTAATTCTTTCTTCTGTGTGATAAAATTATTAATTAATTGGCACATTTTCAGAATTAAATATTATTAATCCAGTTCTACAATGATATTCCATCTGCAAAGTTCATATCAACTTTGTTTTTAATATATATTAATATAATATAAATCAATTTTGACAAAACAAATTTTATCTGTAGGAAAATTGCCTCTAAAATAATGCCAGGTAGCTGGAAAGAACCACAGAAGAAGGTAATGTAAATATAAATGTGTGTTGCTAGTATAAGACAAAAAACACACACAGATATCTCCTTTACTAATCACCTCTTCAATATAGAATCTACACAACAGACTGACAGCCTGGACTGCTCAGGGTAAGTGGAGGACACTCCACCAGTAGTCAGATGTAAATGTTGATTTCAAATAATAACTTGCTTTTTATTTAGTATGCTCTCTACATGCCACTGGAAGAGCATTTGATTTCAGTCAGGTCAGTGGTTTAAGTGTAATATTTGTTTGAATATTGTGATTTTTTTTATTCATAGAATTTATTGTAATTTCCCGATTTACATTTTTTAGGAAGACATGCCAAAAATTAGAAGATGGTGGTGTCTTCTCTTACTTCAAAAGCCAGCATTAAAGGTGTGTAACTTTTCAAGCTTTTTAAGGGAAGATCAGTTATAAGAATTTGTCAGCTTACAGTATTTCTAAATTTTTTATCTTCCAGCCAAGACTTCGGTCTTCACTTTCCACACGAGAAGAAGAACATTCTGTGCCCCACGGGCAGTGCTTCGTAATTATCAGTTGAAAAGCTTTCTGACACTAATTTTAAATATTAGAACTTCACAAAAAGACTTTGACCAACTGGTCACACAGCAGGTCTCCGGTGAGGCTGTCAGTAACTTGTGTCTCTCGTCAGCCCTGTGGTGTGTCAGTGCCGTTATGGGGGCAGAGAATGGTGGTCTTAAAAATGAGTGTTTGTGTGCTTGTGCTCTAACTGATTTATTAAATGGCAATTATTTCTGCTTCCAGCAATTCCAGACAAGATAGGAAAGAGCAAGGACTTTTCTCCCCCACCCTTCTTTTCCATTACTAAAGAATATGAAAATGTTGACTGAATTATTTATGCCAGTACAATCATATTAAGCATATTTATGGTTACATTTAGTTGTTAGCAAATTGTACCTCACAAAGGCACAGTCCTGTCAGGTATGTAGTGAAATGACTCTTATGGCACAGCCAATGCCTTAAAGGTGATGACTTTCTTTTTCCTTTTCAATATCATTCAGAAATCAACCAGTCTAGAATGGAGTGATTGTTTGCTTCAGGTAAACACTTTCCATTATGTATAACTTTTAGATGTAGCATTTCTATTGTAATATGTTTGGGTGAATGTTTCAGCAGTTTTAAAGCATGCTTACTAAACTGGGAACAATTAAATTACATATTATTTGAAATGATGATTTTGGCCTTCACAAGTGACAATGCTGTGTAATTGGACTCTTTGTCTTTCAGGGACTCACTTCAGTACAATTCCAGTAGACGTTCAGATTGAACTGAAATGGGTCTTACAGCAATGTATTAGTAAATAAAATGAATGCTTTTTCACTACAGAGCACTTAGTCATTTTGAATTATTTGTGCACTTTCTGAATGGTTTCTAACTAGACATGACATTCCCTTGAAGATGAACTGCTGTGGTTGTACACTGGAGTTTTTTTTTCTTTTCACTCCACCTCATGCCTACAGGCAGTAGAGACAAAAGCGAGAAAATCAATTGAGCTAAGCATTCCTATGACATGCTGTGGTCATATTGTTGTGTTCATTTCATAAGCCAATTTGATTGTTCTTTGAGTAAAAGTGGAGTTAATAGATTGATATTCCTAATAAAGTACTTGGCAGTATTTTGTTTTTCTTTTTCATAAAAAAGTCTTCATTGATCCAAAACATCCTAACTGCTTGTGACTGGCTGGATGCCAACAAAGACCAACTTGTTGGGACAGTCCTCCGGCCAAGAATTCTGGAAATGGACGAGGATGAAGTTACATACACAATTGAAAAATAAGAACAAAGGGGAGACGATGAAGAGACTGAAGAAGTCATGTCCACCTTCTTATTTACTTTTGAATGCCTGAAGGACATGAACTTTTTCTTGATGAGATACGGGTTAAAAAAAATATTCCCATCAGTTGCTGCTGTTCGACAATTAGATTTTTGTGTTTTATTTTTTCATGTGGAAAAACCTACCGTGATGTAATTTTGTTCAGTGGATTTGATCAGTGATTCACTGTAAAGAAAAGTGGGGATGGACTGGCTTTCTGACCTGCTTCAATAGTTCATTGTCTACTGAAATGACCAATGTAATGGATGGAGGACACAGATGGATGTCCCAACTGGGATTGTGTGCTTTATTTCTTTAAAATAAATTCATATTTGAACCTGGATCTTATGTGTGTGTGTGTGGTTGTGTGAAGGGTTTGGGTGCTAAAATGCCCCCACAGGTTACACTCCCCTATGTGGTAATTATAACAGTGTGTTTTGATACATCACTTTAATTTTCAAAACCTAGACTGTTGGCTTGCAAGTTCAAGAAGGAGTCTAATTAAAAGCAAAAATTAGTTGGGGAAAAATGTACAGCCCTGGGACTGAATATGGAACTACTGTATGAAACAATGCCATGTTACAAATCAGGATTATTAATATGTATATTGTATATGTGTCTGGACACCACACCAGCTCCATCATTAAAAATGCTGCTGACATCACCATCATAGGCCTGATCACCACCAATGATTAAATGGCTTGCAGACAAGAGGTCTATCTGCTGACTCAGTGGTCCCAGGACAATCTGACCTTTCATGGCCAAAATTTAAGGAGCAGGTCATAGACTTCAGAGAATGGATTAAGCTGTGGTTTGTTTTGTGGGGTGCTGTGGAAATGGTGAGCTTGTTTAAATTTCGTACAGTAACAATCACTGATGAATTGAGGAGGGAACAGCATGGTTTGCCTATTGCCAAGTTCACCAATGCCTTCCTGAGATGTCTCACATGTGCTGTCTGGAGTCCATCTTCACTGGCGGCATCACATCCTGGTAGGGCACACACGAGGGGGTGAAAGCCACAAACTATTACTGGCACCCAGCTGCCTTCTGTCCAGGATATCTAGAAGACATTCTGCTAAGATTATTACACACTCGGCCATCCTGCACAAGTTTTTTCTTAATCCTCCCTTCTGGCAAATAGTAAAGAATCAATGGCGCTAAGTATGGCTTGAAAGAAAGTGTTTAGTTAAAGAGTTACTGAACAGCCAATCATAATAAGAAACATTGTAAGAAAAAGACTAGGTATAAATATTTGTAATATACCTGAATATATATCTCTACTGTAAATTGTATTCTATATCTTTGTTGTGTTTTATTATATTATTACTGTTCTGGAGAGGCATGTACAGTAAATAACAATATCATTGTACTGTATGCACAAGACAATAAATACTGTATGTTTAATGATGGATCACCTGGGATAATTCCCTGCTGAAAGCACACTGTAACTGATCCACTATTTATTATTATTAGTAGTTGTAACAGTTTTGATATTTATAAAAATTTTACAAAGACGACGACTCAAAGACAGTTTGAGTTTATGTTGGCATAAGTTGGGTCTTTACAATCAAATTAAATGTTGCACAAAAAAGGTTTAAGAACAATCACGATTGTCTCAAACTGAAAAGTTAAAAAATGTAAAATTATATAAAATCTACTGGCTGTCACATGCCTTTCAATTGATATGGACATGACATCCAGTATTTCACACATGCAGCTTTTAGTAATGAAAACGTTGATGGATCAAATCAATAAATAAATGACTGTTTCCTAAAATGTTTCCTTGTCAGTTTTAAAACTAATTTTATATGTAGCGCTGTTTTTGAAAACCTTCTAAAAATAATGAAGCTTTATTATTGTTTCACATGTGTATAATTTGCTAGTGGGAATATAAAATACATTTATAGATTGAAAATCTATAGGTATGAGTTTCATGAGGCACATTCCGTTTGAAACACTGGATAGTAATAAGATTTGTTACTTTTACTATAATGTAACACTTCAGGGGAAAACGTAATGAACAACCATTCAAAATAGTAAAAAAAAAAAACATAAAACTGTACTTTATATCGACGAAGTGTTAGAATCATGAAAGAGCTTAGAATGATTTGATAGCATAAGTATGAAACTGGAAGTCATTTATGTTTGACCAGATAGAAAACTGTTGGAATTTGTACAACTACAGCATCTACAGCATTCTGTACAACGAGCGCGTCAACACTGTCTCGCAGAGGGCGTGATACGAGTGACGCTGGGAAAGGGCGTTATGATAAATTGCGTCATTACATGCGTGTGTACTATGTTGTGCTCTGAAGGGCGTTCCGTGACTGAACCTATGGGCATTCCGTGATATGGAGGGCGTTCCGTGAGGTATTGCAGTCTGCAGCGAGACTCTGTTGAAAATTTTCGCATTTCTTCATAAAGCACAAAAAAACTTCCTTTAACCCGACGTTGTGCAGTCAGAGGATGAACCCAGTAGCGGCGGCGATTTTTCTCTCCTACGTCGCCGTATTACGAGTATTTTAAAACAAGAAGATTAATATCTAACATAGCAAAATGATCCATATTGAAAGGAGGCACCTCAAATAAAACGACAAGGGCTTTCATATCCAGTTCCCGACACTGCCTCCACAGGTTAACACACAAACTACAATTTGGGCTGCAGGCTGGCGTTAGACAGAGACAAACGAACGCCGGTGTAGAAGTCAATCGATCGCCACCACAAAATGCAACATAAACGTCTAGGACGTTCAGAGCAAGTTCGTTTATCCAAAAACTTAACGCCCGTGTGAACAAGGCCTAAAGTATTCAAAACCATAGCGCTTCTTCATAGGTGGCGTCACACAAATGTACATGCATTTATCAAGGCAAAATAGCAGGGAAGTTTTGTAAATGCTATATAGATTTACAAGCAGTGCTACAAAATGTTTTATTTTTTTTTCTTAACCTTTTCTACTTAAGTCTTTTAGAAATTGTTGTATTGTAGTTGTTATATTCCCTTAATATTCAGGATATTTTTCTCCTTTATTAGTATTTGTAGGGTGTTGTACCTTGTTAGCCATTATGGATGCAGCGAGAAGTCGAGCAAAATGACACCTTTTATTGGCTATTTAAAAAGATTACAATATGCAAGCTTTATCCTCTTTGTGATGCAGCATTTATCAATATAATACTGTTGTCACTGTTTTCTTTTATGTATTGGCCACTATAGAAAGTAAAGGTTTATTTTTATTCTTGTGCAATATCTAATAATATATGTGAATTGGAGATACTGTATGGAGCCTAGTTTAAATGCTTACACATTTAAAAAGTTTGTGCTTTCACAGCCTTGAGTGATTGGGAGTCCCTCATGCCTGTTTAAACCTGTGGCTGATTAGATCTTGTAAGATATTTTATCCCTTAATGGAAGAAGCTGGCTCAGGAAATGGATTAGAATGTATCTGGGGCTGCTCTGAAAAGGCGAGTCATTAGATGGCCGTACCAAAGAAGAGTTTTGAACTTAGTGCAATGAAAATGGCCATGAATGTTGATAAAGTTTATTATGTTAAAAACAAGCAAACAAAAAAAGATGGGTAGAAAGCAATACAGTAGCATAGTGGCACTGCTGCTTTATGGATGCAGTGTTCTTGTTCCAGTCCTGTGCTCTACTGTATGTTGTCTGTGTATTGATGCGACTCACTGTGCGACTTCAAGTGAATCTCACAAACTGGCTTGGCTCAAGTTGCTGAAATATGAAAAATGCGGTATGTTTTTGATTTTGAAAGAAATGTATAACTGTGACATTATGAGAAGTGTGCAACCTACCACTTTTTTTGAAATGGCCTAAGCAAGCCCATTATTGTTGTGTGCTTAGGATTTGTAAACAGTGTTTGTCTCAAAGTATTAGTAATTTAAATAAATGGATGATAGAACTGTTGACCAAAGAAAATCGTTTTGGAAACTTGTACCCTTTGGATGTGTTCCACTGCAGCCCAGAAAAATGCGTGTCAGTAATAAAGCATGTTGCTGTTTAAATTCGTAAATGAAAACTTTGGGTTTCAGCATTACTTCATACTGGTCAGGTGACTTACAGGTTCCTGTGATGTCAGCTTTATCCCTAGCTTCTGAAAATCGTGCAGCCTTTCTTGATCAACACCCCTTGTCTCTCGACTCATCACCGTTATTACTTTGGACTTGACTAGCCAGAGTGAACTGCTGCCTCACCAAGTTAATTAGAATTTAAATAAAAAGCTTACTGGAGTGGAACAAATGCAATTACTTTCTCAGACTCCTAATTGTCTGCCTTTATTGGCAGCGTGTGCTCTAATGGACTGCTAATAGCTTTTCCTGCCATGTTGTTTAATTAATATGTTCTGTGAAATTAACCTTTTTGGGGCAAGTTTTCAGTTTAACATTGAATAGACCATTCGGACAAGCAAGACCTTATGGAATTTTGAGTTTCCCAAGTGCGTGAAATGGTATGTCCATTTATCTGCTGTCTGGTTTTTATTCTAAATACAGTCTTCTATGCAGTGATTTGTGGCTTTTGGTCATCAGTTTCCTGCACCACATATGCTGTGAAGTGCTGTTGTAGGTCAGTAGGAGCTCAACACTGAGCATCCTGGTAATAGTAGAGTATGTGCTTGTGCATGGGAGCCTTGCAAGTTTGTGTGCTTCTTTTGAAATCCTTCCTTTTCCAAATACTGAATGAAATAGTCTGGGAGGCCATTCTGAAGTGTCTTTTTCTAAAATAGGGTTGTTGGGTTTCACCGCTTATTCTTGCTACATCTGGTACAAAGCAGGAAATAGCCCTTGCTGGGTTCTTGTCCATTGTAAGTCACACTTATGCCCCCACTTTAACTCCTGCAAGGCAATTATTGAGTTGAATGGTTGAGTTGCCTCTTTAGGATATTGGAGAAAATATCACTTGGGGGAAAAAAGTCATGCAAATATGCAGAAAGCATATAAAGCCCCCATTGACAGTAACTGAGCCAGGAATTGGGAAACCGTATCACTAACCACTGTAGAACCTGTTGTCTGACCCATATATAATGCAAAAGGCACATACTGAAATCACAATGTCTGTCCGTCTGAATGAAACAACTCGGCTCCTGAGGGGCTTTACAGAAAATTGTCCGCAATGATTTTGTTGAGATATCTCAAAGTGTACTGTACAAAGTTTTCAAATTTCAAACCCTTCCATTGAAAGGTATTGAAAATTACTGAACTCATCTATCTTAAAGGAGTACAGTAATCCCTCGCTATATCGCGCTTTGACTTTCGCGGTTTCGCTCTATCGCGGATTTTATATGAAAGCATAACTAAATATATAACGCAGATTTTTCGCTGCTTCGCGGGTTCTGCGGACAATGTGTCTTTTTACTTCCTGTACATGCTTCCTCAGTTGGTTTGCCCAGTTGATTTCATACAAGGGACGCTATTGGCGGATGACTGAGAAGCTAACCAATCAGAGCACGCAGTTAAGTTCCTGCTTGCTAAATGCAGTGTTAACCAGGAAGTCTCGTCTCGCTCATTCAGCATCAACGTGTTTCGCTGTGTAAAGAGTTGTGCTCTTTTGTGTTTATCTTTGTGCATAGTCAAGCCCTTCATTATGGCTCCAAAACGATCTGCTACTACTTCAGGGGCCGTGCCCAAGCGCAAACGGAAGATGTTAACGATTGCCGAAAAGGTAAACGTTTTGGATTTGTTGAAGGCTACGATTCTTTTTATTTAAAAAGTAGGAAAGGAATATAAGATCTACGGCCGCAGTGTCCTTTTAACCAGGGTGCAAAACAAGTTGTAAGTGGATGTAATAAGGCAGTAGTCTGGATGGAATCTGCTTTAGGGATTTGGATTGAAGACTGCCGGAAGAAGAACAACGGCAGTGTTACACAATCGCCTGAAGTGGCTCCTTTAAGGGCTGTAACGCTCTCCTTTGTTGTGCAGTAAAATAAAACTCATTGTTATCGGACAAGTCATCGTTGGTGAGTAACCATAATTAATTTTCTACTTACAGTACTTAGTACATGTACGTACGTTTAGTGTCACTGTACACACACATTTACTGTATACTATTTTTCTTGCATTGTACGTATTTATTGCTGGTGGCCTGTCTATCGTATTGGCTGTAACATATGTGATATTGGAGACGCTCGATATCTTTAAAATAATATTTAGGTTTTACTGCATATAAACAGTGTGTTTATATACATAATTTCAATGAATCTTACCTAATATCTAAGAGAATACAAAGGGATTATGCTGTATAACTCTGCGGGGAATATTTATAAACAGTGTGGGAGAGTTTATAAGGGCTTAAAATATATAAAAATAACCATAGAAACACATGGTATATATATATATATATATCTATATATCTATCGATATAACGATCGAGGAGGGATTACTGTACTCCATTTATTTATTTTTTTTTATATGTCACCAAATACATTTATGTTTACTTATGTCTATGTAGTTTGACTCACATGTTTTTGTTGAGAAAGGAAATATAAGTTTCTCATAAAACAAAAGAAATAGTGACTCAACGCTGGACAACAGCAAACTACACTGCCTGGCCAAAAAAAAAAGGTCACACACTCTAATATTTTGTTGGACCACCTTTAGCTTTGATTACGGCACGCATTCGCTGTGGCATTGTTTCGATAAGCTTCTGCAATGTCACAAGATTTAGTTCCATCCAGTGTTGCATTAATTTTTTTCACCAAGATCTTGCATTGATGATGGTAGAGTCTGACCGCTGCGCAGAGCCTTCTCCAGCACATCCCCATGTGTGAAAATGATGTCTCAATTTGAGCCCGATGAATCCTGGCATTGTCATCTTGGAATATGCCTGTGCCATCAGGGAAGAAAAAATCCATTGATGGAATAACCTGGTCATTCAGTATATTCAGGTAGTCAGCTGACACCTCATTCTTGGAGCTCATACTGTTGCTGAGCTTAGACCTGACCAACTGCAGCGACCCCAGATCATAGCACTGCCCCACAGGCTTGTACAGTAGGCACTAGGCATGATGGGTGCATCACTTCATCTGCCTCTCTTCTTACCCTGATGCGCCCATCACTCTGGAACAGAGTAAATCTGGACTCATCAGACCACATGACCTTCTTCCATTGCTCCAGAGTCCAATCTTTATGCTCCCTAGCAAATTGAAGCCTTTTTTTTCCGGTTTGCCTCACTGATTAGTGGTTTTCTTACGGCTACACAGCTGTTCAGTCCCTTCGCATTGGGCGTGTGGAAATGCTCTTACTTTCACTATTAAACACAGACCTGAGTTCTGC
This sequence comes from Polypterus senegalus, assembly GCF_016835505.1. Classification (NCBI taxonomy): domain Eukaryota; kingdom Metazoa; phylum Chordata; class Cladistia; order Polypteriformes; family Polypteridae; genus Polypterus; species Polypterus senegalus. The sequence goes on along the minus strand of NC_053156.1, from coordinate 280,732,775 downwards.
TGTTGTTTTTCTACGATCTGATTTCACCAAACGTTTAAGTGATCGCCGATCACGATCATTCAGGATTTTTTTCCAGCCACATTTCATCCTTCGAAGACGATGGGTCCCCACTATCCTTCCAGTTTTTAATAATGCGTTGGACAGTTCTTAACCCAATTTTAGTAGTTTCTGCAATCTCCTTAGATGTTTTCACTGCTTGATGCATGCCAATGATTTGACCCTTCTCAAACAGACTAACCATCTTTTCCACGACCACGAGATGCGTCTTTCGACATGGTTGTTTAAGAAATGAGAAGCAACTCATTGCACCCGTTGGGGTTAAATAACGTGTTACCAGCTGAAAGATAATCGCCCGTGCAGTAATTATCCAATAGGAGGCTCGTACCTATTTGCTTAGTTAAATCCAGGTGGCGACTTTTTTCTTTTGGCCAGGCAGTGTATATCAAAATGTTACTCGTGTCCAATAATCCACACATCAAATCATCCAGTCGTGCTCACAACGTGCAAAACACATTGAATTATTATTGAAAAAATAACACCTAAAAATGAAAGTAGTGCACAAACACGAAGCCCCCTTCACATGAGGTCTCGCTCATAGCATGTAGTGTAATATTTTAACTTAAAGGATAAGTTTACTATATTTCAGTACATCCATTATCCAGCCTACAGGCTCACGGGGGTCTGCTGGAGCCAATCCCAGCCAACACAGGCCACAAGGCAGGAAACAAACCCCGGGAAGGGCGCCAGCCCACCGCAGGGCAGTATATTTCAAGGCAAAGTCAATTCTTCACAATTCTTGTGTATATTAAAATTGGGTTCTAAATGGTATAAGTTTTAAAAAGACCCTGTCTGTTGTTGGAGGGTGTAGCAGGGTCCATAGGTGAGCGACAAGGCCTTTTAAATTTTTTTTTTTTTAATTGTTTTTGTTTGTATTCTTTCATCACATTGAACTTACAAAGGTTTGGATTTAAGAAAACACACGATCCTTGTGATAACAAAAGGAAACTACTTAGAATTATTTTATCACAGATTCTTGGAACTGTTTTTTGTGAGATAAGACGACATTTCCTTTTTAATTGTGTGCTCACAGCTACTATAATGTTTGGAGTTATGAAAACCTCAACAAACCCTCAGCCTCAAGCGATATTCTGCTTAATATTCTTCCTTTGCTTCTGCAAATCTTTTTTCTTCAGCAGTTACGTTCTTCCCATGGCTTGTAACACAAATCATATTTGTACGTTTTTCCTTAATGGTGTCGACTTTTCACCTATTCGATTCTGTATGGTTATTTTACGTAGCCTACAAAGCAAGATTCACGCTGAGTGGCAGCATGGTGAAAGACAACTTAAGAGTGTGATATTACTTTGTAAAAATAACAATACATCTGAGCTGGACCGATTACACTGCATTGTGTTTTTAATAGATGCCTTCGATATTTGAAAGATCCTAGCCATGTGCAGGTCACAGTTTCTGTGGTGTGTTATGAGCATGTTTGATTAAAAAAAAAATGCTCAGAAAATTGTAGAGCAGAATGAGGGGCCACAAACCACTTAATTTACTTTTGTAATGTATGTAAGTCACTATTGCCGAGGATCTGGTAATTCAAGAACTCAGGGCAACATGTTTGATTGAGTAAACTCACGGACAGTCACTCATTCCATTCAGTCCATAAATACACTAGGAGAACGTGTAAAAGTCAGGCTCGTGCTGATGCTGAGACACAGTAATGACCTGTATCTCTGTGCTACCTGTAGAAGCCAACGTACCAGGGGCCTCATGTATAACGGCGTGCGTAGAACTCGCACTATAACATGGCGTAAGCACAAAAGCCAAAATGTGCTTACGCACAGAAAAATCCAGATGCAGGAATCTGTGCGTACTCCAACTTCCACGTTCTTCCGCTACATAAATCCCGATCAGCGTGAAAACTTAACGCTCATGCACGCGCATTATGTAACGCCCCAACTCCTCCCAGAATTACACCTCTTTGAATATGCAAATCAATATAAATCGGCCTTAAACTCAGCCTTCTGTGAAAAGACAATAGGAAAAGCATGGGGGAAAATATAAGAATTTCAGCGAATGCCAAGTGGAGGCAAAGGAAAAACATACTATTTGTTCAAATAAACCGTGGTATAATCAACAAAATGAAGTTGATCGAGTGGCATAGCGTGTTGGAGAAACTTGAAAGCTCACGTTCACAAAATCGCACAGTGTCGGAAATAAAAAAGAAGTCACATATCAAAGTTGCCGTGAAAAGCCGAGTTGTAGCCCACTGTCTGAGTGTCATATGAAAGCTTATTAGGGTACAGAGAAAAAAGGCACACGGTGGGGAAAAAGCACAAAATGTCCACTTCAATCTCGACATTTCCACTTTAATCACGTAGTTTATTTTGTCATTAAAGTAGAACATCATAAACTTCATCTTAAAATCGTTTAATTAACCAGTTTCTCAAATCACATCGTAATTAAAGTAGCACGTTAAATGCTTTGTTTTGTATTTGATCTTCTACTAGTATGTGCTCTAAGTGTGTGAATCACTACTTGCTTTTTAAACCGGCTCTCTTCCTCCAACTGGACACAGAGTCCATTACATTCGTGATATTACAGCTCTCTGAATAACTAAAATACTGAGATGTATACGTGATGTCATTTTCATGATGATAGGAGTTAAAGCACATTATTAAACATGTGTTTCACTTGATGAAATAATTTATTGCAGCAGTACTCAGGGGCTCTAGGCTTGAGGTGGCACTGGGCAGAGGAAGAATCGGTGGCTCCTTCGCCCGCCCGTCAGTAAGGTAGCTTATGCACGGTGGATGGCCACGTCCGTTGCAGACACTGCATAGCCGCCTCGTGCTCATGACACAAGCATTTAACTTTTGACGAAATTTGTCGCTGCGTTTTTAGCTGTGTTGTTATTTTCTCTTTCTGTTTTATATTCAATATATATTGGCGTAGCCGTCACTGCAGTCAGTGCTTTTCTTTCCCCAAGTAACCGATCGCCACACAATCAGCTCTGTAATAGAGTTAAGCCATCTGTAAGCTTAGCGCCGATTCTTCAAAACGTTTAAAGAACATTGAAATATCTTCGTAGTACATGTTTAATTATTCTATCCTTAACGACACTCCCAGTGAAGAATATAGATTATTTAAATTAAGTTAAAGTTTTATCTGTATAATTTAATAAACATTTTTGCTGCATTTCACCTTAAAATGATATCGTCATCATATGTAAATACGCTTTATAAAGTGGCTCAGGTTGTGAGATATTATAACTGTAGTGCAAGTTTACAGTGGGGTGATTGTACTTATAAGTACAAACAGTTCTACAAGGAGCAATTGATTGAGTGCATTTAAAGTTCTTGGGATGAAACTGTTTCTGAACCGCGAGGTCTGTACAGGAAAGGCTTTAAAACGTTTTGCAGTGGCTGAGACAGCGTGTCTTTGAAGCTGTATACCGATAATTCTCTTTCCGATCAGCTGCTGCTGTGATTCACACTCAGATACAGTGATATAAATACTCCGAGTGGTGCAGTGAGAGTAATATGGAAAAAGATGATCCGCTGTGCAACTCCTAAGGGAGGAGCTGAAAGAAGAAGAAGAAGGAGAAGTGAGAGTAACAACGCTAAAGCAGTTATGGTATTTGGAATACTATGGCTGTTCCCTGGACCATTATATTGTTACAAGTTAATTACAATCAGATGCATTACACTAATAAACAATATGCGGTTAGTTTCAGTGTATTTATAAAGCCGCGTCAGGAAAATAAGGAGTAACCACACAGGAACAGTAGCATTGCTTTGACGCTGGGTGCCGCCAGTCTGCAAAACCGAGCGGAGAACTTGCGTACGACAAGGCATGAGGTACCGTGGAAAAGTGCTTTGCTTTAGTGTAGGTTTTATACATCGCGATTTGAACGTGGAAAGGTTCTTACGCAATATTTCTGTGCGTACGCACCGTTTATACATGAGGCCCCAGGAGTTCCACAAGCAGCAGTGTGAGTTAGGGGTGTGCAGCGAGAGCTCCTGGCTCCTAGAGTCCATTGGTCTTGATGCATAGGTGGTGGAAAGGCTTGCTGTACCCCAGCCTAAAGTGATTCACAGAGCCAGGTGAAAAAGTGGCATATGGGTTACCGCTGACCCCGGTTGAGCTGAGTGGAGTGAGGAGTAGCTGGGCATCATGTATGAGTGGGAGCGCATGTCCCAGCAGGACAACAGGGCAACATGGTGGAAGTACCTTCTGAAGAAATCAAAAAGTCTTGTGGGGCCACATCACCAGCAGTCGGCATAATCTGGCTAATCCACCCATCCATCCATTATCCAACCCACTAAATCCTAACTGCAGGGTCACGGGGGTCTGCTGGAGCCAATCCCAGCCAACACAGGGCACAAGGCAGGAAACAAACCCCAGGCAGGGTGCCAAACGTGGCTAATTCCATTCCTCATTCACACTTTGTTACACTGACGTACATGCGTACATTATCAGTCTAGAAGTAATAGGGATATCTTTGCACAATAATGAGATAAGCTCCCATATAGTGAAAGAATATAAATGATTGTTAAGTGTAACTTTTTCAGTTATTATTTTCTAGTTGTCCACAGCTTAGACACATCAATTCACATCTGGGCACCCACATTCAATGTAAATAATGGCAAGTGGTGATAATTTTCCAAGTTGAATCCATGCCCCTGTGGCCGAAAACTCATCATGGAGGGGGACGAGTGTTGGAATAAAGTGCACAGCTGGTCTCCTTTTGAAATGGCTGAATCTCACAACAATGGTTTGGTTTTTTCCTTCTTAAAATAACATGGATACACTGTTTTTCAATATGTATATAATCTCAAGCCACAGATCAATACTTGGTAATATTGTTGGCTGGAAAAACTGATAATGGGTCTCTGGTACTCTTTAGCTCCACTATAAAAGGCAAGAGTAGGCTGGTTTTACTTTAAAATGAATAAAATGAGCTTCACTTTAGAATGCGGCATGCCATGATTGTGAAGAAATACAACCCCAATTCCAAAAAAGTTGGGACACTGTGTAAGATCTAAATAAAATCAGAGCACAATGATTTGCAGATCTTATAAACAGTTAATTTTATTCACAACAGAACACAGAAAGCACATCAAATGTTGAAAGTGAAACATTTGACTCTTTCATGAAAAATATTAGCACATTTAGAACTTGATGGCAGCGACACGTCTCAGAAAAGTTGGGACGAGGGCAACAAAAGGCATGAAAAATTAGTAGTTCTGTAATGGAAAAAACATTTTGCAACTTATAAGGTCAATTGGCATTAGGTGAGTTACATGATTGGGTCAAAAAAGAGCATCTTGGAGTCTCTCAGACAAAAAGAAGGGCAGAGAGGTTCACCAATCTGCAAAGAGCTGTGTCTACAACTTGTGGAACAATTTCAGATTAATGTTCCTAAAAGTAAAATTGTGAAGACTTACTGTAGAATTGCTCATCACCTGCAATACATGACATCATGAAAAGATTCTGAGAATCAGGACAAATCAAATTGCATGAGAAACAAGGATGAAAATCAGTATTGGATGGCCGTTATCTTCGGGCCGTCAGGTGGCACTGCATTAAAAACAGGCCTGGAAATCACTGCATGGGCTCGGGAACACTTCTAGAAATCTCTGTCTGTGAACACGGTTTGCCGTGTCGTCCATAAATGCACATTAAGCTCTGTCTGACAAAGAAGAAGCCATATGTGAACATGATCCAGAAACGCCAGCATTATCTCTGGGCCAAAGCTCATTTAAAATGGACTGAAGCAAAGCGGAAAGCTGTTCTGTGATGAGATGAATTGAAATTTGAAATTCTTTTTGTTAAACATGGACGACACGTCCTCCGGACTAAAGAGGAGCGGGACCATCCGGCTTAGTTATCGGCGATCCGTTCAAAACCTGCATCTCTGATGAAATTGGATGCTTACACATCTAGAAAGGCACCATCAATGCTGAAGGGTAGATGTCCAAATGTCCCATTCCCTGAAAAGGACAACATTCCTCTCCCAAAAGTCCAACTACTGGTGTCCTCCTTTCCGAGACATTTATGGACTGTTGATAAAAGAAGAGGGGATGCTACACAGTGGTAAACATGGCCCTGTCCCAACTTGTGTGCTGCTATTAAATTCAAAATGGCGTTGCTCTTTTCTTAAAATGGTACATTTTCTCAGTTTAAACATTCAATATGTTTTCTCTGTTCATGTTGCGTTTATGAGATTTGCAAATCATTACATTCTGTTTTTATTTACATTTTACACAATGTCCCAACTTTTTTGGAATTGCACATCTGGAAAGACGCCATCAATGCTGAAAGGTATATTCAGATTTTAGAGCAGCGTATGCTCCCATCCAGCATCCAGTTGCAACTTCAACTTGAAAAACTGAACTTGTCCTTCAAATCAGTTTAAGTCTCCGAACACACCCGCATGTTAGGCCACGTGTACATTTTCTGACTTTGCTGTGTTTTCTGCGTATGTCTCAGCCTAAATTTCATGTCAACATTTCTTATTGAATAACCACCTTCACTGTAAAAAAATACTGCGTTAAAATTACTTAAAAAAAATAAGGCAACAAATTACAAGCAATATTTTTGAGTAGATTTAATATACTGCACTACTGAGTAAACTTAATTTAATAATTAACTCAAATTTACCTAAAATAAATGAGTTTGATTAAATATAAGTAGTGGCAAAAATGGTTTCATTTTACTCTGATTTTCATTTGAATTAAAGTACTCAAAAAAAGTGAGTATGCAACGCTGGACAGTAATGACTTAACAAATATATCTGTATTTATTTGAACATACAGAGAGTCACAACAACGGAGTTATACTTTCAAAGGAAAATTAAATCAAATGTCTGAGGGTAATTTTTACTGAATTACTGTATTTAGAAGGTCGTAAACAGGTTTTCTATGCTCTAACTGCGAAAATATTCGATTTATAAATAAAGAATCCTACTTTGCGGAAATTCATTTATCGCGGCAGAGTCTGGAACGGATTAACCGCGATAAACGAGGGTTGACTGTACTAACATTCAAATGTCAATGAAAATTGTCTTTTCTTTTTTTAAACTTTCTTCAAAAAGTATATCTCAATCAAATAATGTCCCAGGAATGAGTGGTAAACGGGAAGGAAACAGAGAGTGAAAGCGTGAAATCCTGCAGCAGGCACCGACCGCTCTTTAAACACTTCCTGCATTTACGCCAACATGTCCTCTTAAATGAATGGCCGCCTTTTCACTACTTTTCAGTATGCGATAGCGAAAATCCTGAAATAAAATAGGAAATAGGAAATCAAACATCGCTAAATAAATCAGTGTTAAAAATTAACCAGAAAATACATGGCCTCTGTAGAACACTAATTAAATAAGAGGTCAAATAATACCGTGACGGTTAGGCAAACGTCTTTACATGTTGTTTACAGGTCGTAGTTTAGGACAAACGCCATATCGTTCTCAAACTTATCTCAAATTGTCATTTTCTTTTTCTGTGTAAAATAAAAGTTTTAAACGATTTCACCTTCTGTCGTGGTGAAAAAGGAGCTGAGCAGTAAGGCAAAGCTCTCAATTTACCAGTCGATCTACGCTCCTACCCTCACCTATGGTCATGAGCTATGGGTAGTGACCGAAAGATCGCGAATATAAGCGGCTGAAATGAGTTTCCTCTGCAGGGTGTCTGGGCTTTCCCTTAAAGATAGGGTGAGAAGCTCAGTCATCCGGGAGGGGCTCAGAGTAGAGCCGCTGCTCCTCCGCATCGAGAGGAGTCAGATGAGGTGGCTCGGGCATCTGATCAGGATGCCTCCTGGACGCCTCCCTGGTGAGGTGTTCGGCACGTCCAACCGGGAGGAGGCCCCGGGGAAGACCCAGGACACGCTGGAGGGACTATGTCTACCGGCTGGCCTGGGAACGCCTCGGGATTCTCCCGGAAGAGCTGGAAGAAGTGGCCGGTGAGAGGGAAGTCTGGGCCTCTCTGCTTAAGCTGCTGCACCCGCGACCCGACCTCGGATAAGCGGAAGAGAATGGATGGATGGATGGATGGAAAAAAAAAAAAAACATATGAACATACGTAACTATCCGAGAAATGTGCTTGCTTTTTAAAGCAAACCAACGAGGTAAGTTGTTAGAAAGACGCTACCTTGCCCGCCATGTTTCCCACATGAAGGGAAAGTTTTCGTGAAAACAACAAATGCTTACATCTGTAACTATACGAAATGAAATACTATTATTCATTACGGAATTAACATGCTTTATACTTACACATTCGTAGTAAAATATCTCTTATGGATAAGCGTTACAGCTGAATGCGTTGTTGTAAAGACCAAGAAATCGATGTGAGAGGACGTGCCCTGTCATTAAATTTAACTTAACTTAAATGTGTTCAATTCACAGTATATTTTTTTTTACTTAGAATAAGTTATAAAAAATGTTTACATTTTAAGAAAAATAATAAGTTAACATTATTCTTAATTTTTTTATTGAATTAGAATTAAAATAATCAAGAAAAAGGGTAAAACCCATTTTATTAATTAAGGTAATGATTATTTTGCGTATAGTTAGCTATTTTTTATTATTATTTTTCACACATGCAAGATATATTTTATACAGTGTTTCCTGATTGTGTGGGGACTCTTTGTCCGCTACTACACTCAGATCTGCTTCAGCTTTGTGATATTTGAGGACATTTTCATGTCTACCATCCACTTGGAGTCCCTCACTGAATTTCTACAGGATTTAGATCTGGGCTTTGACTCAGTCGTGCCAAACCTTTGTTCCTTTTGATGCCATTCTCTTTTTTTATTTACTTGAGTGTTTTGTATAATCTTCCTCTTCAGAGATCTGCATTTGGTTTAGCTTTGACTGTTTCCAAAGATGGCCTCAAATTAGGCACAGGTATACGCAAACAGCAGTGGAACCCCAAATCACATTGCATTGCATCTGGAATGAATCTCTTCTGTTCAAAGGCCAAACTATCTTTCATTTTGGTGAAATGTGTCCAACTTTGTCTTGTTTGTCTAGAGCAGGCTTCCCCAAGATGTAAAACTGATCTCCCACTGATATTTTGTTAATTGTTGGTATCTTCGATAGGCCGACATCTAGAAACCATAATGCGTGCTCTAGTTTGTGTGTAATGAGAGAACTATGTAGGACACCAGCTATTTAAAGCTTTATAAAAAATAAATGCTTGAATTAATGTCTCCCTAGACACCATACAGCAATGAATATATAGGTGGTATACTCTGCCTATAAAAAGTGTTCACCCCTTTGAAAGGTTTCACATTTTATTGTTACGCAACATTGAATGACACTGGATTTAATTCGGCTTTTTTGATATTAATCAATAGACAAAAACTGTTTAATTTCAAAGTGAGACCAGAACTCTGCAAATTGGAAAAATACAGGCCGGCCCTTGTGATTGGCATGTTTGCGATTCTGCTATGTATGAGTCCGTCACCAACCATTAAATGGAAATTGTTTTGCAAAAAAGCCACAGACAATGCTGCAGCAGCTGCTCTTAAATGGACTGCAAATCCCAGCAACCCCAAGAGTTGGGTGGCATTGGGCAGCTTCGGTGGTTGCCGCGAGGGTTGATGTGTGAAACAAGGTGAGGGCACTAGTGTTAAAAGCGACTCGTAAGGAGCTGCCAGGTGTCTTTTTTTTTTTTTTTGTTTCAGTGCTTCACTGCACCATTGGATTACAATTACACCCATCGGATTTCAGTTTTCTCTGGTTTTATGTCCTTGTCCTGTGCCCGCTTGTTTGTGTGATTTCATTTGGGTTGGCAAATGTCTTCGTCTGGGAAGTGCTCCCAACTTCTACAAATCTTGACTTACACCGGCGTCACGGTAGGATAAAACCTTACATAACTTTCAGGAGGCTGTTCACAGGGGATTTTATGTCATGACTACCACCACTATCATTTTTGTTGGATTTCTTTTGTATCTTTATTTTTAATATTTTTGTCATTTATTACCATAAATATACACACATTTGCTATAATAAAGTATATTTTGTAGAAACTTACAGTTCACTACAGCAGGGGTCCCCAACCCCGAGTCCGTGGTCCACTACCGGCTGCCCCCTTCACTCGGGACACTTTTCAGAACGCTAGGTGGGCGGGGCTTTGCAGCGGCGCAGAGAGAAGAGAGAGAGACCGCGGTGAGAGAGTGTTACAACAAAGCATTTTTATGTTTCTGACAGTTTCCCCATATGACACGAGTCTATAGAAATCTCGTCACTACGAAGTACATTCAGCAGCAGATACTTTCATTACAACAACGTGACCTTGAAATGCTTGAATGAATCATCCACAGAGCAGTTAGTTCTGCGCACACAGCTCAGGTGTGGACATTTGCACAACAATCCCCAAACAGAAACACTGTAAAAAAATGTTCTTTCTTCAAACTTTCCTCGTACTGTTTTTTTTTTTTTTTGCTGGTTTCGTTTTCTGTGGTTTTCAGTGACCTTTTGCTTATTGCTCGTCAACATTTGAAAAACATCCATCGGAATTTAACTCATTGTCACCCTTCTATAGAAACGGCAGACACGAAAAAACGATAACAGTGTTAAATGTTTGTGACGTGCAATCTGTTGGAATGACAAATGCAATGCACATGTCTTTGTTATATGCAAAAAAGAAGACAAATCTCGGGTTGCAAACGAATGCGAACTGCTGCATTTGAAGACGGCGAAAAAGCCGTTTTTATGTGGTTCAGTGATGCTCCTTCAAGAAACATTTCTATTAATGCTTCACTCATTCAAGAAAATGTGTGGTTTTTAAACTCGCTTGGGACCTCTGACGAGGGGACAACACGCTGTGAGCCAGCTGCTTCCCTGCCCTGGCATGGGACAAACAGGCCCGTCGCGACAAGGCAGGCAAACCAAGCAATTGCTTGGGGCCCCGAGCTGGCCTGGGGCCCCAAGACAACGACTGGTTAAGAATAAAATGCAGCGACAAACTGTGTGAGCGCCCCATTGATAGTGAATGCAGTAAAGTGCAATGACACTGTTATCGGGATCCCCCTCAAGGGGGGCCCCCCTCGCTGACAGCAGCCAGCCAACCACGCGATCTCTGCTGCCGGCAAAATACAAAACTTCCTCAGCAGTCAGGAAGCGGAATTATGCTTCAGGAAGCCAAAAAAGAAAGAAGAGAAAGGAAGAGGAGGATAAGAAAAAACAAGACAGTGGTAAGTGATAAATTACACACATACAATAGCTCTACTTGTCTTGTACAAATGGTGCAATTTTGCAGCAGGTAGGCTAGCAGAAATATGTACTGTATGGCTATGCTGTGGTTCCTGTGCGTGCGTGCGGGGGGCCTCCATGTCCATTTTGCTTGGGGCCCCCAAATTCCTTCAAACGGCCCTGGGGACAAACAATCTTACACACATGCTGCAATCGCGCTTCGGGATGCACTTCAGTGTGACGTTCCCGTGGGGTGGGTAGGGGTGTCCCAAAATACTTCAGAAACCTCACAATATGAAGAAGAAGAAGAAAAGGATTATTCAGCTACTGATTGATAACTGTGCTGCCCACAACATACTTCCACATTCAGATAATGTTCGCGTTGAATTCCTCCCCAATTGCACAGCAGTGCTTCAGCCATTGGGTTTGGGCGTCTTTCACACCCTGGAAGTGTATTATCGTAAGGACATGCTGAGAAAAATTCTCATCAGCATAACTTGTAGGCAGGAGGAGATTGAAGTTAACACGAAATAAACTATTGAAGCTGCTTCCATTTCCAACATCCTGTCTTTGTGAGGCACCGTTTTCTGCAGTGACGGCAACCAAAACGAGATCACGGAGTAGACTGAACATAAGCAACACACTTCGCATGTCACTGTCTTCCATCGTCCCCAGATGGGATCTTCTGGTTGCAGGAAAACAAGTTCAGGGCTCCCACTGATTCTGCATTATGGTAAGCTGTATAATTTCTATTACGATAATATAACTTAATATTAATAGAAATGTAATGTAAATTGTGTATAAAACTGCCCTACGAACCCGCCCCTAAAAATCCCTCCACCCCCATAAACCCCTTAAACCTAAACTGCTACCCCCACCCACCCCTGTTCCCTGGAAAAATTTGCTTCCAATATAGCGGTCCTTGGTGTCAAAAAGGTTGGGGACCACTGAACTACAGAACTGCTGAATTACGCATTTTCTCAGACCGATGCCACACATCTTTGTCTCGGCAGCCAGCCACGTGATTTTCTTGTGTACCGATCGTTCTGTTATGAGCTTCTGGCAACAATTTGCTTCTTTTAGTGCACTGAATCTATACTAATAAAAGGCAAAGCCCTCACTCACTCACTCACTCACACATCACTAATTCTCCAACTTCCCGTGTAGGTAGAAGGCTGAAATTTGGCAGGCTTATTCCTTACAGCTTACTTACAAAAGTTAAGCAGATTTCATTTCGAAATTCTACGCGTAACGGTCATAACGGTCGACAACGTCCGCCATGTTGAACTTTCTTATTCATAGCCCCATTTTCACGAAATTTTGTAGTCGGCTTCCCTGTGCTAACCGAAATCGATATACGTACTTATTTCGATGGTATGCCACCAATGTTGGCCGTCATATTGAACTTTCCAACGGTCTTTGTTACCTATGGGCCCATCTTCAAGAAATTTGGTACGCGGGTTCCCAACGCTAACTGAATCCTACTCACGTACATATATACGTCCATAGCCTGCAGCTCGGTCACCGTATGAGGCAGCGTTGGGTCCCCCATCTCATCGCCTCCCACGTTGTTGGCTGCCTGCCTATATAAGGCCGTCCATCGCTCCGGTCTCTACATTCCCTTCCTTGCTTCGCCACGGGATTCACGTCTCCCTACTGATAACTACAGCCTTTTTATTTAATCCACGGCTTCTCCGCTGTTTTATTGTTCGTTTATTACAATTATAGTTATTGTGTAGGTATTTTAGACTTACTTTACATTGTTCAGGTACCCATTTCCTTTATCATTCCAACCGTACCCCCATTAACATGTCTATCGAGGTGATCACCATTGATCAAAGAACTGTCACTTACCGAGTGGTTCCCATGCCCGGAGATGGCACCTACCTTTTCCATTTTCTTTGTTACATATTGCACGGCCATATTAGGCTCACTCTTGATATCCGGAGGAACATTGTGTCTTATGTATTGAATGACTGGGACAGGTTCAAGGTGTGGACTGATGACGGTACAGGAGATAATTATACTACACAGGAGCACTAGAAGAGTGAAATGCTTAAGCCCTTCACCTATGCATCTGCGTGTGAGTTGATGGCTGCCGCTGAATTGTTCGGTTGTCGCTTTCAAGTGTACCGAAATGGTCAAATATTTAACATCTTTGGACAACCGCCAATGTCTCTTAAACATCTTAGATTCACAGGTGACGATTTGAGTAGTTGACAGTTTGATGTTTATGAATGTTTAAACTCTCAAAAGCTGGATGTGAAGTTATCGATGAAACCGGTTGTATACTTACAACGCTTGACAGATGCCGAATGTCTCTTCAACACAAGTCCTACAAATGTTGTCGTAATTGAAACAAACCATGAAACTCAAACCGATTATGACAGCAGCAATCCAAGCTGTGAGATTTGAAACAAGATTACTGTTCACATGGCCAACTGTACGTTACATGCTCAAGAGTAAGCTCAGCGCACAGCTTGGTCATATTTCAACCGGAGGGCCGAACTCACAATGTGGAATACAAAGAGATCCTTAACAAATAATTATTGGTATATTTTCCCACAGTTTAAAAAAGGTTTAATTTTCTTCTTAATAAAACTTTTAAGGCAGTACTTCGCTGCTGCGAAGCGCGGGTGTTTTGCTAATTTAGAATATACAGTAATCATGGGTTTTCACATTTGCGGGTGTCCTGCACTTCTAAACCCTTTGAGTCACAAGGAATAACAGTAATTAGGCTCAATAATCTAAGCATGCTGTAACTGTGACGTCAATGGGACCCAAATAACAGGAAAAGTGTTGTGTTCTGAGATGACATTCTGCACAATAATGTTATGTTAAACCCGGATGTGATTTGCCTGGCTCTAGCCTGTCTTATTTCTTGTACGATTCTCACCATTCTCCTTTGAGCCCCTCTGATCCACAAGCTCTTCTTGTCCACAGGATTACCTTTTTTTTTGATTTGTTTTGTTTTTCACACCATTCTTGGTAAACTAGATAGATAGATAGATATGAAAGGCACTATATAATAGATAAATAGATATGAAAGGCACTATATAATAGATAGATAGATAGATAGATAGATAAGGATGGGGCACTCTATGACAGATAGATAGATACTTTATTAATCCCAAGGGGAAATTCACATAATCCAGCAGCAGTATACTGATACAAAGAAACAATATTAAATTAAATAGTAATAAATATATAAAAAAAAAAAAAACACTAGAACCGATACTCCTATGCCAGGCGTCAGCATTATGGCATGTTTAAAATCACAAAGGTGACTTGTTTTACCCATTCCAATAGTCAATTTTACACTAACTGATACTAGAAATGCTGGCCTACCTCATTTATGCCACACACTGCAATCTCATATAGACTTGTTGGAAGGGAGAATCTGTGTTGAGTGTGTGGGTGTACCTAATAAACTGGCAGCAGAGTGTAAATTAGCCAGTATCGCTTTGAGCTCCTCTCTGCATTCTTATTCATGTGGGGTAATGTTAAAACAACTTAAGTACACACTGAATGAGTGGCTACATCTGAATGATGCTTGTGCAACCACAGGACTCACAAACAGCAACAGCATTTATCTATATAGTATATATTCATAACACAGGGTGTAGCTCAAAGTGCTTTACAAGATTTCAAAGACACAGTTACAAGAATTGGGCAAGAAGAAGAATAAATCAATACAGGCTTATATGACATAAATACTCTTTATAATTAGTAGAAAAGTCTAATATGTAATATTGTATTAGTCTCTAAGAATATGTGCAGTGATAAGGTCAGAAGGAGAAAAAAAAACAAACTACAAGGGGTCAAGGAAAAAACACCCACCCAGCCAGCCAGCCCCTATTGACCATTCTTCCAAACATAAATGTTCTTTAGTTCCTCCTCATTATTTTCAGGCTTGCTCCCAGAGGATTCGCCGCAGTTGGTCTCGTGGACAGCTGGGACATTCGCCTTCATTCAAGCATCCCAGGTGGCTGCATAGGACCTCACGTCAGGTGGCAAAACTAGAAAAATAAGCAGGTAAAAGTCAAGGTTAGTAATAATTGAAGAATGTGATCATTCTATTCATGTATATTCTATTAGGAGTACTGTATAACTAAAATGAAGCCAAATTAAAAAGTCGGTTTTTAGATTTTTTTAAAATGTTCCACTGAGTTAGCCTGGCATATGTCTATCGGTAAAGTATTCCAGATTTTTAGTGCATAACACCAAAGGGCTGCCTCACCTTTTACAACAACAACAACAACATCGTTTATTTATCTAGCACATCTTTGTTCAAAAAGTAGCTCAAAGTGCTTGACATAATGAAGAAAAGAACAATAAAAAACAAAATAAGAACTTAAAATAAGACAACATTAGTTAACATAGAAAAGGAGTAAGGCCCGATGGCCAGGGTGGACAGAAAAAACAGAAAAAAAACTCTGGATGGCTGGAGAAAAAAAAAAAACAATCTGCAGGGGTTCCAGGCCACGGGACCACCCAGTCCCCTCTGGGCATTCTACCTAACATAAATGAAACAGTCCTCTTTGTATTTAGGGTTCTCACGGAGTCACTTGATGTTGATGGTCATACAGACTTCTGGCTTTTAATCCATCCATCATTGTTGGAACATCACGGTGCTTTGAGTAGATGGTGGTGGCGCAAGACACCATCAAAAGGACACCGGAAAAGGAAACAGAAGAGAGAGTAGGGGTTAGTACGGATTTTAGAGCCAACATGAATAGTTATTATGATGAACTGAACATACAGAGTATCAGGATTAAGTTAAAGTGAAGTTATGAGAAGGCCATGTTAAAATAATGCGTTTATTAGAATGATAAGCACACAATTATTTGAAAATCTTCAGGTTACAACATGGAAATGCAGGGGTACAGACACACCAAAATATAGGAATGATCAAGATTGTTTAAAGCTTTAGTCACCATTAGTAGTATTTTTTAATTCCCTAGGTGTCACAGTGCTGAAAATGGCGTGATGTGCTCAGAGACGTGCACTCTGCTACACGGGAAGGAATTGCCTACTCAAAAATGTAAATTTGTTTGATTTCCTTTATTTAATAGCAGAATGTCTCTGTGATTGGAAAAATAAAATCAGTGAACCTCATGAGACTACCAAAATGTTGACAAGGTCTGGCCAAGACTGGGACTTATGGGAGGATGGAGACTTCTGATGAAGTGTGTATGGCATAGGTTTTGAGGTGGACACCGTATCATCTTCTGTTTCCCATTCACTGCCAAGAACGCTGTCCATCTTTATACCTTGTGGACTACCGGGACGCGTACAGTCACCCTAACCCTGACACAGACAGGCAGGACACGAGTTGTCACACAGCACACCCTTATTGAGGAGACTTTGTGCCAGCAAAGCAGTGGGTCCAGATGGAGTATCGCCACGACTGCTGAAGGCCTGTGCGTTGGAGCTGGGGAGTCCTCTACAGCGCATCTTCAACCTGAGCCTGGAACGGGGGAGAGTCCCGAGGCTTTGGAAAACATCTTGTATCACCCCTGTCCCAAAGGTATCATGTCCTAGTGAGCTGAACGACTTCCAGCCTGTCGCTCTGACATCACATGTGATGAAGACCATGGAGCGGCTGCTGCTTCACCACCTGAGGCCACAGCTCCGCCGTGCCCTCGACCCTCTGCAGTTCGCATACCAGGAGAAGGTGGGAGCGGAGGATGCCATCATCTACATGCTACACCGATCCCTCTCCCACTTGGACAGAGGCAGTGGTGCTGTAAGAATTATGTTTTTGGACTTCACTAGCGCCTTCAACACCATCCAACCTCTGCTCCTTAGAGACAAGCTGACAGAGATGGGAGTAGATTCACACCTGGTAGCATGGATCATGGACTATCTTACAGACGGACCTCAGTATGTGCGTCTTGGGAACTGCAGGTCTGACATTGTGGTCAGCAACACAGGAGCTCCGCAGGGGACTGTACTTTCTCCGGTCCTGTTCAGCCAACATACATCGGACTTCCAATACGACTCGGAGTCCTGCCACGTGCAAAAGTTTGCTGATGACACTGCTATTGTGGGCTGCATCAGGAGTGGGCAGGAAGAGGAGTATAGGAAGCTAATCAAAGACTTTGTTAAATGGTGCAACTCAAACCACCTGCAACTGAACACCAGCAAAACCAAGGAGCTGGTGGTGGAATTTAGGAGGCCCAGGCCCCTCATGGACCCCGTGATCATCAGAGGAGACTGTGTGCAGAGGGTGCAGACCTATAAATACCTGGGAGTGCAGCTGGATGATAAATAGGACTGGACTGCCAATACTGATACTCTGTGCAAGAGAGGTCAGAGCCGACTGTACTTCCTTAGAAGGCTGGCGTCCTTCAACATCTGCAATAAGATGGTGCAGATGTTCTATCAGACAGTTGTGGCGAGTGCCCTCTTCTACGCAGTGGTGTGCTGGGGAGGCAGCATAAAGAAGAGGGACGCCTCACGCTTGGACAAACTGGTGAGGAAGGCAGGCTCTATTGAAGGCACAGAGCTGGACAGTTTGACATCCGTGGCAGAGCGACGGGCGCTGAGCAGGTTCCTGTCAATCATGGAGAATCCACTGCAGCCACTGAACAGGATCATCTCCAGACAGAGTAGCAGCTTCAGCGACAGACTGCGGTCACCATCCTGCTCCACTGACAGACTGAGGAGACCCCACACTATGCAACTCTTCAATTCCACCCGGTTAAAGGTTAATATTATACAGCAGCGTTTCTCAACCTTTAAGTATTTGCGACCCGAGTTTTCATAACAGTTTTAATCGCGCCCCCCCTAACATTTTTTTGAAATGTAGATGCATATTTTATTATGCCTACTTAACTTTTATCGACATTTATCTAATTCTATATTTATTGTTCTAGTATCAGAATGTAGTTTAAGTTAATTTGTTTTGGTTTCAACAGATGCTTTTTTCATATTTTTGATTCTTGTTTTCTTTCTTTCACATCTTCGCGCCCCCTGTTTGTTACTTCGTGCCCCCTTAGGGGGGCCCGTCCCACAGGTTGAGAACCACTGTTATACAAAATTATTGTCTGTCTGTTATATATATATATATATATATGAATCTATCAATCTATATATCATATACTGCCTTATCTATCTATCTATCTATCTATCTATCTATCTATCTATCTATCTATCTATCTATCTATCTATCTATCTATCTATCTATCTATCTATCTATCTATCTATCTATCTATCTATCTATCTATCTATCTACAGCTGAGGATTGCTTTTCTCTGCTCCCTACGGCACAGTCCTCTTTTCCTTCTCTCTTCTCTCCACCTCCACTTTTCTCCCAGCAAGTTTCATGCACTTCCTCCTGACTCTGACTCATCGAATGGTCCTAGGAATGTTCCAGGTGGCTCATCAATATTACCTGGAATCACTCCCAGGTGTGGTGGAATTTCATAATAGGGCTCTGCAGCTCCCCCAGTGACCCACATGGAACCCAACAGGGCTGTACCAAACTCCAACTCCCAGCATACCCTGTGGGAATCTATGGTGCCACAGCCGCCCAGGAGAGCTGCCATCTAGGTATCGCCTTGCCAATGTTCTCTTCCCCGGTTCTTCCATAAAACTGGTGTCCTGGAACTACATCTAGTGCTGGCAAACTGGCCAGCAAAAATAAACCAAGTCTAATCTTAGTGTAGAGACGTACCTTAGTCTTAAATTAAAAAGAAGCACTTTCTGCTGCTGTCAGGCTCAAGTACCATTTTAGAGGGCAAAGCATTCAAAGTGTCTACCTCTAGTGGCTGCTCCAGAAAAAGAGATTAGATAATCCTGGATATTGGAACAAATTCCATCTTGCTGTAATGTGATTTCACACCAGTGGATTAGCCGGTTCCAGAACACCGGATTTCAATCATCTTGTGCAATCCCAGGGAGGTTCATATGGATTAACACACATTCATAGTAACATTTTCAAGCCCCTATGAGTCAAGCATTGAACAGCTGATCAACCACAAACTACAAGTCTGAGAAACAGAGGGAATGACCTTCATACGAGCAGAGCAGGAGGTGTTGTTGGCAGTGCATAAAGATTATCGGCACAGCCGACAAAAGGAGTGCCACACAGCAGCAGCTGTCAAAGAAAAGGGAGGATGTGTGGAGCTCACTGATTACGTGACTGTGTGAAAGAGCTGTGTGGTAAATGTACTCCTGATGCTATTACTCTGTTTGAAATGTTGTGTGCCCTCAAGTAAGCATTCATTTCCATTCTTGTTGTATCAATGATAGCAAAAAAAAAGTCTAAGACTAGGATGATTTTAAGTGTTCAGCATGCTGAATACAAAGTTGTTCTAGTCAATACTGTGAGATATTTTGTACGGATGATAGGAAATGTGCAGGATTTGGTTGCTCATACTGTATATATTAAAGTCTCAGTTGTAAAACGGTAACATTCATGCAGACTCTTTTCTGGACATGCCATAATGTCTAGATGCAGTCTGATTAAGTTTTTCTGGAATGAATATGGTGAAGGAGCTGTGCTTCTGTGTTGATTGTTCATTAAAGAAAGGCTTGATGTTATCATCATTTTTTTTTTCTGCTTCTTTAACAGTGCAGCTAGGATCAGCATTTTGAGCAGAACATTTACATCTTTTGATCTTATGATTGAATCATCTGCTCCTTAATCATCGTGACCTCAAAGTGTTAATCCTTCCCATTGCACCTGCTGTTTTCAGGTTAGTTTCGCAGTATTGGTTGCCCCAGCAACTGAGCAGGATTTTGTTAAATCTTTCTTTATGGAACTGGAAAATCTTGATCTCATTCCAAAAACAGGATTAGTAAATTATCCATTTCTTTGACCTCACAGGTCATGTAATTCTGCCTTAATTTGTTTTAGGTTTCACTAAGGGCGGCACGGTGGTGCAGTGGTAGTGCTGCTGCCTCACAGTAAGGAGACCCGGATTTTCTTCCCGGGTCCTCCCTGCGTGGAGTTTGCATGTTCTCCCCGTGTCTGCGTGGGTTTCCTCCGGGCGCTCCGGTTTCCTCCCACAGTCCAAAGACATGCAGGTTAGGTGGATTGGCGATTCTAAATTGGCCCTAGTGTGTGCTCGGTGTTGGTGTGTGTCCTGCGGTGGGTTGGCACCCTGCCCAGGATTGGTTCCTGTGTTGGCTGGGATTGGCTCCAGCAGACCCCCGTGACCCTGTGTTCGGATTCAGCAGGTTGGAAAATGGATGGTTTCACTAAATCCTAGTGGTCCAAAATGGAATTAGCCAGATGTTTTTGAATCCCGGCATACTAACAGGATTTCACACTAATGCTGATTTCTAGAAGAGACTCCAGTACTGGATCTTCATTTTGGTATTATTCATGTATGTATTTATTTATTCATTCAATTTTTTGAACCTCAGTAAACCTTAATTTCCGCCATTGGACATGTAAATATCTATCTACAGTGGTGTGAAAAACTATTTGCCCCCTTCCTGACGACTCATCCGAGAGGTCACAAAAGACCCCAGGACAACGTCTAAAGAACTGCAGGCCTCACTTGCCTCAATTAAGGTCAGTGTTCACGACTCCACCATAAGAAAGAGACTGGGCAAAAACGGCCTGCATAGCAGATTTCCAAGATGCAAACCACTGTTAAGCAAAAAGAACATTAGGGCTCATCTCAATTTTGCTAAGAAACATCTCAATGATTGCCAAGACTTTTGGGAAAATACCTTGTGGACTGATGAGACAAAAGTTGAACTTTTTGGAAGGCAAATGTCCCGTTACATCTGGCGTAAATGGAACACAGCATTTCAGAAGAAGAACATCATACCAACAGTAAAATATGGTGGTGGTAGTGTGATGGTCTGGGGTTGTTTTGCTGCTTCAGGACCTGGAAGGCTTGCTGTGATAGATGGAACCATGAATTCTACTGTCTACCAAAAAATCCTGAAGGAGAATGTCCGGCCATCTGTTCTTCAACTCAAGCTGAAGCGATCTTGGTTGCTGCAACAGGACAATGACCCAAAACACACCAGCAAATCCACCTCTGAATGGCTGAAGAAAAACAAAATGAAGACTTTGGAGTGGCCTAGTCAAAGTCCTGACCTGAATCCAATTGAGATGCTATGGCATGACCTTAAAAAGGCGGTTCATGCTAGAAAACCCTCAAATAAAGCTGAATTACAACAATTCTACAAAGATGAGTGGGCCAAAATTCCTCCAGAGCTGTAAAAGACTCATTGCAAGTTATCGCAAACGCTTGATTGCAGTTATTGCTGCTAAGGGTGGCCCAACCATTTATTAGGTTCAGGGGGCAATTACTTTTTCACACAGGGCCATGTAGGTTTGGATTTTTTCTCCCTAAATAATAAAAACCATCATTTAAAAACTGCATTTTGTGTTTACTTGTGTGTTATTTGACTAATGGTGAAATGTGTTTGATGATCAGAAACATTTTGTGTGACAAACATGCAAAAGAATAAGAAATCAGGAAGGGGCAAATAGATAGATAGTTATCTTCACACCATCTATCTATCTATCTGTTGTGAGGGACAGCCGGCATTTCAGTCCTGACAAGAAGTCCCTCAACTGCAAAAAACAGCCTTTACAGGACACTACATCCCCCGGAAATCTAGATGGCAGCTCCCCTGGATAGAAATGGCTCCTTGGATTCCTGCAGGGCAGCATGGGACATAGAGTTCTCCTCTTCAACCCTGTTGGGTGCCGTGGGTGCCGCCAGGGGGAGCTCACCAAGAATCTGGGGATTTTTAGGATTACGCCACCCCGGAAGTACTTCGGGGTCACGAGGACAGATGCCTGCAGTACTTCCGGGGCACTTGATGAAGGAAGTTGTGGAGTTGACCTGGAGAAGAAATGCTTCCGGGTCATAGACTTTAAAAGGACTGTGGGAAACCCCAGCAGACCGAGCCGGAGTTGGGTGGTAGAGGACAGAGCTGCTGGGAGTGGAGGATTGTATGGATTATTGTTATTATTGTATTGATCAAAAGAATTGTGGATTGTGGTGCTTTGGACACAGTATTTGAAGAATATTGTTATTAAAATCTTCTTGTGCTTTTATGTGTGTGTCTGGGACGTCTGTCTGACGGGTTCAACGGGGCAACAGCACCTCTAGCTTCCACACTATCTATCTATCTCCTAATGTATGTGGACGTCCCTCCACATGATTGAGTTTAGGTGTTTTGTTGTTAACAGATACATAAATTCAAGCACACAGCCATGCAGTCTGCATTGACAAACACTGGCAGTAGAATGGGTCGTACTAAAGAGCTCATTGAAATTATTCATGGCACTGATATAGGATTCCCCCTTTGCCACAACTCAGTATGTTTCTGCTATGTTAAATGTGCCCAGGTCAAGTATGAGTGTTATTATTGCGATGGGAAAGAAGCAACAACAGCAAACCTGTGAAGTGGTAGACCATGCTAACTCACAGAATGGGTCTACTGAGAGCTGAAGTGCATAACACATACAAATCAGCTGTCCTCCTTTGCAGCACTTACAACAGTTCCCAACCGCCTCTAGAAGCAACATCAGCACAAGTACTCTGTGTTAGAAGCTTCATAAAATGGGGTTTCAAAGCCAAGCAACAGTACACAAACCTAAGTGCACTATGCGCAATGCCCAGCATCAGCTGAAGTGGTGTGAAGCATGCCACCATTGGATTGTGGTGTGGTGGAAACTCATTCTCTGGTGTGACGAATCACACTTCACTATCTGACAGTCTCTGGGACAATTCTGGGTTTAGTGGGTCTCAGGAGAGCATCCCTATCTGGTAGTGTCTACTGCAAAGTTTGGTGAAGGTCTGGTAATTACCTAGGTCTGTTTCTGAGGGTTTGGGCTGGCGCCTTGGTTCCACTGAAAGATACTGTTAATGTATCATATTAATACCCTTGGTTCTGGAAGGGAATGTCAAACAAGCTCATATAGGGGTGACAATCAGGTGTCCACAAACTTTATAGTGTATTACAGGGGTGGGCAATGTCAGTCCTGGAGAGCCGCAGTGGCTGCAGATTTTCCTTCCAACCCACCTTCTTAATGAGAAGTCAATTATTGCTGATGAAGCACTTATTGCTTAAGTGACATTTTGATTCTTCATTTTAGCGGTCTTGCTCGTACAGGGTCCCTAACCTTAATTGCTTATTTCAATCTTAAACAGCTGCATTCACTGTTTTAATGGTTTCTTTTTAGCAATGAGCTGTAAATGACAAAGCAGTCAGCAGTTCACCATCTAACTTGTTTCAACTTACACCTCTGTGTGTTCATCATCTGATTTATTAAAACACTTAATAGAAAAATGTGACAGACTGAAAATTATCTGTTTTAGGCTTCAAATCATTTGGATGATATCTTTGGAAAGGAAAAAATCTACGATATAAGAACTATAGTGCCTTTCACATATCTATCTATCTATCTATCTATCTATCTATCTATCTATCTATCTATCTATCTATCTATCTATTATATAGTGCCTCTACATTATCTATCTATCTATCTATTATATAGTGCCTTTCATATTATCTATCTATCTATTATATAGTGCCTTTCATATTATCTATCTATCTATCTATCTATTACATTCGTCACAGGACTATAAAAACAATCAAGAGGGAACGAAGAGAGGAAGGAGAAAGGAGGAGAAAGAGAGAGAGAGAGAAGGAGAAGGAGACTTTCATTATACGACCACGAACCACCTGTACCTGCTGTATTCCACATCGCGCATTTCCATCCAGTTTGTTTTTCATTCCGCCGGACTTACTCCAACACCCTCATCACAAGAGACCCCGGGGTTGGATCGTCATCCACCACTGCCGAGGATACTCAAATTCTGCTCGTGCCCTGCTCTCCTTCACATAATGTGCTGTCCAATGTCAGAGTGGCACACGGGTAACTTATGTATTTAAATAGCAGATGGTTGGATCCATTTGAATTTTTAAATAATGGAGTACAGGTAATTATGTTAACAATTGGTGTGGATTGGACTGGCAGCTTTATGTTTTAAAGTCTAAGGTCTTGCCCACTTGGCCACCAGATTCAACTTCTTTCTTTACGGTGATCCTCGCATCTTTAGAGATCTGATTGACATGAATATTGAAAGGCAGTGGACATTTCAGGGCCGGGCAGCATAGCAACAAGCCCACCATAACACTTTTACACTCAATTTACATTTAGGAGTCCACCAACACCAATTTAATGTGCATGGGTGCATGGCAGGGTCTTCAGGTTTATACAGTCATATAAAAAAGTTTGGGAATCCCTCTCAGCCTGCATAATAATTGACTCTACTTTCAACAAAAAAGATAACAGTGGTATGTCTTTCATTTCCTAGGAACATCTGAGTACTGAGTTGTTTCCAGAACAAAGATTTTTAGTGAAGCAGTATTTAGTCGTATGAAATTAAATCAAATGTGAAAACTGGCTGTGCAAAAATATAGGTCCCCTTGTAATTCTGCTGATTTGAATGCCTGTAACTGCTCAATGCTGATTACTTGCAACACCAAATTGGTTGGATTAGCTTGTGAAGCCTTGAATTTCATAGACTGGTGTGTCCAATCATGAGTGGTAAATGGTATTTAAGGTGGTCAATTTCAAGTTGTGCTTCCCTTTGATTCTCTTCTGAAGAGTGACAGCATGGGATCCTGAAAGCAACTCTCAAAAGATCTGAAAACAAAGATTGTTCAATCTCATGGTTTAGGGGAAGGCTACAAAAAGCTCTCTCAGAGGTTTAAACTGTCAGTTTCAACTGTAAGGAATGGAATCAGGAAATGGAAGGCCACAGGCACAGTTGCTGTTAAACCCAGCAGGTCTTGCAGGCCAAGACAAATACAGGAGCGGCATATGTGCAGGATTGTGAGAACGGTTACAGACAACCCACAGATCACCTCCAAAGACCTGCAAGAACATCTTGCTGCAGATGGTGTATCTGTACATCGTTCTCCAATTCAGCGCAATTTGCACAAACAACATTTGTATGGCAGGGTGATGAGAAAGAAGCCCTTTCTGCACTCGCGCCACAAACAGAGTCGCTTGTTGTATGCAAATGCTCATTGAGACAAGCCAGGTTCATTTAGGAACAAAGTGCTTTGGACTGATGAGAAAAAATTGAGTTATTTGTTCATAAAAAAAGTGCTTTGCATGGAGGAAGAAGAACACCGCATTCCAAGAAAAACACCTGCTACTTAATGTCAAGTTTGGTGGAGGTTCCATCATGCTGTCGGTCTGTGTGGCTAGTTCAGGGACTGCGGCCCTTGGTAAATTCGAGGGTCGGATGAATTCAACCCAATATCAACTAATTCTTCAGGATAATGTTCAAGCATCAGTCACAAAGTTGAAGTTACGCAGGTGCTGGATATTTCAACAAGACAATGACCCAAAACACAGTTCGAAATCTACAAAGGCCTTCATGCAGAGGGAGAAGTACAATGTTCTGGAATGTCCGTCACAGTCCCCTGACTTGAATATCATCGAAAATCTATGGGATGATTTGAAGCAGGCTCTCCATGATCGTCAGCCATCAAATTTAGCTGAACTGGAGAGATTTTGTATGGAAGAATAATCAGAAATACCTCCACCCAGATTTCAGACACTCAAAGGCTATAGGAGGCGTCTAGAGGCTGTTAGATTTGCAAAAGGAGGCTCAACTAAGTATTGATGCAATATCTCTGTTGGGGTGTCCAGATTTATGCACCTGTCTAATTTTGTTATGATGCATATTTTCTGTCAATCCATTAAACTTAATGTCACTGCTGAAATATTACTGTTTCCATAAGACATGTCATCTATTAAAAGTAAGTTACTACTTTGAAAGCTCAGCCAATGAGAAACAAAAATCCAAAGAATTAAGAGGGGTTCCCAAATTTTTTCATATGACTGTACATGAGTCTTTCTTCCTGAAGGAGTTCGGCCTTTATGCCCTTTCATGTTGCTTGTTCCGATTATGGTTTCAGATACAATAAAAGAATAATTTTCCACGCTTTGTACACAACATACTTAATCTCCCTTGTGTCTACAAAATCCCACCTGCATCTTCCCAGAGTAGCACTTTTCCCGTGCAGCTCAGCGTGAGTAATTCTCACTTTTCATTTAGATAGGATTTTGCAATGAGCCGTCAGTCACCTCCTCCTTTGTGTTCTGAGATTATCATTTACTGTAATTCTGCCAAAAGGCGTCAAAGACCTCACTCAGTTTTGTACCCTAGAAATGTCTTGTTGTAATTGATTTGCAAAAAACCTTGATGGCTGAAAAGAAGATGGTGGTGTAGGCATACAAGGCTAAAGGTCTTTTCACAGTTCCCAGAAGTCTGATTTATATCCAACTATGAATTCAATTTTTTAATCTCAACTATTCACTACTGAGGAAGCTGCACACAGGAAACGTGGGGACCAGATATAGTCAGTCCTTGAATTCTTCAGGCCTGTGCTGGTTCACTTTGAACAGGTGACAGAGGACACTACTGTCTGTCCTTAAGGATCCGGGAAGTGTCACTGCTGTGGAAAACATCCTGCATTGTTTCTGTTCCAGAAAAATCAGGCGCCACTTCACTTAATGCCTGCAGACCAGTGGCACTTAACGTCTCACATTATGAAGACCTTTGAGAGGCTGGTCCTGGACTATATGAGTCCTCTTGTGTAGACCACCTGAACCCACTGCAGTTTGCCTTTCAGACAAAGATTGGAGTGGAGGATGGCATTATCTTTCTGCTCCACAAGGCTTATTCTCACCAGGATGAATCTGGCAGCACTGTGAGGACTTCTCCAGTGCCTTTAATGCCATCCAACCATCCCTGTTAATGAGTACGCTGAGAGATAAAGTGGTAGATGAGCCTGTGGTGTCCTGGATAATGGAGTATCTGTCAGGCAGACTGCCATTGGTGAGACTTATGGACTGTGCTTCTGATATGAATGTGATTAACACTGGAACACCACAAAGAACAGTCCTGTCTGATGTTCACTCTGTACACCTCAGATTATAAATATAACAGCAGGTCGTGGCACTTGTAGAAACTGTCTTGTATTGAAAAAGGGGACGAGGCAGAGGAGAGGAGTCAAATGGAGAAGTTTGAGAATTGTCTGCCTCTCAACATCAGCATAAGCAAGGACCTAATTATTGACTTTCACCACACCAAAGAGACTATGTCCAGTCACTATTGAAGGAGTTGATGTAGACATGATGCACTCCAACAACTACTTGGGGGTCCACATTATTGATAGCTTGGACTGATATCATAAAACAGTGGAGAATTATATAAGAAAGGGCAGAGCAGACTCTTCTTCCTTTAATGTGGGAAGTGACATCCTTCACATCTTCCACAGCTTTGTGATGGCCAATGAGATTTTTTTTGCTGTGATGTGCTGGGCTGGTAAAGTCACTTTAAGGTCGGCCATTCAAATCAATAAGCTAATTAAAACAGAAGGCTTAGTTATGTGACACACTCTGGACCCTCTGGAGGAGGAGAAGAGGAGAGAATACTGAGTGCCTCTATCTATCTATCTATCTATCTATCTATCTATCTATCTATCTATCTATCTATCTATCTATCTATCTATCTATCTATCTATCTATCTATCTATCTATCATAGAGTGCCCCTTTCCTATCTATCTAAAACCAGGAGGAACAAAGAGAAAAACACAAAGACAACCGATGTGCTCCTGATGTTTAAAGTGCTGATTGAAGTTGGAATTCACTTAGCATCAACTCATTGGAGACATGCAGACCTTCTCTGATTTATGGGGGCTTAGGGGGGCTTTGTGTTCTGTTGAGAGGGGCAAGCTGGCGACTGGGTGGTGACTTCTTTAAATGTCCTTCAAAATATTTTCATACTGGATGGTTGAAAGTGCAGAATAGGAGACTCCTGGGGAATACAATGCTGTGTGTATAATGGAGAGCGATGTACAGAGTAGGAGACGAGTACAGGGGGAGTGATGGTGGAGTAAACTGATTATGAAATGTGTGTTTATTATGGACAATTATTTATTATTTATGTGTGGATCAGGAGGCATACTTAAGGGAATAGTGGTTTAATGAACAAATTATGAACTATTTATTATGGAAATTCTGTACTTTGTGTGGAGTAGGAAGCATGCATGGGGCAATAGTAGTGGAGTAATGCAACATATTTATTAACTGCATATTGCTGCTGTGTTCATGTTTTTTGTCATTGCACAAAGTAAAGTTTAATTTTAAAATCTATTAATGTGTGGAGTGTGAGGAGTGTAAAGGGGGAGTAATGGAGGTCTTTGTGTTATAATGAATTAACATTTGATTTTCTTATTAATGTGTGGAGTAGGAGGAGTGTAAAGGGGGAGTAATGGTGGTCTGATGTATGGTTCTTTTGTTTATTCTGAATTTTGGCTTTTTTGTCATTTCACTGTGTATATTGTTATATTGAGGGGTTTTTTTATGTTCACAATAATGGTTATTTAAAAAAAAAATCTATCTATCTATCTATCTATCTATCTATCTATCTATCTATCTATCTATCTATCTATCTATCTATCTATTATATATAGTGCCTTTCATATCTATCTATCTATCTATCTATCTATCTATCTATCTATCTATCTATCTATATAGTGCCTTTCATCTATCTATCTATCTATCTATCTATCTATCTATCTATCTATCTATCTATCCTATAGTGCCTTTCATCTATAGTGCTATCTATCTATCTATCTATCTATCTATCTATCTATCTATCTATATCTATCTATCTATCTATCCTATAGTGCCTTTCACTATCTATCTATCTATCTATCTATCTATCTATCTATCTATCTATCTATCTATCTATCCTATAGTGCCTTTCACTCTGTCTATCTATCTATCTATCTATCTATCTATCTATCTATCTATCTATCTATCGCAGACATCACCCCAATCTTAGTGGGCTGTGAGATTCCAGTTTGGAGCCCACCCCAGCTCTGCTCCTTGCCATGGATAGTTGGTGCCTCCTGCTGGTAAACCAGTAAACTGTGAAGCACTTGGTGGTGAGGTGACATAGCTGACATGGTGAGTAAGGCACAGAGCTCTTCTTATAACATTTAGAAGAGAGACTTGGTTTTGAATGCAGACTTTTACAAAGACACTTTACTTGTTTTCTAAGCCACAGCACTGTGTTATGCTATAAGCAGAATGTACATTGTCTGTTCATGCTTTTGTATTTACATAAGAACTGCCTGAATATTTAGGTATTAGCTCAAGTAGAAAGTGTTGACTTAATGCCATGAGAGCTTTGAGTGCTTTAGGAAGGTAGTGAATGCAAATATGAACCCTTGAAGTGTGCTCTTCAGACATCACTGCACACCAGAAACATTCAAAAGCCAAGAGCGTGTTAAAGTCAAAAACCAAAGAAATCAGCTGTCTTTCATCTAAACAGGAGAACGTATTGCCTTTAAATCACATCCTTAATTTAAATCCTGAAACATTTTGAAAATCGGTTAGTAAAGTCCAGTACTTGGACAACAATTGCCATCCAGTGCTGCCACTCGAATGATGTCACCTGAAATACCCTCGAGGACACGCCACCTAGCAACCGGGCAGCGTGTCATTGGAAACAGGAACACAAAACAGCAGCAAATGATTCCCATCATAAAATCAAATAATTTTCATAAAGATGTAGCAATAATTCATGAAACACACTTTACAAATTTACATATTCAGTAATGACTGGAATAAAGTTGAGAAAAATAAAGTGGATTCAGAAAGTATGCATATTACTTCACTTTCTGCACACTTTATTGTGTTGTAGGTTTCATTTAAAATGAGTTACTTTGCTATTTTTACCCATCGGTCATAAACTATAATGACAAAGTGAAAACATATTTTCAAAAGCGTTTGCAAATTTATTAAAAATCAGAAACTGAAATCTCTCCTTCATTAAAGTATTCAGACCCTTTGCTGTGACATTCCAAATTGCACTTGGGTGCATCTGGTTTTCTTGAATTGTTCTTGAGATGTTTCTAGAACTTGATTGGATTCCACTTGTGATAAACTCAATTGATTGTTCATCGTTTAGAAAGGCACACACCTGCGTACAGAAGGTCCAACAATTCGAACTGCATGTCAGGAGAAAACCAAGCCATGAAGTCCACGAGATTCTCTGCAGACCTCTGAGATCAAGTTGTGGTGAGGCATAGGTCATGGCAAGCATATAAATTCATTAATAAGGCTTTGAGTGTTTCCAGGAGTACAGTGACCTCAATAATTGTGAAATGGAAAAAGTTTGGAACCACCAGGACTCTTCATAGAGTTGGCTGTCCAGCCAAACTGAGTAACTGGGCAATGAAACCAAAGGTCACTTTAACAGCTTTAGAAGTCATCTGCTGAAATGGGAGATCCTGTCAGAAGGAAGACCATCTCAACAGCACTTCATCAATCAGGTGTTTATGGAAGTATGGGTAGAGGGAAGCCATTCTGGAGTAAAAGGCATATGACAGTTTGTAGGTGAGAATGAGAAGAAAAAAACTCTCTGATCTGATGAGACAAACATTGAACTCTATGGGCAAAACTCCAGGCACTATGTCTAGAGATGACCAGGTAGAGCTCATCACCTGCCTAATGCCATCCTTCTCATGGGCAGCCTCATGCTATGGGGGAACTTCTAAGAAGTAGGGAGAGGCAGACTGGTCAGAATTAAGAGAAAGATGAATGCAGCCCATGAGACATCCTGGAACAAAACCTGTACTTGACCTTAGACCGGGGAGATGGTTCATCTTTCAGCATGGCAATAGTCCAACACATGCAGAAAAGGCAATCATGGAGTGTTTCTTAGACTCTAAGTCTAAGATTGTCCTTGGGTGGTAGTGCCAGAGCCCAGATTAAAACCTCATGGAACGTTTGTGGAGAGACCTGAGGTTGGCAGTTTACAGATGCTTCCCATCCAATCCAATGCCAATGATTTTCCTGGAAGAATGGGGCACACTGCCTAAAGCCAGGTGCGCAATGCTTGTAGAGACTTAACTCAAGACGGTATGAAATTGGCATTGCTGCCAAAGGGGCTTCTACAAAGTCCAGAATGAAGAGTCTGAATACTTTAATGAAAGAGTTTCAGTTTTTGATTTGTAATAAATGTGCAAACCTTTCTAAAAACATGTTTTCACTTTGTCATTATGGGTTATTGAGTGTTGACTGATAGGCAAAAATAACAAAGTTATTCAATTTAAATTCAATCTACAACACAATAAAGTGTCGGGAAAGTAAAGGGATCTCAATACTTTCTGAATCCACTGAATTATAAATTGATGGGGTGCCAGTCCATTGAAGGGTAAAGAAAAATACACACAGGCCAATTTAGTAGTGCCAAATGGATGGATGTGTGGCTGACATAACACATATAAAAAAGAAAAAAAGATGAAAAACATCCACACCCGAGACAGCTGCACCTTCTGAGGCTTTCCTTCTGCTGCTTTTCTTCTCCCAACTATACAGTGCAGCATTTCTGTGACCCGTTTGCAGCCATGTCTGTTTCCACCTTGGCATTAAAGTTCAGGTAGACTGAAACAAGATCAGTTCCAGCAAATAAATGCCCTCAGGAGATGGTGGTGGGGAGCTCTAGCTCTGATATGCTGGAAGTCCCCATGGTCAGTGACGTGTGGTAGATGGCACACTGCCCAAACTACTGATACCCCGCAGTGGGCTTCAAGGTGTACATGGGAGTGGTGGCAGCAGCAGCATCTGCACAACGCCTCCCCAGTGACAGCTCTGGCATAAAGATGAATTAATACTCAGCACTGGTGGAACAGTTGAGCCAAAAGAAGTGATTTGATTGCCTGACCACAAATGGAGTTAGTGCGATTCAATTTTCAATTTGGACAGCTCCGACTCGCATACATCATATGCGACATATTTCATTACACAGCTAAACTGGAGGCAGTTACTTGGGGCTTCCTCCTCAGGAAGATATCAGCGATGCAGTATGGCATTCCATTGATAAGGCTTTAGCTGTCCATCCAGCCACAGTGCGCTGAGCTGTCTGTATACGGCACAACAGTTAAGGCTACTGTCTCACAGCCACAAGGCCGGGATTCTAATGCTGCCCCAAGTGCAGTGTGAATGTTCTCCCTGGATCAATGACTTGGGACATTTCAAAAGTGTGGAGATTTTTTGGGTGATTGACTTGCTGAGAGTGTGCTGCTCTTCGTATCTATGATAATACAATTTGATTGTGCCACACGGGGACTGCACTCTTAATAGCCACGTCAGAAGGTTATTCTTGGTTTGTTTTTTTTTAATTCTTATATGTATTTGGAGGGTGGCTGTTTGCTATAATATTTCTAGAGTTTCTGTAAAAGCTAATGAATACATAATGCTATTAAACTATCTATCTATCATATAATGTCTAATTTCTGTTCATAATAAAATGGATTTCACATCTTTGTTTCAATTATGTAGTGCCTTTCATATCTAACTATCTAGTATAATCTGTACTGTCTTTCACGTATATCTACTGCTTATGTATCCATCCATTTTCCAATCCACTGAATCCGAACACAGGGATCTGCTGGAGCCAATCCCAGCCAACACAGGGCACAAGGCAGGAACCAATCCCAGGCAGGGTGCCAACCCATTGCAGGACACCCACAAACCGAGCACACACTAGGGCCAATTTAGAATCGCCAATCCACCAAACCTGCATGTCTTTGGACTGTGGGAGGAAACCCACGCAGACACGGGGAGAACATGCAGACTCCACGCAGGGAGGATCCGAGAAGCGAACCCGGGTCTCCTAACTGTGAGGCAGCAGGGCTACCACTGTGCCACCCTACTGCTTATGTAATGCCTTGCAAATCTATTATATGGTGCCTTTCACAGCTATTTATGATCTAGTACCTTTCACATTAATAAATGAATTATATAGTGTCTATAGTATCTAGCGATCTATGTACCTATCTGTTCTACTGTATAGTGCCCTTCATATTTAGCTCTCTATCTTAAACAAATGTGGGGCATAAATGGTGTTTTTTATTCTGCAAAAAGTGATTGCCTAGTAGTAAAATGTGAATTAAAAAAAACTAAAAGTAGATTTTGTTTTTATTTTATGCTATAGACTGGTGTTAATATAACTAATTTTAACATACTTGTAAATGAAGGTCTGTTTAAAATTTAAATCAATTTGTCTATCATAATAGTGCCTTTCTTATCTTTCTATCTGTGATATAATGCTTCTCATTTCTACTTGTTATAAAGCACCTTTCACATCTATGTATAAATTATATTGTGCCTTTCACATCTACTGTACAGTACCTTTCACATGTTTTTATTATATACTATCTTTCATTCATTGATTTATGAATTATATAGTGTCTACCTGTCTATTCTATTGTATAGTAGCTTTCACATATATCTATTTAATAAATAGATCATCAATATATGAAATATATAGTGCCTTTCCTATCTATCTATCTATCTATCTATCTATTTATCTATCTATCTATCTATCTATCTATCTATCTATCTATTATATACTGTCTTATCTATCTATCTATCTATCTATCTATCTATCTATCTATCTACTATCTATCTATCTATCAATCCTTATTAAAAGTGGAATCACGAAGATTGGCCATCTTTTAAATAACCACACTGGCACATGGCACACCTCAGCACACCTCACATCGGTCCTGGTGTGAGGTCTGAACGCTCTCGTACACCACTTTCTGTGCCAGTTTAAGGAGGCCTTGGTCAACTTAGGCGCAGGGTCACTGTGCCAGAGCATCTCTCGACAATCCGATCTTCAACTCAGATGTCACAGAACTCGTCATCCAAGTCAAGCCCAACGTCCATAAACTGCACTGACCGTCCAGGATCCATTCTGATATTTGGCAACTTAATAGACAAGCAGTTTGACACAATGGGAAAAAATGAGCTCTACCAGGTGTGTGTTAAGGTGACTTTTTATAAATTACTGAGAGACTTGCCAGACACACGGTGGAGACAAGAACTGCATGTTGGAGTGAATGAAACTCCAGCGTGGAGAACTTTTTATAAACAACCACTGCAAAAAAGAATTGGCGACCTGCAATGGAGGATTCTTCATGGGGCTCTCGCCACCAACTCCTTTTTATCGGTTATTTCACCGGGAACATCAGACTGTTGTCCGTTTTGTCAACAGCGAGAGACTGTCTTTCATCTTTTTGTTAACTGCAAACGGCTCGAACCATTTTTTATATTTCTCAAGACACTTTTGGATAGAATAGGACTGTCATTGTCAACTGTTTGTTTTGTTTTTGGTATTAAGTATACTCAGAGACAGAGAAATAAGTGTGTGCTGGGAAATGATCTACTGGGCCAAGCAAAACTGTCAATCCTCAAAACCAGGAGGAACAGAGAAAAAAACTCAAAGACCACCGATGTGCTCCTGATGTTTAAAGTGCTGGTAAAGTGCCGATTGAAGTTGGAATTCACTTACCATCAACTCATTGGAGACATGCAGACCTTCTGTGATTTATGGTGGGGGCTTTGTGTTCTGTTGAGAAGGGCAAGCTGGCGACTGGGTGGTGACTTCTTTAAATGTCCTTCAAAATATTTTCATACTGGATGGTTGAAAGCGCAGAATAGGAGACTCCTGGGGAATACAATGCTGTGTGTATAATGGAGAGCGATATGTACGAGTAGGAGACGAGTACAGGGGGAGTGATGGTGGAGTAAACTGATTATGAAATGTGTGTTTATTATGGACAATTATTTATTATTTATGTGTGGATCAGGAGGCATGCTCTAAGGGAATAGTGTTTTAATGAACAAATTATGAATTACTTATTTAATATGGAAATTCTGTACTTTATGTGTGGAGTAGGAGGCGTAATGGGAAATAGTAGTGGAGTAATGCAACATATTTATTAACTGCATACTACTGCTGTGTTCATGTTTTTTGTCATTGCACAAGGTAAAGTTTAAATTTTTTTAATAATCTATTAATGAGCGGAGTGGGAGGAGTGTAAAGGGGGAGTAATGGTGGTCTTTGTTTTCTAATGAATTAACATTTGATTTTCTTATTAATGTGTGGAGTAGGAGGAGTGTAAAGGGGAATAACGGTGGTTTGATGTATGGTTCTTTTTTTATTCTGAAATTTGTCATTTAACTGTGTATATTGTTATATTGATGTTTTTTATGCTCACAATAAAGGTTGTTTTAAAACTAAAAAAAACAAACTATCTATATATATATATAATATAGTGCCTTTCTTATCTATCTTCTTATCTATCTATCTATCTATCTATCTATCTATCTATCTATCTATCTATCTATCTATCTATCTATCTATCTATCTATATAATATAGTGCCTTTCCTATCTATCTATCTATCTATCTATCTATCTATCTATCTATCTATCTATCTATCTATCTAATAGTGCTCTTCAAATCTATCTATCTATCTATCTATCTATCTATCTATCTATCTATCTATCTATCTATTAGTGCTCTTCAAATCTATCTATCTATCTATCTATCTATCTATCTATCTATCTATCTATCTATCTATCTATCTATTATATAGTGTCTTATCTTAATATCTGTCTGTCTGTCTGTCTTTTGCAGACATCACCCCAATCTTAGCAGGCTGTGAGATTCCAGTTTGGAGCCCACTCCAGTCGTGGAAAGTTGGTGACTCCTGCTGGTAAACCAGTAAACTGTGTAGCACTTGGAGGTGAGGTGACATTATTATTATATAGTGCCTTTCATATCTATCTATCTCTCTGTCTGCACGAGACTGGGTCCTATGCCCACAGAATTTGAATAAGCATGCCCATGTTTCCATGACTGGCCCACCACCCAGTCTAGTATTGTTGTCAAATCAGGCTGTGAACTGGGCTAAGCCTTCATGAACTGGTGCTGTTATTCTAATGGTAATTGTTTTATTTTCCTGTCACATGTGCAGATTACAATGGATTCCTTCCTTGTGTGTCCGCAGGGCCTGTGACAGATTATCGTACCCTCCAGGGTTGGGCCCACCTAGAGTCACCTGCGGCTAATAGTGACTCCCCTCATCTCATCACTGAATTGGAATCAGCCTGACCCTGTGTGGGCATGTGCATGAGTGGGCCAAGAGATTGGCTGGCACGCCATTGAGTATTGGGTCCTGACAGCAGCCTAAAGTTGCCACAGTAGGCTCTGGTCAGCTGTGACCCTTAGTTAGATTAATCTCGGCAGTGCTTGCCCCTATGTGAATAGATCCTGAGGTGGACTGGTGGTCCAGCTATGGTGGGCTCCTGGCTAGAGTCTAGTGTTGCCAAGACAGGCTCACCTCACTGCACCAATGAACTGGAATAAACCTGCGTAAACTGGCCCCAAGTTATGTGGGCAGAAGACCTTGAAGTTCTTTCTTGTATGTCTAACTGACATTCCACACCAGTAAGCCCTGTAATAGACTGGCATCCCATGGAGGGTTGGGTCCTAACATTGCCAAGATAAGCTTTGCTGCACTGTGCCTCTCATCTGAAATAAAATAAATGAACAAATGACTCTTATGTCAGAAGAATCTGGGATGAACTGGCATCTTGGCCAGGGTTGGGTCTGATGTGTCACTGCAGGCCTGAGTTTAGAACAAGCCCACCTTTATGTGAGTGGGCTCTGAGATGCACTGGTGTCTCACCCACAGTTGAACCCTTCTTTACACCACCCCGGAAACCCTGAATTGGATCAAGAAGGTTTGAGAATATAATAATAATATTAATAATGCATATTATTTATATAGCTCCTTCCCCATGATTATGTCTTATGTTAGAAACAAAAGTGTAAATTTGTCGTGTCTAAACTCCACCGCTCAACCCTGTTAAGGCCAATGTGAAGCCATGTATATAGAAAATCAAAGTGATAGGCGCAGTAAGAAATGCACAAAACACCCACCTGTGTAAGCCCTGCTTGGTGTCCGCTTTTATCTGTGGGGGGACACACACGTTGCCCGACTTGTCCGCCTCTTTGCTCTCACCACCTCTTCCTTACATTTGTGGGCTGCTGTTCCTCACTGCCAGAATCTTCTTGTCGTCTTCCCCCAAATGACTAGAATGCTGGCATGTGGTGGTCTTTGAGTCCGCGTGAGGTTCACCTTCAAATCAGGCTCTTAAATCACTCATGAGGGTTAGGAGTGGTAGTCTTACTGCCCTCTGGTGGCTTTTGTAAGAATTTCACCCTTGAGCCATAGGTTGGCCTGAAAGCACCAAGAGAGCCTTTCAGCTGGCATCAGGGGTCGGTGGTGGTTGGGCATATCTGCGTCCTCGTTTGATAACCTTCAGCATTTTTTGTAGAATTTCTTCCCTGGACAGTTGAGGTATTTGTAGAGATTTTCTTTTTTGAGTCCTGCCAATATGGAGTGTGCGCCTATAAACCAGGTCAGTAAACAGAATGTCCGAGTCCTCTGACCTGATCTCTCCTTGTCTGTTGTTCTCTTTCTTACTCTGACGTTTTGCTCTCCTCATTCTCACCACAAAAAAAAAAAAAGCAACAACCCAACCAGTCCAGCAATACGTCAAGGTGATGCTTGAGAAAATGCATTTCGACTGCTACAGGCAGGACTGAAAGATTTATCAGGGGGCTCATTCAGCTGGAAATGCTCAGCTGACATCTGTGACTTGTCACGATGCGTCATCCTTTCTAGAGAGTAAAAGTAAAAGAGGAGTCGGCGGCGCCGGCTGCTGCTACTGCTACTGCATCAGGAGGACCCGGCAGACAGCAGGCTCTCTGGAATGCCGGCATGGAGCAGCTCTTAATTCCATCTGGGGTTCACTTCTGGAGAAAAGGCCGCAGTGCCTTCTAGTGGGTCTGCCACACCCCCTGAGAAAACATCTGGGCAGACCAGGTGACATGAGGGTGTACATGTGGAAAAGTAAGTACCCCCCATGGATATTGTTGACGTGTGTGACGGTGTTCAATGGCAAACTGTCTTCTTGCTCTAATGTTCTTTTTAGACAGCTAAAGCATTTTCCTAGCACACTTTGCAATTGTTACCTGCAGTTCCTGTGAAGAAGACTTCTTTTAGTATCAAACAATCAGCTCTTGGTGTGAATTTGCTGGGCCTGCCAGTCCTGGACAAATTAGCAGTTCTTTCAAATCCACACCACTTGTAGATGATTTTCCTTATAGCTGAATGATTGATTTCAACTAACTTGGTGATCTTTTAAAATCCCTTTCCAGACTCCTACACATCCACAACTTCTTTGTAAGAGCTCTTTTGATCTTGACATGATGACACAATGCACGTCAATAGTAAAGACAACACCAGACCCTCAAAATCTGTGGTTTAAATGAGACAGGGTCCACCTGCTGACTCCCAGGGTGGTTCTAAACATCGGCAACTCCTCTGGAACACCTGATTCTAAATCGATGGTGAGAAATATTAAAGTGTTGTTACTTTGTTAATTTAGATTATGAGAACATAATGTCAGTTTTATGTGCCATTTGTTCCAGCAGATCACATTTATCTGTAAGCACTGTTTGCGTGGTGAAGATCAAATGTTTGCCTGTTCAAATATGTTGAAAAAATCTGCAGTTTTCATGGGGTGTACTTACTTTTTCACATGACTTTAAGAACAAGTGGGCTAGGGAAACAAAGTGGGTACAATGGGTGAATGAACAAATCCTTATATATAATTTGATACTATCCATATGTATGGTGTTTGTGGGCAATACCTTGAGCAGCCACAAGAGCAGCGGCCGCGGGAAGGATGCGTCGGAAACGAAGTCACACAACTGATGCGGAACGTAGACTTGCTAATGCGACCACACGTTCACAACGAGCACAACAGACGGATGAGCAGCGTACGGCTACAAATGCTACTAACACTGAAAGAAATCGTGCAAATCGGACACAAAGGACTGATGAAGAACATGCACTACAGAATGCTACTAACGCTGACAGACATCGTGCCAGCCGTGCACAAGCGACTGAAGAAGCTCAAGCAGCTGCCAATGCAGCTCAGGTTGAAAGAAATCGAGCAGCCCGTGCCTTGTGGCGGCCAAAAAGGTCGATTTTAACCACAAATCAGTGTCATGATAACAAAATCATTTCAAGGACTTAACAAAACAAATAATTCTTTGCAGAGAAAGAATGGATTTCACAAACGTTGAATTTGTAGCACGATTCAATCAGGCTCCCAGTCTCTAGTAAATAAATGAATGAGGTACTATGGAAAATGAACACAAGATTAGTGGTAAGGAGGCAGAGGTTCTCAAAATATAATCAATCCACTTGTCCTAATAGTATGTGTTTGTATTGAAGATTTACTTGTGCAAGCTTCACCCAATCAAAATAAATTATATCTATATCTATATATATATATATATATATATATATATATATATATATATATATATATTGTGGTCCCTGGCTAGGGCTGGAGCCCGGCTGGGACGCCCAGGAGGACGAGAGGAGGGCTTGTGCCTCCTCCACACCGAGAGGGGGCGTCTGGCCTCGGGTAGAGGGCTTGGAAGCCCAGCCCTGTAGGGGCCCGTGGCCACCGCCAGGCGGCGCCCCAGTGCCTTATTATCCCGGGAAGACGACAGGGGACACCCAGGCGGCTTCTGGGTGCGCAGCCAGCACTTCCGCCACACGGGGGTGTGTCCGCGGGAGATTGCCGGGAAGCAGCTGGAGCCCATCCGGGTTCCTATAAAATGGGCCGCCTCCCTCCGGTCATTAGTAGAAGTCGGGTGGAAGAGGACGGAGCTGGAGTGAGGACTGGAGGCGGCCAGGAGAAAGAGAGGCACAGGACTGTGTGGCCTGGACTTGGGGGAATCGGTGCTGGAGGCACTGGGGTTGTGAGTGCACGTATTTATTGTAAATAACTTGTAGATAAACAGTGTGTTGGGTGGAACTATGTTGTCCGTCTGTCTGTGTCCAGGTCCAAGTTCACAATATATATACCCTGTATATATATATATATATATATATATATATATATATATATATATATATATATATATATATATATATATATATATATATATATATATATATATATATATAATCTTCATTTGGATCTTGATCTTTGTCCACGAATTAATTAGAAGTAGAAGCACTAGATGGCAGTAGAGAGACAGCTAAAACATAGGCATTGCGTTAAGAATCTCCTCCAGGCTTATACTACTGAAGACACTAGTACTCCAGTCACACCTCAAAACACAGACATTCAAACTAAACAAA
Organism: Polypterus senegalus; assembly: GCF_016835505.1. Classification (NCBI taxonomy): domain Eukaryota; kingdom Metazoa; phylum Chordata; class Cladistia; order Polypteriformes; family Polypteridae; genus Polypterus; species Polypterus senegalus. The sequence continues at coordinate 280,692,463 of NC_053156.1, read as the reverse complement.
TTGTTGTGCTTTAAATTAACTAAAGAGATCTTCATTTAGATCTTGATCTTTGTTTGTCCGTGAATTCCACACATGCGTAGACCACCTTCTAGTTTAGTACGTTGTTGTTACTCACGGATGTCAATAATGTGCAAGAATAACGAAAGGAGTGGTGGACAGTGTTACGCTGGTTAGCTCCTGAGGCCTGGATAGAGAATGAGATTGCCGAAGATAAAAGGTACGTGCCTACGTAACATATGAATGAAAGAAAGACAGTGGGTAAAATGAATGACAACGTAACAGCACGTTCCGGAAATTATTATTGTTACGTTGTAGCCAGCGAGTGCTGCGCGTCTCACAGTTGTACCGTGGCTTGCTCACATGTCAGTGAAGTGATCCCTATTTATGCTTTAAAGAGCCTGGATAACTGTGTCCCCCTTTAATAACCATTGCTCCATGTATATTGCCTTACTCTTTGGATTGCCACAAAGCAACCTGTGAGATTGGAGAAATGTTGAGAAGACATCGTGAGAGTAAACGATAGCGTCATGAAAATGAGATGGACTGTGAACGGACAGAAGCAGAAATGCTCCTACACAACCACATAATTACTATTCGGACAGTGACTCCAAGGAGGCCATTCCTATCGAATCATCAATGTCCAAGGGTTTTCTTTTGTAATTTTGTTTCCCTTATAAAAAATCATAATGCTGTGCGACGAAGGGCCCAGTTCACGACTGGCAGCCGCGTTTAAACAGGGAGCCTTTCACAGACAACTTTAACACGCGCATAGCGTAGTTGGCGCACATATATAGTATATATATATATATATATATATATATATATATATATATATAGCAATCAGTAGGGGGCGCCACCGAGCACCAGACCCAATAATACCCAAAACAGTCATGAGTTCAAACAATGGATGTTTCAATCGAACAAGCACTAAACACAATGAACCACAGGCCAAAAACCATACAAATTTAAAGCTTTTCCTTTTCTGCTTCCATTTGAGTGTTGCCTGCAGCCTCCTCTCCTTCTTCCACCTTTCATCTTCCTGTTTTTAGCTGAATGCCAGTTTTGCCTTTTGTCCTCGAGGGTACCTGCTGATACCCCAATCCTTAGTTTAACATTGTATCCAGCAGGGGGCGCATGATCCCTGAGAATTTGTTCTTTTAAAGATTGCAGCTTGACTAAATCATATATAGAAAATAAATATCCTTCCCGCAGTGATACAGTGGCAAATTTCAGATGAAGAAAGAATAAAAATGACAAGTAAGAAAGTATACACTTTGCTTCTTTTAATATCGGCTTGCACTCCAGTAAATAATCAGTCGATTGAAGCTCCTGGGAAGCATGGTGCAGCAGTACAGTTCCTGGTAGTTGGCTCTGGCCGCTTCGCTTTGCGAGTGCTGGAGGTATGGGCCTAGACACAGGGGGCAGAGATGTCTTCCATGCGTCCACAGGCTGAGCTTAAGTTTTCAGTTGCCAGAGCTTTTATATTGTTCTACACATTGTACAGCTTCAAAACAAGAAAGCACAATTACTATACTGTATACAGTATGGGATTCATTCTTTGCTAACACAGTTCAGCTGTAAATAGTACACAATATCCGCTGACCCTCCTCAAACAAGGAGTACACCAGCGCCCTGTCAGTACCCATCTTGAGCTGCTCCGTTTGTCTCTCCTTATCTCCGTTTCTTCCTCTTCCTGTCAGATCACTTATGTTGCTTAGATGCCTCAGCTCTGTCTATTCATCACCTCTGAAGTTAAAATAATGTAATGTAGAATTCAAGTCACAGATCACAGTTGCACACTTCAAGCAGTTGGCTACAAACATGTCCTCCTTTTGCGCCTTTACCATACGTTCAGCCGTGTGTAATTAGGGCACCATCTCATTCTACTTTTCAGTATCATAAAGTAACTCGGGTGTCACGAGCTTGAAGAACCTACCCGAGCACCTTGGGTCACAGCCTGAAGGAGATGCCTGTCCATCTCAATGAAATGTACATATCATTTTCACACCTCTTTAATCAAATTTAGGGTCAATGGGGGCTATTGGAGATCCCAGGAGCATAAGCCTGGAGGGGACGCCTGTCCATGTCATTGGGCTTCACAGAGCACTTGAAATGATCTTAGAAAAAGGTTGTTGCTGCTCAACTCAATGATTATTTACATTTCCCTACTTAAGCCTTTTCAATCTGGATGCAGAGCCCTACATAGCACTGAAACTGCTTTACTTAAGGTAGCCAATGACTTTCTTATAACTGCATTTTCTGGGATGGCCGCTATTCTAGTTCTTCTTGACTTGAGCGCAGCATTGATACAGTTAACCATAAAGTCAAAATCAAAGTGAACTTTATTGTCATCTCAACCATATACAAGTATACAGATAGACGAAATTGCGAAGCTCAGCGTCCACAGTGTAACAACATGACAGGCAAATAATCAATTAAGAATAGAATTAAAATTTAAATTTAGAAATTAAAACGCAAATGAGACATTGTGCAAAGACAAGACAAGAAGTAGCAGCAATATTGACGTGTAGTTAGCAATATGAACATTGATGCAATGTATGGTATTTGCTATCTATCTATCTATCTATCTATCTATCTATCTATCTATCTATCTATCTATCTATCTATCTATCTATCAATATAGTATAAATAAATAGTAGATATAGATAATACAAAAATTATCAGTGTATGATAATAGTTGTTTAAGACGTGTGTAAACAGTGACAGGTCAGAATGTTTCACAGCAGAAGGATGTAAGAGTGTTAAAATCCTTAAAGGTCAGTATGAGATTTTCAGCTCTTTTCTACCTGCACACTCGTCTTTGCAGGAAAGTGGCCTTCATGTATAAAAGTTCTGTTTTTAGAGGTGGTGGTTGAGGCCGTGTGGAAGATCCCAGGGGGCAGCTTGGTGTTAAGGGGTCTGGCAGCTTGGGGGTAAAAACTCTGCTGCAGCCTGGCAGATCTGGCTGTGAAGCTGCAGTATCTTGTCTTGGATGGCAGAAGTGTGAAAAGTCCATTAGAGGGGTGTAAGGGGTCCTGCACAATGCTGCACTGCGTTTGTAAAATATGTCCAGTAGTGAAGGGAGAGGCACCCCAATAATGTTCTCTGTTGTCTTCACTATCCTTTGCAGGCGCTTGTGGTCGAATATGTTGCGGTTGCCATACCAGACGGTGATGCAGCTGGTCAGAACGCTCTCCATGGTGCCTCTGTAGAACATGGTGAGGATGGAAGAGGGAAGACTTGCTCGCTTCAGTCGCCTCAGGAAGTGTAGTCTCTGCTGGGTTTTCTTGATTATTGATGAGGTGTTATGTGTCCACGTAAGTTCCTCAGTTATGTGCACACCGAGGAACTTGGTACGCCTAACAGTCTCCACATCTAAACCATTGATGCTGAGTGGGATGTGTGCAGGATGTGATTTTCTGAAGTCCACGACTATCTCTTTTGTCTTGTCAACATTGAGAGATAGATTGTTGTCTTCACACCATGCAGACAGCTGTTCCAGCTCATCTCTGTATGCTGTTTCATCATCACTGCTTATCAGTCCCAGCACTGTCGTATCATCCACAAACTTGATGATGTGGTTGGTGTTGTGTGTGGCTGTGCAGTCGTGAGTCAGCAGGGTGAACAGCAGTGGACTAAGTACACAGCCCTGCGGCGCTCCAGTGCTCAGTGTGATGTTGCTGGAAGTGTTGCAGCCCATCCGAACTGACTGGGGCTTCTCTGTCAAGAAGTCCAGGATCCAATTACAGAGGGTGGTGTTCAGGCCCAACCTGCTCAGTTTTACAACCAGCTTTTGAGGGATGATTGTGTTGAAGGCAGAGCTAAAGTCTATGAATAGCATCCTGACATATGTGTCCTTTTTATCCAGATTTGTCAGAGAGAAGTGACGGGCAGAGCATATGGTATCCTCAGTTGGCCTGTTTGAGCGGTATGCAAACTGAAGAGGGTCAAGGGAGGCAGGGAGATTAGTCTTTATGTATGACATGACTAACCTTTTGAAGCACTTCATTATGATTGGCGTGAGTGCAACTGGTTGGTAGTTATTCAAGCATGTCACTGATGACTTCTTCGGCACTGGTATGATGGTGGTAGACTTGAAGCATGCTGGGACTGACGACTGGCTCAGAGATATGTTGAAGATATCTGTGAGGATACCAGCCAGTTGACGGGCACATTCTTTGAGCACACGACCAGGTATGTTGTCAGGTCCTGCAGCCTTGCGTGGATTAACTCTGGATAGAGTCCTCTTCACGTCAGTTATGGCGAGACAGAGTGCCTGGTCAGTGGAGGAAGGTGTTGCTTTTCTCGCAGGCTTTTTGTTCTGTGCCTCAAACCGTGCAAAGGAGTTGTTCAGCTCATCCGGAATGGAGGCATCACCACCACTGCTGTGTGGGTTGGGCTTGTAGTTTGTAATTGTCTGAACGCCCTGCCACATACGACGTGTATCTCTGGTGCTGATGAAGTGTTTGTTAATCCTCTGTGCGTATGCCCACTTAGCTCTCCTTATAGTGCGAGACAGGTTGGCTCTGGTCACCCTGAGGGCGGCCTTGTCTCCAGATCTGAAGGCTGCATTTCTGATCTTGAGCAACTTGTGCACTTCTCTTATCATCCAGGGCTTTTGGTTGGCTCTTCTGGTAACATCCCTGGAAACAGTAACATCCTCTATGAATTTGGAGATGTAGCCAGTCGCAGAGTGTTTGCACTTCTCAAGATTGATGGAGTCACCATACATAGCAGCCTCCCTGAAAATGTCCCAGTCTGTCAATTCGAAGCAATCTTGGAGAGCTGAAACAGCACCAACCTGTCATACTCTGATGTTCTCAGGGGCTGGTTTAGTGCGCTTCAGCAGGGACTTGTATGCAGGAACCATAAAAACCATAATATTTTACTGTCCCGACTTTCAGATATTGATATCTCTGGTGCTGCTCTTTCTTGGTTCACATCATACCTCAGTATGAGCCTTCATTAGGGAATACAAATCTGACACTACTTCATTCACACAAGGTATCCCTCACGGGTCAGTTCTGGGTCCAATCCTCTTCAACATCTATTTGCTCCCATTTGGTAAGACTATTCGCTGATATGGTCTGAGCTTCCACTGCTACGTCGATGACACACAACTTTATGTAAGCGGTGATGGAACTGCAACATCTTTACCTGTTGCGCTAACTGACTGCATTTGGGAAATCAATCATTGGATGACAGATAATTTTTTACAACTCAGTCCTGATAAAACAGAAATCTTATTGGTTGGTACCAAATCTGTCCTCTCTACCCTTCATGGGCTGAAAACTGATCCTGGGTCAACCCTCAGCATCAGTCTGTAATTTGGCTGTCATCTTTGATCAGCTTCTTACTTTTCAATCACACATTAGCTCAATACTACAGGCGGCTTTTCATCTCTGTAACATTGCTCATCTGCATTCCTTCCTCAGTGTGAAAGATACTGAATCACTCATTCACGCTTTCACCACTACCCGTCTGGACTATTGCAATGCATTGTTTTATGGCCTCCCGACTAAATATATCAATAGATTACAATATGTTCAGAATTCTGCTGCTCATTTACTTACACACACTAAAAAATCTGCTCACATCACTCCTGTCCTCTATGATTTACATTGCTTACCAGTTTCTTCAAGAATCAAATATAAAATTCTTCTTCTCACCTTTAAAGCTCTACATGGGTTAGCCCCTCATTATCTGTCTTAGCTGCTGCTTCCTTACACTCCTGCCCGTGCATTACGATCATCAGACGCTAACTTACTCACTGTACCTAAATACAGGTTAGTAACTACGGGTGGCAGAGCTTTCACTGTGATGGCCCCTAAAATTTGGAATGCTCTTCCTATAAGTCTTCACGAAGAAAAATCTATTATTAATTTCAAACTTCTGTTGAAAACACATTTTTTCAATGAGTATTATTCTTTTTCGTGTAATTTCTACTGTCTTATTAATGTGTGTATTGAATTGTAAAGTGCCCTTGAGTGTATGAGAGGCGCTACATAAATAAAAATCATTATTATTATTAAGTGACATTCTCAAACTTCTTAATCCGATTCAAACGTCATTAGGTCAGAACGTTTCCCCGTCAAGCAAGGGTGGCACAATATGAATCAACCCAGGACATGATGGCCATCCATCTTATTCAGCTTTACATAAAGTAGTGCCACATTCCCAAACACATTTAATCAAATTTAGGGTCCCTAGAGGGCCAGAGACGATTTCAGCAGAATGGATCGCAAGACAAGAACTAATCCCACTCGTTCTCAACTAGCTTTAAATGTCATTTCTAATTTGAATTGAACTAAACAGGCAGGTCTAAATGATCTTATGGATGCCACATAGATATCCATGCCTCCCACTCAATAACATAATCATCCTGATGCCAGTCTTCCCAAGCTGTCCACCCACCTCCATTTCCCTCCGATCCTAGAAACTGGTGGCAGGATGGGCACTCCAGTCACTGTAAAAAACCTCACACTGCTCCAGTGTGGTGCCGAGGTGTCACCTTAAACACTCGGGTCCCAATCCAGGTGGTTTGTCGTGTGGTGGGTGCGGCAATGCGCTATCAGCACATGCTCCCAACCTGGACTCTTGCTGCAGAAATCCTTGTCTGGCCTCTTATGAGCTGACCAGCTGTTAAGCACTCACGTGTCACCCACCTAGGATTTGTCTGTCAGCCAGTCATTGTCATGCTGTCTAATTCACGGTCGTTCCTAGGAGTAGAGATTAAAAAGACCCTGTGGCCAACTATTTGGGTTATTTTCCTCATCAAAATTGATTTTACATAAACCTTCTCTGCATTGCGTTTAGAGAGTAATAAGCAGAGAGCAGCCATCAATACTTCTTTAATGAACAAAGAGAGTATCGATTGGGCTGAGCTCTGCCTCTGAACCCTGCCCCAGCTAACAAGGACCTCTTTTCTTCCTTTCCCACCGAAGTGGCTGTGTGACACACATAATTAAACCTCAGCAGCTCTGGACAATTAATTACTGAACCGAGAGGGGAGCAGCGGTGGATCAGGAAGAACTGAGCAAGCCATTTCAGGGTCCACCACTCCAGCACTTTCATCATGTAAAGCGCCAGCTGGCTGGCACCTCAGCTCCAAGAGCTAAGGTGTCATACTGCTATTACAGTGACCACCATAATGTTTGGGACAAAGACATGTTTTTGCTTGATTTACCCCTCAGCTCCACAGTTGAAAATTACAAATCAAACAATTCAGACATTATGAAGAAAGTGCACATTGCAAACTGTCATTTAGGAGGATCTGCATACATTCAACACTTTCTTGACATGGTCCCCCCATTTCATGGCACCATACTGTTGGAGATGTTGTTTGTGATTCCTCAGGTGGGTTTCATTGCTTCATAAGATACATCTACCCTTTGGGGTCTGTAGCTGCCATTGTTTAATATGATGACCAGAGCTGTGCCAATGAAAGCCAAAGAGGCCATTATGAGCATATAAAACAAGAACTAACACCATTAGAGACAGCAGTGACACCTTGGGATGACCAAAATCAACTGTCGGGAGTACCATTAAGAAGAAAGAACACACCGGTGAGCTCAGTAATCACAAAGGGACTGGTAGGCCACAGTAGATTAATTAAAATTTTTGTGATGCACCATCTGTTGGAATGAGAAATGCAATGTATTTTATTACTTAAAATTTTTGTGATGCACCATCTGTTGGAATGACAAATGCAGTGCATTTTTATTACTTAAAATGTTTGTGAAGCATCCTTTGTTGGAATGGCATGCAATGCATTTTATTAATTAATATGTCTGTGATGTGCCATCTATTGAAATGACAGAGACATTGCAACTGGACGGACTCACTGACATCCTTTAATTAAGGCGGATTATTACATCATAATGTTTATTTATTAATTTTTTGTGTTATTATTTTGTAATTAAAATAAAAAATACTGTTGTATGAAAATGCCCCAACTACTGAAATGCCACCTGAGACGATCACCTCGCTGCCTCACTCCACGGGCCTGTCCTGCCAGCAGGGACCTCCTGCGCTTGTGTCCCATTTCCGTCAGCACTGCTAAGGACTGTTACTGTTATTTCCGCCATTCTTCTCATGTTCTGTTGAAGAGCTCACCGTCGGCCACTGCTTTCCTGAGGTGACAGGTTTTTGTTCCTGTCATTTCCTCAATCTGTGAGCCATTTTACCTCTAACCGATCTCAATGTTTAATTAGCTGCATTTTTTGTGCATTCAGGAAACAGCGGTTGTGTTGTATGAGTTTTGCATTAAGAAGAGATGTAGAAAAATTTTTTATTTTTGCCGTAGTTTTAACTCATCTGTCTTTTGTTATTTTCTTACCAATTTACCTTTTACTGTGGAGTTTACTGTTTAACTTGCATCCTAAACTGACAGTTAATGACAAGCAGAGTAGACAACGTGACAGAGAGCAAATGGTGAAAAGCGGCCACTCCTTTGGTTTCCGCCCCACTAGGGTGATCACCTGAAAAGCAGTTTGAATATCAAATTGTGATGATGATGATGATGATGAAGAAAATCATTAAAACCAAGGTGAAGAAAAGCAATAAATTACAATAATGTAACACACATAAATGCTCACTACATTCCAATAAAAAATGTACAAACCCAATTTTGGGTTTTCTGGCCTTTTAGTATTCAGTGTCATTTGCTCCTGTGTTTTCACCAACTAGAATTAATAATAGGATTAATTAATAAAGCCAACTACACAGAAAAAGCGGCAAATAGTTAGGAAAACAACAGTACACAGTTAAACCTTAGTAAAAATACTAACATTTCTTAATACCTGTTGTGCATTTTTCAGTGGAAAATAAGATAAAAGAATGAACAAAGAACAAAAGCCAGCTAATTAAACAGTGAGATCAGTTAGGCACTGCTTGTGAAACTGATTGGAACAAAAATGTGCAGCCTCAGGGAACCTTCATCCTAGGATTGAACTTGGAAACTACAGCTGGAACAGGACTGGTGCAGCTCTGCCTGGAGAAGCTCAGTGGCACAATAGGCTTTAGAGGCTCGAGGCAGCCGGCATTCGCCTCATTGTGGACCTGAGAAGGCTGCACAGTGAAGGACCACTAGGGCAGGACGGATCTCCTGTGCTCCAGCCCCTTTTTGACAGCACGCTTTTGAGCTCCACTACTGGAAAGAGACCATTACTCTGAAAACCTTTCTTTTTTTGTGCTGAGTAAAGATACAACAGCTTAAAGAGCTTTGCCTTTCTTGGTCCTGGAAAAAGATGGAAAGATCTTTTTAAAGTACTTTAGACAGATAGATATGAAAGAAACAATATAGATATGAAAGGCACTATGTAATAGATAGATATGAAAGGCACTTGACTGACTATATAGATAGATGCATGATATGATATGCACTATATGATGGATAGTTAGTATAGTATGAAAGGCACCATATGATAGATAGATAGGAAAGGCACAATATAAATACTGTAGATACATAATATGATAGACACTATATGACAAAGTATGAAAGGCATCATATGATTGATAGATAGATAGATAGATAGATAGATAGGAAAGGCACTATATAATACATAGAAAGATAGATGGATGATATGGAAGGCACTATATAACAGATAGATAGATAAATACTGTAGATGGACAAAAAGATTGACAGGTGGTATGGAAGGCACTATATGATAGATAGATTGCAAGTCAGGGTCTGCATTGTGTGAAAAAATTAACACCCCCTTCCCCTAAATTGCGCTGCCCTAGGTGATCACCAGCACATCTTAAGTCCAAAACCTTATTGCTTGCCTACAGAATAGTCAGAGGGTCTGAACCTGTATATATGGAGACATTTGTGAGGTCCGGTGCTCCTTCTTGACCACTCAGGTCTGCTATTGACTGGTGTCTGGTGATGCCACCTTTGTGTGGTATCAAATCTCTGTCCAGACTGTTTATTTGCATCCCCTTGCTGGTGGAATGAGCTCCATTTTAAACTGTTTAAGATGTGTTTGAAGCCCCTCTTGTCTGGTGAATTTCTGTCTTAACTGTTGTTAGCTCTTAGGTTCTTGTAACTAAGGATGTATAACTCACTTGTTTTTTTGCTTTGAGGTCTCCACTTGTGGTGGTCAATTTTGTACCCTTGTCCTGTAACACTTCTTCCCAAACAGTCCTCCAGACTGATGTTTCTTGGTAATGTTGGCCTCTTTTGTAAGTCGCTTTGGATCAAAACGTCTACTAAGTAAAATAAATGTAAACGGTAAAGCTGGCCCTGCTCATACTGGACAGACTGGTGAGCTGTGGCAGGTCACTCTTCATAGGTGGCATTTGTTACAAAGGGACACACATTTTCTGACTTTAGGTGGATGTGTATATAGAAATGGGACCTCGCCCGTCACAGAGGTCTGCAGCCACAAGGAGGATCAGCCCATTTGTCTTCATTTTGAGCAGCAATGTTCCTTGATTAAATAAGCAATTTTATAAAAAGCATCATTATCCTCCCCAGATGGGGCCTTACATTAAATGAGTGTCTGTGTGCTGCGCCGGCGCCCTCGCTTCCTCTTCGGCGAGGACTTCATTAGCAAAAGTTTGAGCACTTAAGTTAATCACATCTCCTGGGGGCTTTGCCGAGTGTTGGAATTCAGACAGGAAAGTGGCATCCTAGTGTTACCCCACCATTCATGCCTACCGTGATATCCCAGGGGTCAATTCTGTCACTGGACCGCATGTGATGAAAACACCTCTAGTTACCCCCTCCAGCTCTGAGCCTCTCAACACATGTCCTGGTGGTCCTAACACTCGTGTCTGTCCTGCTCCAAGTGGCCAAACTGATCTGACCAAACCCACCGTGTTGAGAAGCCTTCCATCCAAGTTGTTGTAGAGCAGCCATTCAATCATCTTGTCTCCTGGGATTTCGTTGTTGGTCCCAAATTCCTGACTAGAACCAACGCACCCCAACCCGCTTTCATCAGGCTCTTTAGCTAACTGCTGCCCATAGTGACCTTGTCCGTAGTCTAACACGTCCTGCCCGCCATTACTGTTTCCTCTCCCTGTGCTATGGAGTTGCTTATTAATTTGTGTTCCCTCATTGCCACCTTACTCATAGTTTAAGGAGTGCTGAGAAAAAGTATTTGGCCCCTTACACTTAAAAACAGATTGCACCCCAATGCCACTCAATACCCATCTGTAAGACCCATTTGTTAGTTAGTAAACTTTCCATCTTTGCCTATATATTAATGCATAGTCTAAGGGAGATTCTATTGTATCCCCCACTAGCTAAATTGAAATGGAATATTCTGATTCTTTCTTGTCCCTCTGACTGCAGATTAGTGCCAGTTTATGATCTGCCTTGCACTTGGAGGGCATACAATTTCAAAGTGTATCCTGCAACGTATTGTATTGACCATTGTGAGGTTTCTGAACTCTTTTAGAACTCCCCCCAATGGGACGACATGCCGAAGCGCGACTACCGCGTCTGTGGAGGACTACTTGTCTGTCACCGAGGCAACCACAGGTTCGCAGCGCAGCAGCACAGCGCCGTGGAAACAACTACGAGCCGATCGAGACTGCACTATACACGCCTGTCGTCGATGGGTGATAAAGGAACATTGTCAATGCAGGGAACAGTATAACTTGGCCACTGACCTGACCGCGACTATGGCTGTTTGCTGTGTGTGTGTATATAGGAGAGTGGCAGCTCCCGCTGTAATAAATATCTGTGCTGTTCCTGTTTCTAGTTGAATAAAAGCTGGTTAAAGTACTGGGGCTCAGCTTCGTGTTTTGCAGTGCAAGACATTGACTCGGGCGTCACACCATATTGAATGTGCCGTACGTACAGAACATACTGAATGTAATAAGTAAAGTCTATGTAAGTTTGCCATTGAGAAATAACAAAAATTTGAAGTATAGAAAGCAACCAAAGTTGAAAAAGAAAGACATTCTTATTAAAAACATTAGATGTTAGAAATTAAGGGTGGCACACGAAAAACCGAACAGTCTCCTAGCTCTGCTTGAGCTATTATACAGGCGGGTGCCATCGCGATCATGGAGCCTTGTTGTTGCGACGAGGTCAGTAGCCCCAACTGTGCATTAGTAAGGAAGCTGTGAGCCAGTGGGTACACCGTCTTTCAACAGGATGGAATGACATGTCAAACTTCTTGCAAGTCACTTTCTCAAATTTACGTCGTCTTCACAGAGGAACGAACTGTCAAAAAAGGTTTGTGGCCACCAAGATCACCGGACCTATCCACTTGTGAGTTTTACCTGTGGGGCAATCTGAAGGGAAGAGTGTATGTCAATAATCCAAAGACATTAGAGGAACTGAAGGACAATATTCGGAGTGAAATTCGAAAAATTAAAGCGGGTGAGCTGCATCGCGTCTATGACAATATGGTACGGCGTGCAGAAAAGTGTATTGACGCACAAGGAAATCATTTCCAGCACCTCCTCTAACCAGTAAGTACAGATTTTTGCATTACATATCTTTCGTTTCGTGTACATGCTAAGAAGCGTATATCGACGTTGGAGTCGGAGATGGTTTGGTTTTTCGTGCGCCACCCTGTATTATGTAACATGTTATGTTAAATGTTAGAAACATTCTTTCCTTTTTCGCCTTGCATCCTGCGTGTGTAATAAAGTTTTCTCTATTTTTGTGTGAGCTTTTTTACTTTGAATTTTCACGAAGCCTTTTGAAAACAAACCTTACTGGAGTGCAAAGTTTCTTTTGTTATGTGTTTGATTCATGCTGGATCCTGCCTTGCCAACCTCCTTCTCACTTGTCGCTCATTGCTTCAGATACCCTTGACTCTCAAACACAGGCAACTGCAATAGTGCTAAGAATGCGACCAAGGGCAGGATGACGGCCATCACGTTGTATTTTTGGATGAGACTGCACCGTGATGGACAGATCCAAGTATGGTGGCACTGCTGTGAAAGGAGGACCCGTTTTGCAGTGCCATACGGGCTCAACACCAAGTGTTATGAGGTGGGGGTGCCATTGGATTCCACTCTTGTTCACACCTCATGTCCGGTGCCAGCACCTTGACCATCAGAGAAGTGTTGGAGGCTGACATCTACAGAAGTTTGTTAGTGCCATATTCCTAAAGAACAATCCTCAACCACATCTGGCACAAAGTGTCCTACAGCTTCTAGCTGAACACCCTGAGTTGCACATTCAGCAGATTTGTTCCCCATTGAGCACATCAGGGACGTGCTTTGACCCTGATGGGGTGTTCCAGAGGCCACCAGCAGTTACCATGGATGAACTTTGGGTAAGTATAGAGGCTGCATGAGGTGCCATTCCACAAACACACATCCAGATGCCAAACTGTGCCCAGGCGGTTATTTTACCCTGTGGTGGATACACCAAATACAAATTACAGTAAAGTCTCAGTATCTGTGGGCACTGCGTGTTGCTACCACCTGTGAAAACTGAAGTCCGTGAATACGAGGTGTGGCAGAAAAGTAATGAGACTGATTTTTTATTTACCAAAGTTTTTATTTTTTTCAAACATCAATGTTATCCCCTTCAAAGTAGTTCCCTTGGGCAGCTACACACTGATGGAGACGTTGTTCCCACTGTTGGTAGCAGCGCTGGAAGTCTTCAACCAGTATGGTCTTCAGCATGTCCGTTACACTCTTTTGGATGTTTTCTAAAGTCCCGAAATGACGTCCTTTGAGGACATTTTTCAGTTTAGGAAAAAGTCACACGGACTGAGGTCAGGTGAATAAGGGGGCTGGGGAACCACAGGAATGCCTTATGAGGTCAAAAATTCTGTTATGGAGAGGGCAGTTTTTCGGCACCATTTTGGCACAGACCTTTCGCATGTGCAAATGTTCAGTCAAAATTTGATGAACGGTAAATCTGTTCAAATTTAATTGTTCACTCGACATTCTTAATGTTAAGCGACGGTCTGATCTCACAAGAGTGTTCACACATTCGATGTTTTCATTGGTTTTCGAAGTTGAAGTCCTCCCTGAACGGTGTTCATCTTCAACGTGTTTACTGCCTTCCAAAAATGATTTGTGCCAGCGAAAAACTTGAGCTCGGGATAAAGAATGTTCCACATAGGCCTGTTTTAACTTTTCAAACGTCACACTTGCCGTTTAATGGCACAACGTTGCTCCAAATTCTGCTGTTCCATTTTGTGTGACGCACAACCAAAAACACAACTTCGCTAATAGCAGTCACAAAAATCACGTAGTTAACGGAAGGAGTTGAAACTCGCACTGAGCTATGGGAGGGTACTGATACACGTGCTCTATCAAGGACAACAGCGCAGCATTGCCAGTCTCATTACTTTTCTGCCACACCTCGTATTACAGTAAGGCTCCCACTTAAGTATGCAACTTTAAATGTTTGTTAATGTAGGCAAATCCAATTAGTGTAACAGTATTTACAGTAAAAGTGATAAACAAGATCTGGTATTATGTAAGAGATTCATATCCATAACTAATAAGTACATCTAAAATAATTTAAATAGGTTTAAACGTTTCCTTACTTGTATACATTTTGCAACCTTTATTTCTATAGCATATTTTCAAACAAAGAATGCAGCTTTACAAGATTGCAAAGAGTAAGTTACGAGAAAATAACTAATCTTATTTAGTTTTCAAGAATAATAATGAATATGTAACAAAAAAATAGCAAATACATTAATAAAAATAAATCCATATAATCTTATAAGAAATAAATACTTAATTAGTGGAGGAGTAGCATCCTTGTATGCAGTATCATAATGGACTTCTCTAACGATGTTCCCGGTGATGGCCAAGATGGACATAAAAAACAAAACAAAGAGAAAAAAAAGCTGCAGGGGTTCCAAGGCCAAAAGACCACCCAGGCCCCCCACTAGGCATTCTACCTAACATTAGTGTTATCATTGTTTCCAGACTTCATCTGAGAAAATTCAATGCAGTGGGTCTCGTGGACAGCTGGACCACCCGTCTCTGTTCCAGCATCACAGGAGGCTGCACAGGACTTTGAGATCGCCATCTCAGAAGAACCGAACAAAGAAAGCAGAGAAAAGTCGAGGTTAGTAAAGATTGCAAATTCTTGAAGAATATAATCATTCTGTGCTTATATGGTCTATTAGGAATGCAACTAAAATGTAGCTACAAAAAAAAAAAAAAATGAAAAGTAGGTTTTTAGCTTTTTTTTTATTTTTATTAAATGATCCCCAGTGTTAGCCTGGTAAATTTCTATTGGTAAAGTATTTCAGATTTTAGGTGCATAACAGCAAAAAAGGCCACATCACCACTTCTTTTAAGTCTGGCTCTTTGAATTATAAGCAGACCACCATTTGAAGATCTAAAGTTCCGACTAGAAGTGTAGGGGGACAGCCACCCCAAAATAGAGGAAGGAGCAGATTATTTAAGGCTTTATACACCATTAGTAGTATTTTAAAGTCAGTTCTAAATGACACGGGAAACCAATGTAACAACGCTAAGACAGGTGTAATCAGCTCAGGTTTTCTTTTTCTAGCTAAGATCCTGGCTGCTGCTTTCTGGACTAAATACAACCGACTGATGACTTTCTTAGGTAGTCTAGTTAGGGTTACCAAAATCCAGTCGGCTAAAAACGAAAACGTGAATTCATTTCTCAGCATCTTGCAATGTTATAAGAGGTCTAACGTTTGCAATATTCCTTAAAAGGAAAAATGCAGTCCTAGCAATCTAGTTAATGCGTGATTTAAACTTTAGGTCAGAGTTCATGATTATGCCTAATTTACAAAACACAAAAGAATAAAAAATTCGGACATGAGCGTCTGTAGACTTTGCGCCCTGGGAACCAAGTTACCCGAACTACAATTTCAGTAATTATTTACCGCTCTAATGCTGATCTTTCTGATCATAACATAGGTCATTACGATAGCAATTGACAAGAAGAATTCATAATTAATGGCAGAATTAGAGTATTTGAGGGTTCCTCTAGAGTGCCTCTTTCTCTTGCACGATTTGGTTCAAAAACTGATCAGCACATCGTCATCTCAAAACAGACTTAGGTTTCGAGTTTGGTATTTTTCCATCCAGTCGTTTTACCTCTACATCAGGGGTCTCCAACCTTTTTTCCCCAGAGAGCTACTTTTACAAAATGAAAATGGCCAAGAGCTACTCGTGTTTTCTAACATTCATTCTCATAGCTTATTTCAACCCAAACAAACTGAATAAGCTTGTTTTGCCTGAATATTTAAAAAATGTTGGTGTCTACAACTCACATTTTTCATTAAAACATTAAAACCTCACAAAAAATATTTAGTTCACCTGCAAGTGCATTTTGTACAGTGCATCCGGTAAGTATTCACAGCGCCTCACTTCTTTCACATTTTGTTATGTTACAGCCTTATTCCAAAATGGATTAAATTTTTTTTTTTTCCTCAGAATTCAACACACAACACCCCATAATGACAACGTGAAAAAAGTTTACTTGAAGTTTTTGCAAATTTATTAAAAATAAAAACACTGAGAAATCCCATGTACATAAGTATTCACAACCTTTGCTCAATACTTTGTCGATGCACCTTTGGCAGCAATTACAGCCTCAAGTCTTTTTGAATGTGATGCCACAAGCTTGGCACACCTATCCTTGGCCAGTTTCACCCATTCCACTTTGCAGCACCTCTCAAGCTCCATCAGGTTGGATGGGAAGCGTCGGTGCACAGCCATTTTAAGATCTCTCCAGAGATGTTCAATCAGATTCAAGTCTGGGCTCTGGCTGGGCCACTCAAGGACATTCACAGAGTTGTCCTGAAGCCACTCCTTTGATATCTTGGCTGTGTGCTGAGGGTCGTTGTCCTGCTGAAAGATGAACCGTCGCCCCAGTCTGAGGTCAAGACCGGTCTGGAGCAGGTTTTCATCCAGGATGTCTCTGTACATTTCTGCAGTCATCTTTTCCTTTATCCTGACTAGTCTTCCAGTTCTTGCCTCCCTGACTAAGGCCCTTCTCCCCCGATCGCTCAGTTTAGATGGCTGGCCAGCTCTAGGAAGAGTCCTGGTGGTTTCGAACTTCTTCCACTTACAGATGATGGAGGCCACTGTGCTCATTGGGACCTTCAAAGCAGCAGAAATTTTTCTGTAACCTTCCCCAGATTTGTGCCTCGAGACAATCCTGTCTCGGAGGTCTACAGACAATTCCTTTGACTTCCTGCTTGGTTTGTGCTCTGACATGAACTGTCAACTGTGGGACCTTCTATAGACAGGTGTGTGCCTTTCCAAATCACGTCAAGTCAACTGAATTTACCACAGGTGGACTCCAATGAAGCTGCAGAAACATCTCAAGGATGATCAGGGGAAACAGGATGCACCTGAGCTCAATTTGGAGCTTCATGGCAAAGGCTGTGAATACTTATGTACATGTGCTTTCTCAGTTTTTTTATTTTTAATAAATTTGCAAAAATCTCAAGTAAACTTTTTTCACATTGTCATTATGGGGTGTTGTGTGTAGAATTCTGAGGAAAAAAATGAATTTAATCCATTTTGGAACAAGGCTGTAACATAACAAAATGTGGAAAAAGTGATGCGCGGTGGATACTTTCTGGATGCACTGTATGTCTGTATGCATTTTCTAGTGTTTCTCACACTATTGAATTAAAACAAGAATGCTGCCAAAACAAAACAATGCAATTCCAAATACACAGAGATTCTTTATTCATTTGTCATTTTGTTCCATGTCACTCTTTCACTTTATGTCCAGTTGCATGTGTGACGTGTTTTTTAGTTAGTCAGATGACTCAACAGGTGTATGGTGGAGTGGAGCCACTGAGGTTCACTCTTCTGGAGTCATTTCAATGTTCATCTGTCAGTCTTGTTCTGAACTTTGAGTTCATGACATTCATATCAAACTCACAGAGGTATAGAGAAATACAAAGCCGACATTTTCAGAGCTGCTTGGTGAAGATTCTTATAGTTATCTGGCTCTACTAAGCGGTAGAAATGCTGAGAATGCATTATAATATATAATATATACAATCTAATGTCTCTCTGTCTGTATGTCTGTCCGCTTTTCACGACTACTTCACGGATTTAGATCATTTTTTTTTCTATAATTCGCTAGAAAATTCTGCTTTTTTTTGTGACTTCTCTCATTTCGCTGTGTATCATAGTTCACTTGCATTACAGATTTATTTGTGTGAATCTGAGATCCATGCAGCGAAATTCAACTTTGTTTGATATTTAAAATAAAGTGTTACTTAGGTCTTGATGAGTTTGAGTCCAGATATTCTCTTAAGTGTATGCCACACTGAAAAGATAGATTGCAATTCACATTGTGGATCGAGATTTTGTGTTAAAAGGATCGCAATATGATTTTTTGGAAAGATCGCCCACCCCTAATTTAACTAATCACGTTTTCAAATTTATGTAGGATTCATTAACCTTTTGGCGAGCTACTTGGAAAGTGGTTGCGAGCTACCGGTAGCTTTTGAGCGACGTGTTGGACACCCCTGCTCTAGAGTGCCTCTTTCTCTTGCATGATTTGGCTCAAAAACTAATCAGCACATCATCGTCTCGTAACAGACTTAAGTTTCGAGTTTGCTATTTTTCCATCCAGTCGTTTTACCTCTAGACCATCCTTAAGAAACTGTGAAACACAGACAGACACACGCACATCATCGAGATATCGGTGTTTTTGGTATCAGGGAACCCTAAAGCATCGAGATCCACCGAAAACCAGAGATCGAAATTTTGGACGAATCCAAAACTTTCTCTCCTCCTTATGGTGGGAGAGGGTGCAAAGCAAAAATGCATGTTCAAGCTCTTAACAATTACACAGATACAATTTAAATGAACATCGAGAAAAAAAATGAAGTAACTGCTTGCTGTAGGAGTTTCTCTTGTTGTAGATGAAGAAGGATCAGTCAGTTTTTTTGTTTTAGTTCATTCAATGGAGCGGTGTTAAGATGTCTTTGAGACTGTCCTTGAATTCCATTTCATTTTCTTCATATTCAGAGAAGAAGTCCACAAGGCTTTTGGCCTCACCTAACCTTTCCAACCTGAGCTCCTTCACTCCATCTTGCTTGTAGAACTGTAGAGGTCATGTGGCTGAGGACATGACGTCAATTCATCAATGGCTTTGAATGACAACTCAAACCTGTGGAAAACAGATCTTGCAGATTTGGAGATCCAACTGTGTTGTGTGTTCCAGAAGAGTCACCGAGCTCTACTTCTAGTCGTGCACACCATGTATCAAAAGTAATCAGCCACATTTAAATATGCAAGACATTGAGCTTTTTGGGGTTCCCCTAATTTTTGACTCTCTACACTCAAAAAAACATTCATTTTTTTGCCCCTTTCTTGGACCATGTTTTGTGCAGGAAAAGAGATCAAGAGTAAACCAACAGGTGTCCTCAGCAAAAGCGATCAGGCATGCCATGTCAACTGACCCCAGGAGTTCACCGCCTAATGGGATGCAATTGTCAAAGTTCATCCTTTTCACAAAACTTTTAAAAACTGGTAATCAGTAATGTACGCATGTGGAGTTTTATGCTATTTTGAGGTGTAAATACAATATTTTTCATATTTGATTTTTTTACCGGTGGTCTTAGCCTTCTAAGAGTCATTCCTATCAAACATAAGCATGTGGGGTGTCATTTTAGACCAGTTCAAGGTCAGTGATTATGAATATGCTTTCATTTTGGATTTTTGACCCCTAACTAAAGATTTAGCCCTCCATGGCCCTTCGTCGGCTGATGAAAAATGATACATTTCCATTACAGTGTAGAATATTTATATTTTAATATTTCAAATATCTGATGCCTCTTTTCTTGTTTATTATCAATTTGCAAAGTGTAACCCTGGGGGCTTATATAGCGCCTTTCATATCTATCTATCTATCTATCTATCTATCTATCTATCTATCTATCTATCTATCTATCTATCTATCTATCTATCTATCAGTTATATAGTGCCTATCTATCTATCTATCTATCTATCTATCTATCTATCTATCTATCTATCTATCTATCTATCTATCTATCTATTATATAGTGCCTTACATATCTATCTATCTATCTATCTATCTATCTATCTATCTATCTATCTATCTATCTATCTATTGCAGACATCGCCTCAATTTTAGTGGGCTGTGAGATTCCAGTTTGGAGCCCACCCCAGTTCTGTTCCTTGCCATGGAAAGTTAGTGACTCCTGCTGGTAAACCAGCAAACTGTGAAGCACTTGGAGGTGAGGTGACATTATTATTATATAGTGCCTTTTATCTATCTGTGTTGATTGTTCATTAAAGAAAGGCTTGACATTATCATCATTTTGTTTGTCCGTTTTTTTTTTCTGTTTCTCTCCTTTAACAGTGCAGCTAGGATTAGCATTTTGGACAGAACATTTACATCCTTTGATCTTATAATTGGATCCTCTGCTCCTTAATCATCGTGACCTCAAAGTGTTAATCCTTCCCATTGTACCTGCTGTTTTCAGGTTAGTTTCGCAGTATTGGTTGCCCCAGTAACTTTGCAGGATTTTGTTAAATCTTTCTTTGTGGAACAGGAAAGTCTTGATCTCGTTCCAAAAAGCAGGATTAGTAAACTATCCATATCTTTGACATCACAGGTCATGTAATTCTGACTTAATCTGTTCTAAGTTTTACTAAATCTTTGTGGTCCAAAATGGAATTAGCCAGATCTGTTTGAATCCTGACATACTAACAGGATTTCAGTCTAATCCTGGTTTCTGGAACAGACTCCTATACTGGATCTTCATTTAGGTGTTATCCCTGTATTTATTTATTTATTCATTTTTTTAACCTCTGCAAAGCTTAATTTCCCCCTTAGGACATCTATCTATCTATCTATCTATCTATCTATCTATCTATCTATCTATCTATCTATCTATCTATCTATCTATCTATCTATCTATCTATCTATCTATCTATCTATCTATCTATCTATCTATCTATCTATCATCTAAAGATCAAAAACTGAAATCTGTCATTGATGTCAGTTTTTGGACTGTTGATTCAATACTTTGTAGAAGCCCTTTTAGCAGCAATTCCAACTTTGAGCTTTGCACACCTGGATTTAAGCAGTTTATCTCATTTCTTACTGGCAGATCCTCTCAAGCTCCGTTAGATTGGATGAGAAGTGCCTCTTTCAGTCAGAGTCTTGTCCTGAGGCCACCCCAGTGTTTTCTTGACTGTGTGCTTCAGGTCATAGTTGTGCTGAAAGGTGAACTGTTGCCTCAGTCTGAGGTGCCTTGCACTATGCAGCAGGTTTTCTTCAAGATCCTCTCTGTATTTGGTTACAATCTCCTTCCCTAAATTCTGAGCAGTCCCCCTGTCCCTGCCACTAACAAACACTCCCATAACATGATGCTACCACCACCATACTTCACCAGAGAGTTGAGATTAGGCAGGTGCTGAGCAGTGCCTTGTCTTGTCCAGAGAGAGAGTTTAATTTTTGTCTCATCAGTCCGGAGTCTTTTTCCTCACGTTCTCTGAGTCCTTTAGAACATTAGAACACTCTAGATGAGAACAGGCCATTCAGCCCAACAAAGCTCATCAGTCCTATCCACTTATTTCCTCCAAGAAAACATCAAGTCGAGTTTTGAAAGTCCCAAATGTCTTACTGTCTACCACACTACTTGGTAGCTTATTCCAAGTGTCTATCGTTCTTTGTGTAAAGAAAAACTTCCTAATGTTTGTGCGAAATTTACCCTAACAAGTTTCCAACTGTGTCCCCGTGTTCTTGATCCACTGTACTAATTCCCTTCATGATTTTAAACACTTCAATCATGTCACCAAATCTTCTTTTGCTTAAACTGTAAAGGCTCAGCTCTTTTAATCTTTCCTCATAATTCAACTCCTGTAGCCCTCTAATCAGCCTAGTCGCTCTTCTCTGGACCTTTTCTTGTGCTGTTATGTCCTTTTTGTAGCCTGGAGACCAAAACTGCACCCAGTACTCCAGATGAGGCCTCACCAGTGTGTTATAAGGGTTGAGCAGAACCTCCTGTGACTTGTACTCCCCACATCAAGGCGCTATATAACCTGACATTCTGTTATCCTTCTTAATGGCTTCTGAACACTGTTGGGAAGTTAATAGCTTAGAGTCCACTACGACTCCTAAATCCTTCTCATAAGGTGTCCTCTTGATATCTGACCGCCCATTGTGTATTCAAACTTAACATTTTTACTTTCTATGTGTAATACCTTACATTTACTGACATTAAACTTCATCTGCCACAAATCTGCCCAAGCCTGTATGCTATCCAAGTTCTTCTGTAATGATTTCACAGATTCTAAATTATCTGCCGATCCAACTAACTTGTTATTATCTGTGAACTTAACCAGCTTTTTACTTCTATTCCTATCTAAATCATTTATATATATTAAAAATAGCAGCGGCCCAGCACTGACCCCTGCTGGTCACCACACTTAACATCGGCCAGTTCTGATGAGGTTCCTCACACCATCACCCTCTGCTTCCTGTGTCTGAGCCAATTCTGCACCCATCTAAAAACATCACCCTGAACTCCCACTTCTTTTAACTTGATGCCCAATCTCTCATGTGGCTCCTTATCAAATGCTTTCTGAAAGTCCAGATAAATAATCTCATAAGCTCCACTTTGATCGTATCCTTTTATGCCCTCCTCATAGAATTCCAACATATTGGTAAAACACGACCTCCCTCTTCTGAACCCACGCTGACTGTTCAGTTAAACTCCTGTCCTTGTCATGTGTTGCTCAATCTTATCCTTAATAATTCCTTCCATTAATTTTCCTGTGATGCGTGTTAAGCTTACTGGCCTATAGATGCTTGGATCTGCCCTGTCACCCTTTTTATATAATGGGATGATATTTGCCATTTTCCAGTCCTTCGGAATCTCTCCAGTGCACAGTGACTTCCTAAAAATATGTGTCAAGGGTTTATATCTGTACTCACTAGCCTCCTTAAGAACACGAGGATAAATATTATCTGGGCCTGGTGATTTGTTTGATTGCACTGATTTAAATGACTTTTAGTTAAGAGTGACTTCTGTCTAGGTTCTCTATCGTAAAAACCTGATTGACGGATTAATGCTGAGATGGTCATCCTTCCAGCAGGTTCTCTCATAGGACCTCTGAAGCTCTGTTAGAGTGCCCATTGAGTTCTTGGTCACTTCCTTGATCAAAGCCCTTCTTGCTGGCTTACTCATTTGGCTAGACAGCCAACTCTAGAACAAGTACTGGACTTCTTGTTATTGAGTCCACTCTGCTCCTGGGAACATTCAAAGCTGTAGAAAGGGTTTTATCCCCTCACATTGATCTTTGCCTCACCACAATTTGAACGTGGAGGTCTATAGATCTTCATTTTTTGCTTTGTGTCGTGACATGCAGTGTGATTTGAGGGACCTTCTATACACAGGTGTGCCTTTCTAAATGATGTCCAGTCCAGTCCAGTGCCACAGGTGGACTCCAGTCATGTTCTTGAAACATCTCAAGGAGCATTAAAGCAAACAGGATACACCTAAGCACAATTTGGAGTGCCAAAGCAATGGGCCTGAATACTTCCATGAATTAGAGATTTCAGTTTTTGATTTTTAACACATTTACAAACCTTTCTGAAAACAGGTTTACAGTTTGTCATCATGGGTTATAGAGTGTTGACTGAGCAGCAAAAATGGCAAAAGTATCCGCGTGGCATCTGCAACACAATAAAATATGCAGAAAGTGAAGAGCTCTGAAAACTGTCTGTACCCACTGAATGCATACACTGATTGTCCTTTAAGAGTGAAGTTTTGATGGCCGGTGCTTATCTGCTTTATGCAGGGGTTTCCTGATCCCAGAGGTTTCACATTAGTAGCACTAGGGTACTGGCGACAGGAAGAATGCAGGGCTGTGGTAGTCCATCCAGTGGTAATGAAGGTGTGGACAGGCAAAGCCCAACTCCAGCACACTTTGCACTTAAAGTCAGAGAAATTATGACTCGTAGAGAGGACTTTATTTTTTTTAGGACTGGAGGAAATAGGAAAGGAGCCTCTCATTGGGAAATGTCAAATGAATGGCCTTCTATGTTCTAGAATTCAGAGATTGTGATCCATGACATTCTCTTGACCCGCTATCTCCCATAGCATTTTAACACAGAAATGGCCGACAAAAACCAGGTTTCAAGGCTTGATGTTTAGAGAACTGTCAAGGATAACCCCGAGGGTGAGTTGTACGTCAGGATGGGAGATTTGGAGAGGATTAGTTGAGCTTCTCAACATGAGTCAGGCGCCCCTCAACAAGCTGCAGGAATGAAGACTGAACATGTTGTGTTCCTGCCCTGCCCCTTCAGGATTGCGTCCTTTATGGAAGGCGTTACATTCAGTAAATGTAAGATTGTTCGATCGATGACTGCCTTTGCTGCTGCTCTCCAAGGCAGGCCCATCATGTCCATAACCTGCAGCAACCAGACAGCTGTTGAGTGACCAGAGTCGATAAATCTACTGCAAAACTGGCCATGTGGCTAATTCACGGGGAATCTAAATTATTAATAAGATAAACAACAGTAGAAGAAGTGCGCTGCGCATTGCTCACCTAAGTGATTGAGTGGCAACAGTCGGGCTTGAAGTATCCCGGCACCTTGACAGCCTCTTGTTTTATTGACCACGGCTGACGCTGGCGAGGCTCTGAGGTGGAAAAACACAATTAAGCTTTTTTTTTTTCTTCCCTCTTCTTTTTTGTTCATTTCCACCATTCGACCCTCTTGTAGCAGCAGAATCACAGGCGGCTCAGCCTGCAGATTGCATGTGATGGGAGACTGGGGAGTTGGAAGGGAGATCTCCAGGGTGTCGGGTGCTGAAATCATTTGTGCCAGCTGCCCATTTCAAGTCAAGTCAAGTGTATCGTCATGTGTGCTCAGCACAGGTGACAAAAATACAATAAATAAATATATATACATATTTGAATATATATATATATATATATGCAGTATATCATATATCATATATATATAACACAGGCGCAAGGCAGGAAACAAGCCCTCGGCAGGGCGCCAGCCCATCCATATATATATATTATATATATATATATATGGATGGGCTGGCTACCGCTTGTTTCCTGCCTTGCACCCTGTGTTGGCTGGGATTGGCTCCAGCAGACCCCTGTGACCCTGTAGTTAGGATATGGTGAGTTGGTTAGTGGATGGATATATAAATATATATATATATATAATATAATATAATACTGTATATACTAGCTGTCCCCTGCGGCTCCGCCCACTCATTAGTGAAACAGGACAAACTTAAAAAATCAATAAAAAAATAATAAAAAATGTAATTCTGGCCAAGTGGAAGGTCAACCATTGGCACTGTATCTGCTCATGTTCAGCTCTGACAGGAGAGTGTCCCCCACATGGGGATAAAAACCCATGGCCGTGACATCTCTGGCAATGAGCAGGTACCCTCTAAAAGACACATAGCTGTGATCTCTCTCTCACAAATGTCAACCATCACTCCTCGAACATTACTGATTAATCATCTTTAGATGAAAATGTCTGTTGAACAAACAGGTATCGCTAGCTAAGTGGAGGCAAGGTGCACTCCAACACATGGCTATCTATCTATCTATCTATCTATCTATCTATCTATCTATCTATCTATCTATCTATCTATCTATCTATCTATCTATCTATCTATCTATCTATTATATAGTGCCTTTCTATCTATCTATCTATCTATCTATCTATCTATCTATCTTTCTATCTATCTATCTATTATATAGTGCCTTTCTATCTATCTATCTATCTATCTATCTATCTATCTATCTATCTATCTATCTATCTATCTATCTATCTATCTATCATAGAGTGCCTTTCACATATCTATCTATTATTTAGTGCCTTACATTTCTATCTATCTACTATATGGAGGTTTTCCTGTCTTTAGATGCATTTTATGTGCTTAGCTGATGCTTTTATCCAAAGTGACTCATGAAAGAGGTCAACACATTTGAGCAGACATCAGTCTGGGGGCTGTTTGGGGACAAGTGTTACATGGCAATGGTACAAAAGTGATCAGCACAAATGGAGACCACAGAACAAAACACAAGCGAGTTATAATGCCTCAGTTACAAAGCCTGACCACTACTATCAGTTTGACAGAATTTCACAAGACAAGAGGGTCCTCAAATCAGAAGATTGAATGGAGGTGGGCAGCACGTTGCACCAGCTAGGAGCTACACATGAAGAGTCTGGGCTGAGATTTGATACCACGCAGAGGTGGCACTACCCAGCCGCTGTTCATCATCAGCCTTGAGTAGTAAAGAAGGAGAACAGGACCTCACAGGTGTCCCCATATACGGAGGTGCTGACCTGTTGACTTGGATTTGAAGTTAATGTCTGCTGCTACAGGGAGCCAATGTAGTGATCTGAGAAGAGGAGTGCCATGTGCCGGCCTCAGCTGGTTGAACACCAGACGTGCCACTGCATTTTGAACCATCTGCAGCAGCTTGGTGACACGTGTGCTACTCCTGCCATTAGAGAGATGCAGTCGTTCTGATGTGTCAAGAACAAAGCCTGGACCAGGAGTTGTGCTGTCAGTTGTGCTGTATTGAGTGAATCTGCAAGACCGTGAGACTGTGGCAACATGCCCACTACCTGCTAACACTCTTGGCGTTTTTAATAAGACTCACATTTGTAAAAGTAAGCAGTAAACAAAAGTTGATGAAATTAGTGGAAAAGGTAAAAATGCTGCAGCCCTCGAGCCTCTGAGCACACCTGAATGTTATGCCATGTCTGCCTCTTCTTCTTATTACACACTTTATAGTGGGGCTAATGGGGAATGAAACTTCAACTCCCAGCAGTCCCTGCAGTGGCTCTGATTGGTCATCTGCTGAGGGTGCAGGGGCTGCTGGGGACAAGGAGGCCAGCACGACATTTAAATGGGGCCAGTTATACAGAGAAAAAAAGTCTTTTTGTGTTTCATGTCTGGAGTTGCCTGTCTGTTTGTCTTCCTGCTTGATGCCTTATGGATTCTTGTTTTGTCCCAAATCATCTCCTGTGTTTTGGACTGTCTGATGTCTTCCTGTTGCACGAGGATTGTCTGAGGATTTGTTGTCATCCTGCAAAGAAAGGAGCGCTCCTGATCCCATTCACACGTCGTCATCATCTCATCAGGAAATACCGGTAAGACTATCTTTACATTCATATACAGCGAGCTGATCACTGGACTGTCTACCTCCATCAGTTGCTGTTTTTCATCGACTTCCATCGCGTGTGGCTTTGGTTAGTAATTTGTTATTGTTGAATTTGTGTTTATTGTATAATCGCCAGAAGGGAACTGGGGTGGGATTGTTTGTATAGTTATATTTTGTTTATTATTGCTTAATACATTCTGTTTTATTACCATAGTGAGAAGTCAAGCAAAAGGACACCTTTTATTGGCTAACTAAAAAGATTACAATGCAGTGCGTACAGAAAGTATTCACAGCACATCACATTTTCCACATTTTGTTATGTTACAGCCTTATTCCAAAATGGATTAAATTCATTTTTTTCCTCAGAATTCTACACACAACACCCCATAATGACAACATGAAAAAAGTTTACTTGAGGTTTTTGCAAATTTATTAAAAATAAAATAAACTGACAAATCCCATGTACATAAGTATTCACAGCCTTTGCTCAATACTTTGTTGATGCACCTCTGGCAGCAATTACAGCCTCAAGTCTTTTTGAATATGATGCCACAAGCTTGGCACACCTATCCTTGGCCAGTTTCACCCATTCCTCTTTGCAGCACCTCTCAAGCTCCATCAGGTTGGATGGGAAGCGTTGATGCACAGCCATTTTAAGATCTCTCCAGAGATGTTCAATCAGATTCAAGTCTGGGCTCTGGCTGGGCCACTCAAGAACATTCACAGAGTTGTCATGAAGCCACTCCTTTGATATCTTGGCTGTGTGCTGAGGGTCGTTGTCCTGCTGAAAGATGAACTGTCGCCCCAGTCTGAGGTCAAGACGCTCTGGTGCAGGTTTTCACCCAGGATGTCTCTGTACATTGCTGCAGTCATCTTTCCCTTTATCCTGACTAGTCTCCCAGTTCCTGCCGCTGAAAAACATCCCCAAAGCATGATGCTGCCACCACCATGCTTCACTGTAGGGATGGTATTGGCCTGGTGATGAGCGGTGCCTGGTTTCCTCCAAACATGACGCCTGGCATTCACACCAAAGAGTTCAATCTTTGTGTCATCAGACCAGAGATTTTTTTTTCTCATGGTCTGAGAGTCCTTCAGGTGCCTTTTGGCAAACTCCAGGCGGACTGCCATGTGCCTTTTACTAAGGAGTGGCTTCCGTCTGGCCACTCTACCATACAGGCCTGATTGGTGGATTGCTACAGAGACGGTTGTCCTTCTGGAAGGTTCTCCACTCTCCACAGAGGACCTCTGGAGCTCTGACAGAGTGACGATCGGGTTCTTGGTCACCTCCCTGACTAAGGCCCTTTTCCCCCGATCGCTCAGTTTAGATGGCCGGCCAGCTCTAGGAAGTGTCCTGGTGGTTTCAAACTTCTTCCACTTACGGATGATGGAGGCCACTGTGCTCATTCGGACCTTCAAAGCAGTTTACATTTTTCTGTAACCTTCCCCAGATTTGTGCCTCGAGACAATCCTGTCTCGGAGGTCTACAGACAATTCCTTTGACTTCATGCTTGGTTTGTGCTCTGACATGAACTTTAAACTGTGGGACCTTCTATAGACAGGTGTGTGCCTTTCCAAATCAGGTCCAATCAACTGAATTTACCACAGGTGGACTACAATGAAGCTGCAGAAACATCTCAAGGATGATCAGGGGAAACAGGATGTATCTGAGCTCAATTTGGAGCTTCATGGCAAAGGCTGTGAATACTTATGTACATGTGATTTCTCAGTTTTTTTATTTTTAATAAATTTGCAAAAACCTCAAGTAAACTTTTTTCACTTTGTCATTATGGGGTGTTGTGTGTAGAATTCTGAGGAAAAAAATGAATTTAATCCATTTTGGAATAAGGCTGTAACATAACAAAATGTGGAAAAAGTGATGCGCTGTGGATACTTTCTGGATGCACTGTATGTAAGCTTTCGAGGAGGCAACTCAGGCATCTTCTTCAGGCAAAGATGTAATACAGAAACTGGAGTTCCCTGTGTTTATATACACACCAGGACAGATGCAGCCTTGGAAAACCTTTAAGTGAGACATCTTAAATGTAATTTTTTTTTGTCTGTGAGGTAGTGTGTGTGAGTCAGGCCAAGGTTGGGTGCGTTCCTGGGATCCCCACTGAAAAAATAAATAAATAAATCACCGCCATATCGACGGTGTGAATCTTAGCTGACTTTTTTAGTCCGCTGTAACTTTAAAACAATGTCACACAAGTTCTTGTATGAAGTTCCCACTTCTTTACTGAGCTCTGTAATAGAGCTGTGCTTTGTGGCTCCCTCTAGTGGCCTCTGTATGAGATGCACTTTTTTTTTTCTTTATTTTGTTGAGGCAGCTGGCTCCTGGGCCTAAGGTCAGTGCTTTCTCCAGCTGACAGCTTATTACACCATATCATATCATACCATTTTCTAAGCTTGCTCAGTCTTGAGAGGAGTCACAAGGACAGCTTATTATGTTAAGGTGGAATTAAAACCAAAGTGGTCAGTGGAAGGTTGGACCCTGTTGTGACTGCCCAATGCTGACACACAGTGACAATAAGATGTCCAGTTAAAAGAAACTGTGCTTGTTTATTTAGAACCTTGGATTGTGTTGCTTTGGAGCCCTGAACCACACTAGCTAAAAGCCATTCTGTTTCTTCCTAAACCTCTGGATACTGAAGCTGGCTGTTCATTACCACTTTACCAATGGACTGCCTGCATTGTCCAAATTGTTGGTGCAGGGTTCAGAGCAGTTGCCTCCTGACTCTAGTGTCTTTGGTTCAAATCCCTGTGGAGTTTGCACATCTGGGCAGGTGAGGAAGTAATGGACTGCAGCGCTCATCAGGCTTCTGGGGCCCAGAACCACACAGAGCAGGCTCAATGGTGAAAGCATGGATGAAAGTCCTGATTATCAAGGGCCAGCCCACCAAAGAACAAAGAGGTGACATCTTGGTAGTGTGCTGACTGCCCCGTAACCAGCTCTGCTGTTTTCACTCTCCATTACTTATTTGTCACTCACAGCCACAAAGCTCTGAAGATGAATGGAACTTAAAGACTGCAAAAAAACATCTTTCTATATGCCAAGAACTGGTGCAAATGTCAGCCCAGATACCACCCGTGTGGAGTCTTTTCATATATGTGCTTAGCAGACGCTGTTATCCAAAGTGACTTACAGAAGAGGTCAGCATAATCAAGTAAACTTCAGTCCACTAAAATGCCTTTCTATCTATCTGTTATATAGTGCCTTTCATCTATCTATTGTGAACGATATGGGGCGCTCTTGCTCCCTTGAACCCCTGTCCACGACTCCAGACACCAGGTAAAAGTCCTCAAGTTGACTTTATTTTGTCGCCACAGTGCACAAAGCACACTCTCCACCACAATACTCATAAATCACCAATACAATCAATAAACACAATCCTCCAGCTCCCAGACGCATTGCCACCCTTCCACCCAGCTCAGCTCATTGTCTGCGAGTTCCCAAAGTCCTTTTATACTCACTGACCCGGAAGTGTTCTCAATCCCCAGTCCATGTAATCCTCAATCACTTCCGGGTCAGGTAAAAGCTCTTTTCTTCAACCCGGAAGTCCGTCGCTCTTCCTGTGACGAACCTCCGGGTCACAGGGCACAAAGAAGCCCTCGGTCCTCCCTGCAGCTCCCTCCTGTGGCCCCCACGGCATCCAGCAGGGCTTTGCATAAAAACTCCAATGTCCATGATGCCCTGCTGGTCTTCTGGGGACCTCCACGCTGCAAGGAGGGCTCCACCTGGCGGCTTGGGGGTATTGGCCGGGATAAATGGCCGGCCATCCATTACACTATCTATCTATCTATCTATCTATCTATCTATCTGTCTATCTATCTATCTATCTATCTATCTATTGTATAGCACCTTTCATTATCTATCTGTCTATTATATAGTGCTTTTCACATCTCTATCTATCTATCTATCTATATAGCGCCTTTCATATCTATCTATTGTGAAGGACGGTTGTGGTCTTTTCCTGGCTGAGAGGCCAATAAGTTGGAAGGACCAGGTGAGCTGATGTGCACAGGACACTTCCTTCCTCGGAGCGCTTGATGGCAGACACCCTGGGTTGCAGCAGTACCTCGAATTCCTGCAGGGCTTCATGGGAGTTTGCTGCAGCTCTTCTGTATTAAATGGCAACCGCCAGGGGGTCTGTGGAGGTGGCAGAGCCCTGCTACACTGGGCTTCCACCACACCTGGGAGTGATTCCAGATCTGGCTGATGAGCCACCTGAAGTGCTCCCAGCAAGTCAAGGAGCCGCCTCACTTCACTTGGGGAGCCAGAGTCGGAAGGAAGAAGACAAAGCTTGCCAGGGGAGGAGTGTGGGTGGAACGAGGAAGAGAAAAGGGAAGAAAAGAAAGGACTGTGTTGCATTGTGCTTTGGTGCTTGGGAACTGTGGGAGCAAAAGAGAAGAACTTCACATTATAATAAGGGTGTGCTGTGTGTCTGTTTGGCTACAACATCTATCTACTATATTGTGCCTTTCACATATCTATCTATTATATAGCACCTTAGAGTTCTATCTGTCTACTATATGGAGGTTTTCCCAGCTTTAGATGTATCTTCCTCTATCAGGTCCATAATTTATATTTACGTTTTTGTCTTTAACTGATGCTTTAATTCAAAGTTACTCATGAAAGAGGTCAACACAATCGAGTAGACATCAGTCTGGGGGGCTGTTTGGGGACAAGTGTTACAGGGCGATGGTACAAAACTGATCAGCACAAGTGGAGACCACAGAACAAAACACAAGCGTGTTACAAAGCCTGACTACTACTATCAGTTAGAGAGAAATTAACAAGACAAGAGGGTCCTCTAATCAGAAGTTTGAATGGAGCTGGGCAGCTCGTTCCATCAGCTAGGAGCTACATATGAAGGGTCTGTGCTGAGATTTGATGCCATGCCGAGGTGGCACCCCCAGCCGCTGTTCATCATCAGCCCTGAGTGGTCGAGAAGGAGCACAGGACCTCACAGGTGTCTCCATATATGACTTAGATTTGAAGTTAATGTCTGCTGCTACAGGGGGCCAATGTAGTGACCAGAGAAGAGGAGTGCCATGTGCCTGCATTGGATGGTTGTCACTGCATTTTGAATCTTCTGCCATGGCTTGGTGACCCGTGCCGGTGCTCTAGCCAGTTGAGCGTTGCAGATGTCCAGATGTGATGAGACCAAAGCCTGGGCCAGGAGTTGTGCCACCTGCTCTGTCAGCTATGGTCTGATCTTGTCGATGTCATATCGAGTGAATCTGCAAGACCAGAAGACTGTTACTACAGGGTCTTTGAAGGGCTGGTGGTCACTGCTCACCACCCCAAGGTGTGGGTGTTGGTGTTAAAGAGCCGAGCTGGACAGAGATTTGGTGCTAAACAGATAACCAGCAAGTCCATCTTTGCCAGGTTGAGCTGCCAATGTTGTTCCTTCATCGACGTTGCTGTATCAGTGAGACGTGCAGAGATTCTTGCTGACCCCGAGTGGTCCTCTGGAGAGAACAACAGGTACAGCTGTGTATCCTCAGGGGCGCACAAATAACAGAAACCATGGGACAGGGTGACAGGACTTGGTGAGGAGGTGTAGGAGTATAGAGAGAAGAGTAGAGAGTCCTGCACCAATCTTTATTGCACTCCCCATGCTTGCCCGGTGCACCCTTGACATCTCCTCATGCCAGAGCACAGGGTAGGCTCTGCCCACGACGTATGACTCAAACCACCTGACGGCAATCTTCGTGATTCCAAGATCGGGCATCTTATCTGCTTATGGGATGCTTACCTCACCCTTTCCTAGTTTCATCGTCATCCTCTATTGAGCTGTTCATTCATCGTTATGGTGCCATCTTGTTAGAAGCCCTCCCTGTGCCTGCTCACACATTGTTAGACAGCTGAACCCAGACAGAAGGCCCACTTTTCCTTTCTTGTCTCACTGAATGTGTGTCACCAGTTTTCTGCAATCATTGCATTGATTGATTCATTCTCAGTGTTGCTAATTAAAAGACCGATTGATTGACAGTCACATTAGAACTAAATACCCAGAAATATCAGGGGATGCCAGCCACTTGCTCTGGGCACTCCTGAGCTGAAGCACTGGCCTGAACGCATCTGCTCTGCCTGGAAACTTGACACACTGTGTGCCCAGAGTGACCAGAGCTGTGCTGTTCTCAACTCAGCTAATCAGTGGACGGAGTGACTGCTGGCCACACTCCAGGTATTAACTCCCGTTAGGAATATTTCTTTTACTAGAGATGTTCATAGTGGACATGTACATTGATTTTAGTCGACTTGTTAAAACTGGACATGTATGCTTGTTTTACTAGAGATATTCATAGTGGATATGTACATTGGTTTTGCTCCAGCTTTTTAATCTGTCTGGGGTTTGTTTCCTGCCTTGCACCCTGTGTTGGCTGGGATTGGCTCCAGCACACCCCTGTGACCCTGTAGTTAGGATATAGCGGGTTGGGTAATAGATGGATGGATGGATGTTTCAGCTGCACATGTTAAATCACAGCTGATCATAGTGGACACTCATGCTGTTTCACTCCAGTTGTTCACTGACTTTACTCCAAGTGCTCATGGTGATTGGTTATTCCCCAATGTGAAAACTGAATAGATACATTGGTTTTACTTCAGGTGTTCATAGTGAACATATGCACTGGTTTTACTCCAGATGTTTAAGTTGTCCAGATGCACGCATTTCACTAGAGCTGTTCATAGTAGACATGCTTGCTTCTTCTACTCCAGATGTTCAAACTGGACATGGGCACTCTCTTCACACCTGTTGTTCATAGGAGACACAGTCACTGGTTTTACTCCAGGTGTTTATAGAGGGCATGCCTGCTTCTTCTACTCCAGATGTTCAAACTGGACATGTGCACTGGTTTTTACTCCAGGTGTCCACAGTTGGCATGCACACTGATTATACTCCAGCTGTTAAGACTAGACCTACAGTATAAGCTGCTTTTATTCCAGGTGTTCATAGTGCATATGTGCATTGGTTTTCCTCCAGATGCTAAAGCTTCCCATGTCCATGTGTTTCACTAGAAGTGTTCCTAGTAGACATGCTTGCTATTTTTACTCCAGATATTTAAACTGGACACGTGTGCGGCTTTTACGTCAGTGGTTTTTTGTAGACACGGTCACTGGTTTTACTCTAGGTGTTTATAGTGGGCATGTGTGCTGCTTCTGCTCCCGATGTTCAAAGTGGACACTTGCACTGGTTTCACTCCAGGTGTTCAGCCTGACCAGGACAATGCCATCCTCAGCCCACCTCATGTACTGGTCTCATTCCAGATGTTCAGAGTGGAGATGTGCACAAATCTCACTTCAGATGTACAGGATGTGCATATGTATGGGTATCAATCCAGGTATTCAGTTGACCCATATGCATTTATTGGACTCCAGATGTTCTGACCGGGTATATACAAAGAGCTCACTCCAGATGTTCTGCATCACCATATGCTCTCGTTTCACTCCACAGATTTCATTCCCCAAGGGTATTCATCTAACTCCTGTTGTCTAGACTGGACATATGCACAAATTTCACTCTACGCATGGCATCTTAATCTTGCTTTTGATGTTGACAGAGGGCACCTAGACTGGGTTATCTGTGCCAGTCTCTGTCCTGATGGTCATTTGGCAGAGAACAGTGCCAGGTCTGGCTGAGCTGTTCAGTCTCAGCACAATGCAGAGCTCCGTCTGTCTCTGAGATTAGCAGAGGGGGTCCACTCCATAAACACAGGTCTCATGCCAGATGTTCAGAGTGGACATGCCAGATGCTTCCCATGGACTTCAGTTGTGGTTATGAGTTTTGCACTCCCACCAGATGGTGTTGGTGGACTTGTATTATAATCTTACTCATTGTGGCCACACATCAGATATTCAGAGCAGACGTCTGCAGTGGTCTCAGTCCAGATATCCAGATATTTGTCTATTTGTTTGACTCAATACAGGGCGCTCACTGATTTCACCTCGGCAGTTTAGGTTTGACCCCGTGGCATTGAATAAATCCAGCTGTGCATTTTGCCCCTGTCTAATTCTTGATGTCTCCTAAATTTCCGATCTTGCGTCTTCCTCGGTTATTCTGTAAAACCATTAAAGCCAAATACATGGAGTCTGAAGGCTAAAGGTGCTCACGGCCGCTGTGCCAAAGGGGGGCTTTTGGATGTCTGCTTGAAATCCGTAACGTGGTGTGATGTAAAAGTTCAGCTTGTATCGAGTATGTGCGCTGCGGGAATGATGAGGCACTGTCGGACCGCATTTGTGAGACGAGAGGTTATCTTCGTATCTTGCTAGCCCCGAGTCCTGCGTCTCGCCTGCTCTCCTCTCCTCTCCTGCTTTCGCCGTAGCCCCCCTCCCTCCCGCGAGTCTCCGAAAACATCGCCGCGGCAGAGTGCGCTTTTGCAGAGGGACTACTCCTCACAGCTGCGTCATTTGAACAGAATCGCGCGCCTCGCTCCTCCTCTTTGAATTACTCACTGAGCCTCCAGCTAAAATCCGAGAGACACTCTCTGGGAGTCGGGCCAGTCTGGCGGTCCGTGGCACCTCCGGACTCTCTGACAGAGCCGCGAGTGCGCTGCTGCCCATTTGGACTCGACAACGGACGGGAAATCGGCGGAGTAAAGATCGAAGAAAGAGACTCAGACCTGTGGAGTGCAGAGCCACGAGCTGGCGGGACCTCACGCTGGAAATCTAGAGGGTTCGGACCCCGTATCGTGACCTGTGGAGCGTGGACTTGTCACTTCGGACTTGGGATCCATCAGCACCGAGTTCTCTTTGTGGCTCATTCGAAGGCTTGCTGGCATGGAGCGCTGGGATCTGGTGATTTGAGCTCGGGGCTATAAAGCACACCCCCCACCTCCCCTACACAACCCGCCCCCCACCCCAGATCCTGGAACGGCAGCACACTAACGGGCGCTTTTCTGCACTGAGGCGAGACCACCGTGCAGCTGCGCCGGGATGTTCTCATTGGCGAGGCGAGCCGTAGCGTCTCCGCCGTCGCTGCTGCTGCTGCAAGGCGCTCCAAGAATGAGGGGGGACAGGTGAGCGCTGCGCCTCGGATATCGTGACACCTGCAGCCGCGCCTTGGGATTTCTACTTGATTCTTCTCACTTTTAAGAAGGATGCTGTTGCGAGGCCTCACTTAGTGGATGAGTTTCTAGTGTGCGGGAGTTCGGGGGCTGGTGAGGATGCAGGCGGGCCCGAGAGCGCTGTGTGCGGCCACCGGAGCGTCCCTTTGCTGCCTTTGCCTGCTCTGGCTAATCTACGCTCATTGGTTACGAGAAGGTAACATTTTCTAATCTAGCCGTTAATTATATAGCGCCTTTCATATCTATCCATCTGTTGTACCTTTCCAGAAGTGCGCTTCTGTTTATTGTTTTGTTTTTTCCTATTATTCTATTCATACCTATTATATAGTGCCTTTCATAATGATCTATTATACAACTTATTTCTCTTCCAACGATTATTTATGCATCTGTTATATTTGCGCCTTTCACGTCTAATGATCTGTTCTATACTGCCTTTCATTTCTTGCTTTTATTAATCATTTATATAGTGCCTTTCATCTAGCTATCCTATCTTTTATACAGTCCTTTCCCATCTATCTATCTATCTATCTATCTATCTATCTATCTATCTATCTATCTATCTATCTTTCAGCGTGGGAAAGGTGCTATCTAAATAAAGTGTATTATTATTTATACAGTGCCTTTCATCCATCTATCTATTATACAGCGCCTTTCATTATTTATTTATCGGTCTATATTTGAGCAGGGGAAATGTGCTATTTAAATAAAATGTATTATTATTATTATTATTATTATTATTATTATTATTATTATTATTATTATTATCTATCATATAGCACTTTTCATATCTATCATGTAGCGCCTTTCACATTACTTATTATATAGCGCCTATAGTTTCTTTCTCTCTGTCATACTGTGCCTTTCACATTATCTATCTCTGTTTAGTGCCTTTCACTTTTATCTATGTATCAATCTCTCTATCTGTATTGTGCCTTTCCTAACTATATGTTATACAGCGCCCTTCTTCTATTCTTTAAATCTCTTATATTGTACCTTTCCTTTTACTATCAACTATATTGTATCTTTCACTTCTTTCTATCAGTTATATTGTATCTTTCACTTTTATCGATCTCTTCATATATATTTCTTACATAGTGTCTTCCCTAGCTATGTCACATTGCGTCTTTCATGTCTCTCCAGCTACCCATCTATTATACGGCGTCTTTCACTTCTGTCTATCTGCGATTGTAAATCTTGTGAGTGACAGATGCAGTGTGGTGACCGGAGATGCTGCGTACACGAGCGAGTGTCGCATTCAAACAGTGCACTGTTATCCGTACTCTTTCTGCTCTTCCGAGTCGCAGCTGCTGCAGTGGCCCGGACCCGCCGCTCACACACTGTCCGTCTCAGCTCGTCTCCTCCGCGAGGCCCGTGCGCTCCTTCACAGTCACTCATAAACCGCTCGTGTGTGTGTGTAGAGACTGGACTCGACACGTGCAGCTCGAAATCTTAGCTGTCGTCATATAAAATTCAGGCAAACAGTGATGTGGGCGCTCACTTCCTTCAGACACCTGCACGTGTGCCCCCCCATGCTCGGCTCCCCGAAGTTGTTCCCATGCGCAGCCCGTCAAGCCCTTGCGGCTCTGGAGTCCCATGTGCTCCTCACCGGGTCCTCCCACACACTTGATCCTGGGCATCACTTGCACCCAGTTGTCATAGTGACTCGCACATGCACGTTCTCAGGCACACTCGGTTGTGTACATCACCCTCTCATTTTTTTTTTTTTTTACCACGCTGCCGGGGTCTCGGTTGTGTAAGCACATGTGTGCCCCCTAAGATCCACACTCTGCCGACAGCTTTGCACTTCTCGTTTGGCTGACACGCATCTCCTGAAGCACAACGAGACGCCCAGTCCAAGTCATACAGAGTGGGAGGTATCACTCAGACGCAGGGCACCCCCCCCAACAGTCACAGGCATGTAACAGTTCAGTCCAGCACCCTGTGGCACTGCACCATCACACACACACACACACCAAGCGACATCATGCGTGTGCGGCCTCACACACTCCAAGCGCCATTTGTAGGTTTGTGCACATGGAGTTAAGCGTACAGCTTCTGTAAAATAAACTCGTCAGCCCCTGGGGTCTTCACACTTGTTACTGTTACACAGCATCGACAGTCATGGGGACGCAATTTGACAATTTTTGATATGGGTCAACAGAAAAAGACTCTTTAATGTCAAAGTGAACACAGATCTATGAAAAGGGGTTTATGCTAAGAACTGATTGTATTCAATAATAATATTAATATGATAATATGAGACTGCGGTGGGCTGGCACCCTGCCCGAAGTTTGTTTCCTGCCTTGCACCCTGTGTTGGTGGGATTGGCTCCAGCAGACCCCCGTGATCCTGTAGTTAGGATATAGCAGGTTGGATAATGGATGGATGGATGGATAATATGAGACCCTTTAATATGATAATATGAGACCCCTAAATCGCCACTGCTGTGGCCAACTGGTATTAGAAGCCACTGAATCAGCTCAATGGAGGTCACCTGTCTGAGGTTCCAGTTGATTGTCAGGCCAACTTGTGGTCAGTCAGTATGGTGGTCTAACCTACACAATGAAGACAAAAGAGAACACTCAGAACAACTGCATGAAGTTGGGATGGAGACGAGAAAACCTCCAAGTCACTGAATAACCTTTGCAGTTCCAGTTAAACCAGTCATTTATAAACGGAAAGTATGGCAGCAGAGCTGTAAATCTGGAGAGAGCAGGCGGAGTGAGTGTGGAAGGAGAGGACGAGTGAGGGAGGCCATCAAGAGAAAGAGTGACAAGCTACAGTGGAATGAGACTGGAGAGACTGGGCAGACATCAAACTGTCCAAAAACGGCGTCACTTCCAGTGTCTGCCCACCTGGACCCACATTTTACTGCCCGGATGCCATCTTGGACAGTCTGAATAGGACTCCGGTCTGAGAAGACTCAAATTTGCCATTTGTGTGCACTTTTTTTTTTTGATTTGACTTTTTTTTCATTTATATGGTGTTTGCCCTCAGGTAGAGTGGCAAAGACAAAAAAAAATGCACAGGGCATTCCTACTAGAATTTGACAGAAGGGGACTCTGAAGGAAGAAGGTTTTGTGGTCTGACGAGAGCAGAATTTGTGCCTTTTGGCCCACCGAATAAACACCATGCTTGGTTACTGCACATCATGAAAAACAAAATCATCTCCAGCATGGCAGTGGCAGCGGGGCCTGGAAGGCTTGCTAGGGTAAAAATGAAGGCAGCAAAATGTGGAGGAAAACCTGACAACGTCTGCACCTTCCAGTAAAATGACGACCACAAGTAGAAAAGGCAAAGCTACACAGGAATGGCCTGAAAATGACAACGTGAACGCCCTGAGGTGGCCGAGTCAGAGTCCAGATCTCAACCCAACGGAGACGCTGTGGCTGTTCACTCACCAGCTCCGTGTAACCCGACAGAACTCGAGC
Source organism: Polypterus senegalus (assembly GCF_016835505.1). Taxonomy (NCBI): domain Eukaryota; kingdom Metazoa; phylum Chordata; class Cladistia; order Polypteriformes; family Polypteridae; genus Polypterus; species Polypterus senegalus. Next base: position 280,652,891 of record NC_053156.1, on the reverse strand, counting down.
AGATTGTGTGAAGAAAGAATGGAGGAAAAGGTCAGCCAGCGTGGAGACGTGCAAAGCTGACTAGAGAGATGTGTGCACACCGACTGAAGGCTGTCATGGCTGCCATCTACTCAGAGCTGACTGCAAGTAACTTATGTCATCGATTCTTTTATGTTTTATATGTTTAACTCACTCGAACCGCTTGGCACAGATCAGTGCGCACTTTGACATTAAAGAGTCTCAAAAATACCAAAAATAAATCAGTTGTGATGCACTGGTGAGCAAGAATAGAAATTAAAAATGTCCAAGGAGGTGAAGACCTTTGAAAAGGCGCCAGGTGTTGAAGCACAAGCCATCCCAGAGTGCACTGCTTTCTACCTCACAACTGGGCAGAACCTGCTCATGTCTCTGTGGCTCACAGTGGGCTGTAGGATTTATTTTCTTACTTTGGTCACCTAACTGATAAGGAGCACAGTGCCAGTCGCTGCTCCTCCTTGGCTGTCAGCGGGTACAGCTGAGACACACACACAAGCGCACAGGTGTCTACGTAAAGGTCTAAATAATTCAACTAATATAAATCCAGCACCCATTTCTATCTTTCCCTGTCTTCCCACTCCATCCAGCTCCTTTTCGAAATTTTCACCAGTCCCGTATGCATTTGTTAACGACCTGCTTGGTAAGAGTAGGCCGAGTACTTGTGTACTACACCCCAATCGCCACCACACTTCTTACATCCTGCCTTCATGCTATAATCCCAACTGTCACAACAATGACAAATACGTCCCTTGAAACTTGTTTTGTGCCAGCCACTTTTAAAATTGCTTCTGTTAAAGTTTGGTCTTGATGCGGACAATCTTAATAATTTTCAGCCCATCGCTCACTTAGCTTTTCTGTCAAATGTTCCAGCGTGTTATAGCCTCCCAGCTTAACAATTACCTTCTAATAATTTGATGGAACCCTTTCAGTCTGGTTTCAGGGCACAGCACAGTTGTGAAACTACTCTGTTATGGGTAACTAATGATTTGCACATAACAGTAGACTCTGGACAAACCAGCATATTAATTCTGTTAGATCCGAGTTCAGGAATTTTCGGACCTGATATTCTACTGTCCAGAATGGAGAACATACTGGGTATCTCTGGCACTGCCCTCCAGTGGTTTAAGTCCAATCTGACTGACAGGCAAAAGTTTGTTAGTCTTTGCAACACCAGATTCAGCTCGGCGCCGGTCACACAATGGGCTCCTCAGGGCTCTGTCCTCAGGCCTTTGCTCTTCTGTGTCTATAGGATTCCCCTTGGCCATATCGTTTGTAGCTATGGACTGGGTTATCATTCATATGCAGATGATACTCAACTCTATTTCAGTGTTAAAAGTGAAACTTCATCGGGCTTTCTCAGCTCACAACTTGCGTCGGGTCAGGTTGGTTAGCATGCACTGGTATAGCGTGTTGCCGCACCCACGACACAACAAAACAGCTTGGGCTCCCGGTTGGCAAGCCCCCTGGCAGACATGCGGTCCAGTCCCACCCTCCGGATATGACCATCTATCTGCTGTAGCCAGGTGTTACGTGGGCGTCCCCTTGGCCTGGTCCTCAACAAAGAGTATCTTGCAAGCCGGATCACCCTTGGGGAATCGCACCACATGGCCGTAGTGCCGTAACTGATGCTCCCTCACAATGCAGGTCATGTGCGTCATTTGGGACTCCATGAGCAACACAAAGTCAAACCAGTGGTGATTGTTCAAAGAGACACAGTGCAGAAGGAGCCCAGTCTTCGTCTCAGGTCACTGGATAGCGTCCATGTCTCACAACCATATAGCAAGACAGGAAGCACCAGGACTCTAAAGACTTGGACCTTCGTCCTTTTGTATAGATATTGGGAGCGCCACACACCCCTTTCCAGTGACCTCATGACCGCCCATGCTCTCCCAATCTGTCTACTGACTTCATAGGAGGAGACACCAGAGACATGAATGTCACTGCCGAGGTGAGTAAACCTCTCAATGAAGTCATCCCAGAAAGGGGTCTCTCTTTGAAGTGCCTTTCCCGAGGTTTCTTCCATTTTTTCCCTACAAGGGTTTTTTGGGAGTTTTTTCCTTGTCTTCTTAGAGAGTCAAGGCTGGGGGGCTGTCAAGAGGCAGGGCCCGTTAAAGCCCATTGCGGCACTTCTTGTGTGATTCTGGGCTATACAAAAATAAATTGTATGTATTGTATTGTATTGTCGACACTCTCTCCGCAGACAGACACACTGCTGATGGCCGTGCCCAGGAGGTCATTAAAGGCCTGGATCTCTGGTTTTGATCAGGACACTCACAAGCCCAGACACTCAGACTTCTCACTCAGTCTCTCGAGAGCCCTGATCAGAGCCTCCATTGACTCCACGAACATCATTGGCAAAGTCAAGAATCGTGAATTTCTCTTCAACAGCAGATGCCCACAGCTGCTGGAATGTGGAACCTTTTGCCTCTGCGAGATTAAAACCTGGATGGAGCAAATCTTTTTAAAATTAAATTGTAACAAAACTGAACTCCTGCAAATTGGCACTAAAGCGTAACCTAAGAAAATGAGCTCCTTCTCAGTCACTCTTGACGGTGATCCCCTCAGACCTTCTTCTGATTCAAGGAGTCTTGGTGTCATTTTTGATTCCTCCCTATCATATTCCACCCACATAAACCACTTTAAGAAACTTTTCTACGTTCACCTCCATAATAGATCCCGTTTTCTCTCATTCGTCTCCTTTTCTAATGCTGAGAAAATTTGCATACTTTTATCACATCTCGCATCAATTATTGTTACTCCCTACTGGCAGGTATCGCTTCAAATCTTAGTTCACAGCTCCAGTTGATTCAAAACTCTGCTGCCAAGTTCTAACGTGAACTAGCAACAGCAAGTACATAACACCGATTCTGCTTCACCTCCATTGGCTCCCTGTGTCTTACAGAACTGAGTATAAAATTCTGTTATTAACCTGCAAAGCTTTAAATGGCCTTGCACCGGACTGCATCAGTGACCTACTCCATCACTATGCTCCTGTTCACTCACTAAGGTCCTCTGATTCTGTGCCCCATACTGACCTGCACTCTATGGGTGACAGGACAGGACCTTTAGCTGTATGGCACCCAGACTTTGGAATGACCTCCCTAAATTAATGAGATCAGCCGACTCCATTCATTCTTTTTAAAATCAACTTAAAGCTCATCTGTTAAGGAAGGCTTTTAACTTAACCTGACATTTTGCCTCCTCTTTCAGAATTCCTCTCTGTCCAGGTATACTGTACTCGGTATAATTTGTGTGTGTGTGTGTGTTATATGACAAATGATGTTATTTGCTAGGCTTTCTTTTATTATTGAATTTAGTATTTTACTCTGGTTTATTGTCTATTATTCTATTTAATGCCTTCGTATATCCTGTATCTATCTGTTTATTTGTACCCTGCTGTTTCAATAAGTGCCGTCAGTATTGTCATTATTATTACTTCGCTGTGATTAGATACACTTGTACTGGGCCTTCACTTCACAGACAGACATCTGTTTTTCATTCTAAAGTGGCACAGTGGCACAGCGGTGCACATTGATGGTCAAGTTCAAGGGATCTGCATTGGCAATTGGAAAGTTGACGGTTCGAATCCCGTAAATGCCAAAAGGGACTCTGCTCTGTTGGGACTTTGAGTAAGGCCCTCAACCTGCAATTGCTGAGCGCTTTGAGTAGTGAGAAAAGCACTATATAAATGCAAAGAATTATTATTATTATTAAATCATCAGTGCTGATACTACAGCAGGTCAAGGCACTATATACATAAAACTGGATGTCTCAGGGGGTCCGAGGCCTGGTGAATAATAACGAGTGGGCAATGACTTTCTGAGGGAATTATGTTAGGTGCTGCAAACTTTAAGACTGAGAGCCAGTGTGATATAAAGGCGCTATATGCAGTGTATCTAACATTATACAGTACTGGATGCCTGAAGAAGTTAGACACCTAAACACTAATGAACATTGGGCAACAACTTACTGGGGAGAAGCAATCAATGGAAAGAGAGAAGGCGCTGACAGCCACAGGGCTGCAAGTAGGGGAAATGTAAAGGCGCTATACTATCTATCTATCTATCTATCTATCTATCTATCTATCTATCTATCTATCTATCTATCTATCTATCTATCTATCTATCTATCTATCTATCTATCTATCTATCTATCTATCTATATGTTTAGCATTATATGATATTGGAAGGCTCAGGGGTTCAGAGACCTGAACAATAACAACCGGCGGGCATTTAGGAAATGTGGTCAGGTGCTGCAGCACAAATGAAAGCAAGTGTAATGTAAAGGCGCTATACATGTTACATTATATAGCATTCAAAGTCTCAAGTGTTCAGGGACTTGAAGAATAATGGTCAATGTAGGCAATGGCGTTTTGAGAAAATGCGGTCAGGTGCTGCAAGTTGCTTTTTAGAGACACCATAAGTCAAGGTGGGAACTCAGTGAGAGTATGCTAAGGCGTGGACCCTAACTCTGGAGTAGGGGGACCATCCCAAAGCTGAGCACACACACACACACTACAAATGTCTTAAGTTTGAATGGCAGGATATGCAGCCTTTATTTTGGTGGGTCCACTCCTAGCGTGACCACCAAGATGGTGACATGTAGTCTGAAGCCTTCACAATCCTAATGATTTGAAAGTGTGAGGTGGCCTATGTAAGCCTCAAAGGTTAAAAAACTGACATTTTAACTTATTAATTATGACTGTGACTACTGGCAGACTAACTGCAAAGGCTGACACCCCAAAACTGTGACTAATACTTTCAATGTGAGACCACCCCTCTGACCAAAGCCTTTTTCCTCCTTATTCGTAAAGGCAGACAAAGCTGAAACCACATCTCCGACGGAGACCCCAATGTTTTTGCAGTGACAGGTAGTCAATCTGAGACCCCCATTCACTAATTATGAAAGGTAGAATGCCTCTCTGTTATTTAGATGTGTCCTCTCCTTCCGGACTAAGACCTCTTGATGTTGAGGACAAGACCCTAAATATTAACTGGGTCCCTCAAACATGGACTTTGCTATCTTTAAGGCTAAGACCCCACATACTGTATGTTATGGAAGGACTGTCTCCATGTCAGACCACCTCTCTGTCTGAGATCTAAATCCTCTAATCCTCAAAGACAGACAAAGCTAAGAGATCCCAATCTTTTAATCCCAACAGGCGGACCAAGTAGACAGAGACCCCCATTCTCTAAGAATGAAAGGCAGAAGGCCTCCCCTATATAGCTCCTTACAGACTAAGAGCTCTTAATAATAAGGAAAACACCCTAAATATTTCATTTTAAGAGGGAGTGTATGAAAACATCGAAGGTAAGGTGGTCTCTAAAACATGGAGTTTCTGCATTGTAAGTTTTGGACCCCATATCTGTTATAGGAAAACTGTTTCAATGCGAGACCAGCTCTCTGACCGGGACCCCGATCCTCTAATTCTAAAAGGTGGACAAGACTTCAGAAGCTCTCAGATTAAGACCCCCAGTTTGTAACTGTCCATTACCTAGAGTGGTCTGCTCCTATCTTCTTCTTTGAATCTTGAGGTTGAGACTCTAACTGAATTGTAAAAAGTTATCTATTTCAGCCGTACGGATCAGGTGGTCTTTATGACGGGGCCACAGCTGTAGCCATAATGCCGAGTCAGTGACTGGAATACAAATCCTGATAAATGGCTTATATGGGCAGCTCCTGTCTTAGCATTGAGACTCTTTTACCATGGGATGCATCTCTGTGCAGATTCAATATGGAGACTAATGGCGAGGGACTAGATGTGTCAGCCTTACTGCTAGGTCTCTGAGGGTCCTGGTACACCCACAGTCCATTAAAAGCAGATGCCTACTGTCTGTTCTTATTTGGTGCAAATACAGAGGGGAGCAGCCATGTTTACTCCTAGAAAATAACAAGAGAAAATAACTGATAAAGGTCAAAACTTTACCACCGTGACTACAGACATGCCACGTCTCCACAAGAGCACAGGGAAAGCTGTACGGCCAACCCAAACAAAATATCACAAAAGTGTGGATAATTCTGAACTTGCCCTCATAAACAGCACTACTACACAGAGTTTTTACTTTGTTGTTTGAAAAAGTCGAATGCTGACACGTCTAATGCATCCACCTTTATACTGGCACTCCACTGACACTAATTGGGCAACCCCACAGGCCACATTCCTTCATTGCACATTGCAAGTGCGGCACCTGGAGGAGAAACACCACAGCAATGAAAAAAAGCAAATAAAAGTGTGAATTAGTGTAGGTCACTCAAATTCAGGGTATCCATAAGAAATGTGAGGATATACTTTAGGAGGTAGAAGTACATAATAAACAAGAGCAACTGCATCATATCTCTCTATTTTATAAAAAAATTCTGGGATAAGACGAGACTTTAGCCATGAGATTTTGTGAGTCCCGCTCTCCTCTAAACCATTTTCAACCAGACGCCCACAGTCCTCTCACCTCTCACTCGTGTGAATGCTTTTGTCAGACACAGTTCCTGCACTCTCACCTCTTACAAATTTTGACGTTTTCTTCACTTTAAGTTCCCAATTAAAGAAGACGTATTGTGTCCAAATCTTATTGAAGAATTTCATCACGAAGGGTTATCAACCAAAGAAATGAGTACACGGGCAACCCTAGCACCGAGAAACGATAAAGTCAAACGAATTAATACAAAAAATGTCAGTCGGTTACACAGCAAACTGGTTAAATGCGCATCAATAGACTACGCAGAAACAGCTGGTGGTGATGGTGTGGAAGATGAAAACATCAACTTAGAATATCCCGAAAAATACCTAAAACCATTAACAACATCCACACGAATGACTGTAGAAAGAAGGATGTACCCAAGAACAGTAATGTAGTACATCTTCAGGGGATAACATCAGACAACGAAGGAGATCTTGATATGCCATTCATATTAAAATGTTAACAGTTTCCCGTTAGAATTCCTTTGGCAAAGACAATTAACAAATCACAGGGACAGACATTTGAAAAAGTCGGTTTATTTACTAGAGACAAAAAACGATATTCACTCACGGGCAGTTATACGTCGCGTCGTCACAATGAAAGTCCAAACACAGAATCAAAATTCAATGCAACATTGATGAAAATTGAATTAAAAAATAGATTTTACAGTAAAGTTTTATAGTAAAAGTGTAAGATTATAAAGTATTGCTTGTTAATTTCAAAGCCAAACAAAACAAAATCGTATTACGCAATGAATAACTCTAACACAACATGAAACATAATTTACTTTCAAATTATTACGTTTTACTATTTATTTTTTAATATGGTTAATTACTCGCTGTAATGTAAAATAGTTGCATTGTGCATATATTACAATTCCCATGAAAATAACAACCTGTTTAAATTGTACATCCGCATTCCCATAAGCGAGCGGCAGAACCGCAAAGAGGCTAGCATGTAGCGCAGGCCCAGGGGTTGGCGAGCCAAGCAAGCAGGGGGCAAAGCCCCTAGTATTTGAAATATTAAAATGTGTGCTTCAATGTAAATGTTTATAAAGTCTAAATATTCTCATTTGTAATAGAAATCTGTCATTTTTCACTCTCTGACAGATATCCCCGTATGGTGTAATAAGACCAAAGGAGACAGTGAGAGTGTTGGGTACCCGAGGGTAAAGCCCATGTAACTGAAAAAAGGTTAGATCAAAATATTGTGCACAAAAAATGGAAAATTTGAGTCTTCTCAGACCAGAGTCCTATTCAGACTGTCCAAGATGGAGTTTCTTCCGGTCATATGGCAGTCAGGCCAGAAAAGGCGGGTGGACACTGGAAATGACATCGTTTTAGGAGAGCTGTCAGTCTGCTAATCTGCAGAGGAAGGAAAAGAGAGAGTGTTATCACAAAGCACCACCCCCTAGATTGGTTGAGAATTACTATAACCTGAGCCCATTAACTGTCTCCCATGCACACGTATGTGACAGTACCCCACCTTAGCCTAGACCTGTGAAGTCGGGCGATCCAACATATGAGGTCAAGGACATGAGAAAGAGCATCAGCATTAGCATGGAAAGTAATCCAGTGATGTAGTCTTTGAACCGATAAGGCAATAGGTCCAATAATTACCCAGTGACACCGGGATTCAACTTCTTATGAAGAGCCTTCCACTGTAAAGATGCATGGTCCATCACTAGAGTGAATTCATGACCCAAGGGGTAGCACCTCAGCTGGTTAATAGCCCTTTTAATTGGAAGGGCCTCTGTCTCCATCACTGCATACCTGGTCTCATAAACAGTAGTTTCCAGCTCAGATATATAATGGGATGTTCAACGCTATAGACGCTTTGGCTCATCAGGGCTCCCACATCTGTGTTTGAAGAATCCATCTGAAAAATAAAATGTAAGGGAAAATCAGGCATAATTAATACAAGTACTGACATGAGGGTCTGTTTTAGGTCACAGAATGCGGCATCTGACTTTTCATCCCACACCCTTTAAATTTGTCAAGAGCACTACCCACTCAGAGAAGCAAGGGAAAAACCGGTGATGATATCCCACTAACCCCAAGAAAGCTTGGACCTGCCACTTGGTTTAAGATGGGCTCAGTTCTTAATGGCATCAACTTTGACGAACTGTGGTCACATGGTACCTCTGCCGACCAAGTAGCCTAAATATTTAGCTTCAGTCAACCCAAAAAAAAAACACTTTTTAGGGTTGCTCCTAAGTTCTGTTTCACCTAGTGTGAGAAGCACAGTACAAACCTGCCACACTTGATCCTCCCATGTGCCAGAATAAATGACGACGTCATCTAAGTAGGTGGCATTATAGGAATTGTGAGGACATGGCGTTCTATCCAGCAGACTTTGGAAGGTCACAGGCACCCTGTGCAAACCAAATGGGAGGACCCAGTACTGCCAAAGGCCACTAGGACTACTGAATGCAGCCTTTTCCTTTGCGGATTCCATTAAAGGAATTTGCCAGTACCCTTTTGTCATGTCAGGCGTGGTTAAATACTGAGTCTTAACAAGCTGATTGAGGAGGTTATTCACTTGTGGCATCAAGTAAGCATCGAACTATGAAATTTGATTTAGCCAGTGAAAGTCACTGCAAAAGCACCAACTTCCATCTTGTTTTGGGACTAGTACAATGGGGCTGGACCAGGGACTAAAACTCTCCTCTATGACACCAAGATCCAGCATCCGTCTGATCTCAAGTTCTAATTACATTTGTTTGGCTTGCAAGAGGTAGTAAGGGCGTTCTCCAACTCTGACCTCAGGCTGTGTAATGAAGTCGTGGGCAATTGGGGAAGTTCTTCCAGACCACTTATCCACCACTTCCAGGACAGACACGATGTCTGCTTTGAGCACCTGTTGTTGTTTGAGTGTCAAATTCAAGCCGAGGTTAAGGGTTTTAGACCGAGTGAAGATGAAGCAAGGTTGTTCTGAGTAGGTCTCTGGCTCCATTTCCTTCCATGGTTTCAATAAATTCACGTGGTATACACACTTCGCTAGTCGACAATTTGGTTGTTTAACCAACTAGTTTACCAAACTCTACCTCTGCTTAATTTCATAAGGGCCTTGCCAATAAGCCAGTAATTTTGAATGGGAAACAGGAACAAGAACCATGACACAATCTCCATGTTGGAATTCACAGAGAGATGTTCCATGTGCAAGCCTGTGCTGATTGCGAACACTCAATATTTTCTTTTAAAAATGTCTAATCTTAGCAAATCTAATGCATAATTAAACAATACATTTTAAAATATTGGTGGAAGGCAATACCTCTTCTTCCCAACCATCTTTCAATATATCCAATAATCCCCAGGGTTGTCGTCCATAAAATAATTCAAATGGGGAGAAGCCTGTGGGGGCTTAAGGAACCTCCCGATAGGCAAACAACAAGAGGGGGCATAAGAGGGGATCCCAATTCCTTCCGTTCTCACTGACCACCTTGCACAGCATTTTTTTGAGCACCTGATTAAACCGCTTTACTAAACCATCAGTTTGAGGATGATACACTGAGGCTTTTAGATGAGTAATCCTGAGTAACTTGGCTACTGCCTTGAACGTATCCATTGGTCCATTAAGACTTTGTTAGGGATGCCAACACACACAAAGACCCCAACAAGTTTCTGTGCGATAATTTTAGAATTGGCCAGTCTCATGGGAATAGCTTCAGGATAATGTGTAGTGTAATCCACAATCACAACAATGTATTTATGACCACATGCAGAGGGTTCAAGAGGTCCTATAATATAAACCCCTATGTGCTTAAAGGGAATATCAATAACTGATGTGGGAGCTGGAGGAGCGCGGTCCTTTTGAGAATTCTGACACTCTGCGCAGGTAACGCAAAGGCAATAGACTTCCTCATTAATTCTGAGCCAAAACAAATGGAATGTAATCCCCTGTCACGTCTTCTCAGTTCCCAAGTGGGTACCTAGGAGATGGGTATGTGCCAGTTTGTAAACCTGCAACTGGTAAGTCTACAGAACTAACAACAATGATCTCACCTCTCCCTCATGCTAAGCTACACAATATGACAATTATTATTAATAACAAAGTGTGGCCCCCGGGCATGGAATAATTTGTATATTGTCCATCAATCAGAACAACCTTATTCATTGCAAAATTGAGGGAATCATCATTCCACTGTTCTCTTTTAAATGATGTCGGCATTTGCCTAAATTGAAAGTGTAGTTCCGAGAGAGGATCTCAGATGACCTCATGGGGTGCAGCAATGCTCCTCGATCTTTCGTCTCCGTAGAAACATCCAAGCGTGATTGCATTGTGCTGTCCGCATCCCGCTGAGTAGTCACATTACCTTACTTGGAAGCCAGCGGATAACACAGTGTGGAGACAGTTTGAGATGGGTTATCATCATCAATAATGAGGCCCAATATTTTAGCAAAGGTGATATGTGTCTTTCCGCTTTTGCTTTGTGGCCAATCCCACCCCAAGATTACTTGGAAAGGGGGGGCTGCACATGACAGCCACCTTGATCTTATGAGTCAACCCTTGATATATGATAATACATATGGCAGACCTATACCAGCGAGTTTTCCCCATGGATACAGGTTAAATTGGTCAATCTGGATTCCCACTGTTGCGAAACTACATAATGGCGGGCTACAATGAAGATGTTGCTGCTGGAGTCTATAAGTGCTCTAATATTATGCCCATTATCAACTACCCTCTCGTTGTAGAGAAGGAACAGAGGGTTGGATGTGCAACAGTACCTCTCTCCTTGCATTCAACTGTAGTTGATCAGTTCACCAAAGTGAAGGTACTGTAGTTGAGGATGGTGTGGCCAAGCTCCCCACTCTTGTAGTGGAGGAGCACTGTGCTTCTCTGTAATTTTGACCGAAGACTCCATGCTGCGATGGGTAGGCTCTGGAGTAGCGACACGTCCTATCTGGGACTTATGCCAATCAGAAGACTGTTCAGCACGCTCGTCTTGTGAGGATACACTCTGTCACTTGAGGGTTGCTATCAAGGATACCATGGAATTAAATTGTTGTCTCTGGACTGGCTGGGTGATGTAGTCAGGGAGGGTATTCATTAAGTAGTCACAAACGATCAGCTCTGTAATGGCTTTGGAGCCAATTTTCTCTAACTTCAGCCACCGCCTGACTCTTCCCCACAAATCAAAGGCCTGCAAGTGAGCTGGCCAATCAGGGTCAAATTTCCACTCACAACATGTTCTTGCCTGCTCGCCAAGGCTGACTCTGTACCTGAGTAGCACCTTGGCTTTTAGTTGCTTGTAATTACCTGGGATGGAACTATCTGTCACTCCTTTTGGTGAGTGACTCGAGCTCGGTTACATAACTCTGATTCAGTGAGCTGAGTCTGTTGTTCTCCCACCTGGACTTTGGGTACTTGTAGATCACTAGCCATGGACTGGAGGACAGCTGTTATGTCCTGCTTTTTCATCATTTCTCACAGTAAATCCTGCAGACTACGCCACTGTAATAAGACTAAAGGAGACAGTGAGAGTGTGGGGTAACTGTGGGCAAACTCTGTACAGTTGAAACTAGGTTAGATCAAAATAAAGTGTGTGAAAACACAAAATTCAAGTGTTCTAAGACTGGAGTCCTATTCAGACCACCCAAAATGGTGGTTCTTCCAGTCATATTGCTGCTGGGCAGGCAGAGGCGGGTCCAAGTGGATGGACACTAGAAGTGGCATCGTTGGAGGAGAGCTTTAAGTTTTCCAGTCTGCAGAGGCAGGAAAACAGAAAGTGCTATCACACAGTGCCATCACCTAGATTGGCAGAGAAGTACCATCACCTGAGCCCTTCAACTGTCTCCCGTGCACACGCATGTGACAAGGGCCAGATCCCTAGGAAAGGATCAAAAATCAAACATAACATCATATCCATAGTAACTGACCTTGAAATAGTTTAAAACAACATCCCACATGCTTATGTTTGAAATTTGTAATTTTTAACCATCTGGGAGTGGCTCAAGTCCTTCTGATCATTTTTGCTGAAGACACCCACTGGTGTACTTTTTACCGTAAGGGTGTAATCTCTTGCACAAAGTTTGATTCAAAATGGCCTAAGGGTGAGTGTTTAGGGTGTAGAGGGACAAAAATAGGGAGGAATACCCTAAAAGCTTGACATTTTGCATAACTAGACATCAAGACAAATCAAACAGTTTATCATATGTGGGGGGGGTTCACATACTGCTATGTCAAAAAAATGCTGAATTTCAAAGGGTTCACAAGTAATTTGTATGAACACAGTAATTCTTAAACTTCCCAAACTTCCCAACATGCACAAATTTTTTTAAGGACTCATCTGCCATCTCGGATAGAGACTGGACCTCAGTGCTGACTTTCTATGCCTTTGCACAGATTGCTCCATATGCTGCACACAGGACAAACAAATATGGTGTCAAAAATGACTAAAGATTATTTAACGTTCAATACAAAAAAGTAAAGGTAAATCAACAGAGTGGATATCGGAGGAGATGATCTCTGAAACTGGGACCCCAATTCTTTCTAATCAACTCCAGCAGTGAGATTGGCCTTCTGCTTCTCTGACTGTAAATGGGCATCTCTTACTTTGGGACCCCAATTCTATACTAATAGGGGGCAACCTCAGAACTGGGATGGCCTCTGAGATTGCAGCTCCTCATTATGTAATGGGTTCAGCACTGACATGGCATTCTCATTAAGCCACTGTCACATTAGGTGACTTCTAGATAGTTGCGAGGCATGTCAGATTTGCCGACCGGGTTGCTTATCTCAATGCCAGACCGGGTCAACTTATGCAACTGAAAACTGCTGGCCATGTCACACTTACTGACTGCGTAATGACGACCTTCCAGCTAAGTTGTACTCACCCATTTTTGTAGCAGCCAATAGAGTAGCGTGCTGCCTGACAGGGCTGGTGCTGTATGAAGGGTTAACAGGTACCGTGAGTGGCCCCTTGTTTCGTTAAGCCATTCTGTCATTTTATGTAAAACAGACGAGCTTTCTGTCCATTTGTGAGGTCCAAAAGTCCACACTCCTCAATCCTCGTCGCTACATTCTGTGCACTTGCAGATGAACATTCATTGGTTGTCAGCTCTCATGCACACAGAGCCCACCACTATGACAAAAGATAGGATTGATTATGTCAGAGCGAGTTAAGGACTAATTGGAGTGAGTCGCTGGGCATTTCACATTAGGAGACTGGATTACAGGAACGTGCTGCCGACTGCCTCCGACTCACTAAGATTATGTAAATGACAGCTACAAATGCAAATCGATGGAAAGCTCAAGCAATGTGACAAGGCCTCAAGAGCCTCAAAACTGAGAAGGTCTCTGAACGGGTTGGCTGAGGCTGATTACATTATCAATGGAAGCATCAAAGTGTTTCAGGATCTTCACAAACCACCTGAATGTTCAGATGGAGACCCTGACTTTCAAATTCTGTCAGTCTTAGTGCTGTGGCCAGGGGTCCTGATTCTTTACTTAAGAAAGGCAGCTTATGCTAGCCTCCTTAGTGAGCCTGTCTCTGAGGCCGAGACCCCAGAGTGCCTAGGAAAAGAGCGCTATCGAGCACAGGAGACCTGGCAGATTGCTTTTTCTGACTCCTGTGGGACACAGAGCTGATCATCTATTCTGAGCACCGCAGGTTCAGGCCAAGCAGTAAGGGAAATGATTTTCATCTCCTTAATAAATCAAAGTGATGGAGTGACTGACCTGCTCCCTCACCCTGAGGCAGAGGCTTAAAAGACTGCCGGGTGGAAAGAATCAATTGGCTTTTTTTTTTCTTATTTTTTTTTTTTTATTTGTGTGGGCAATAAATGATGTCTCAGACTCGGGATAATTATCCGTTTATTAACTTGGGGTCTTCTTTTGATTGGTGTATGAGGTGAAACGAAACTGGCAGCCGCAGGAGACTGAAACTGCCCTGAAGGATGGTCTACAGGAGATGAAAGAGCAGTCTCCAGTGCCGTTTCTCTGGTGCCACTCGGGCGGCCTCCTCCACAGAGCAGGTAGCCTTGTGAAATTAGTCTGTGCCAAGCTCTGTCTAAATGATGGCCCCACAGAAGAAAGACATTATGGATTTGCCAGAAAGTCACTGGCCTCCATTTGCCTTGCTGTTTCCCATTGACACCATTTTGGGTCCCAGACCTGAAGTGGACTGGATGGTGACCAGTGTGACCAGTCACAAGCCATCTGGATGACTCACTGTTACCCCTTTTCAAGAAAGATGATTATGTAGGCAATGGTTAGAGATGCAATTTTTTAATCACAAAATCAAAGTTCACTGACAACTTGGCCTCATCACTGACATGCAGGTGATGACTCTCGGGACCCACATGGAGCCTGGCTGCTTCAGCCCTGCAATGGACACCCATCATGGTGAAGATGAAATGCGCAGGCAGGCTGAGAGCTTTTCTGCAGGAATAAAAGCTGCCGTTCCCATAGCAACCAGGTTGTTTTGGGCAACTGTGGCGGCGTACAAGCCCCTCATTAGTATCCGTTCTGGTGACGAGAGAAACTCGCTCTCGATTTACCAAGGAGAGTCAAGAGCCTCTTCACAGGGTCCGAGTGGCCAACACGAGGGGCTCGTTTCTCTTTCCTCTTGGCATCTCTCAGCTGAACAATTGCATGTGGGTATAGCCTGCATTACACCCTGGGCGGGCGCGGACACAGAGGAACAAGAAGCAAAATCTGGAAATGGGTGGGTGGGGGCACATTGAGGTATCTGGACAAATTTAGAAAAAAACAAACATTTGTGTGTGAGCGCCAGGGGGTCCGAAGGGCTGAGAGTCAGACATGCTGATTTGCTTTGATAGGACATTTCTCCACCACTAAATGTCCCTAAATGACATTTTTAATAGGACACACGCGCAGCTGGTAATGTCCCCTAATGATATTTTAAATGAGACAGTAGATAAAAGCCATTTAGTGGGTCATGAGAGCGTCCTGCACATCCTGTTGCTGCATAGGGTACTGCATCCCACTATAGATAGATGAAAGGCACGATAGATAGATAGATAGATAGATAGATAGATAGATAGATAGATAGATAGATAGATAGATAGATAGATAGATAGATAGATAGATAGATAGATAGTGTGAAAGACACTATATAATAGATAGATAGATAGATAGATAGATAGATAGATAGATAGATAGTGTGAAAGGCACTATATAATAGATAGATAGATAGATAGATAGATAGATAGATAGATAGATAGATAAGAAATGCACTATATAATAGATAGATAGATAGATAGATAGATAGATAGATAGATAGATAGATAGATAAATAGTGTGAAAGACACTATATAATAGATAGATAGATAGATAGATAGATAGATAGATAGATAGATAGATAGATAGATAGATAGATAGATAGTGTGAAAGACACTATATAATAGATAGATAGATAGATAGATAGATAGATAGATAGTGTGAAAGACATATATAGATAGATAGATAGATAGATAGATAGATAGATAGATAGATAGATAGATAGATAGATAGATAGATAGATAGATAGATAGATAGTGTGAAAGACACTATATAATAGATAGATAGATAGATAGATAGATAGATAGATAGATAGATAGATAGATAGATAGATAGATAGATAGTGTCACACACGTGCGCATGGGAATCAGCTGAAGGGCCTAAACACTAGTAACTCTACGCCAGGCCAAGGGGTGGCGGAGTGTACTGACTATCTCTCTCAGTCCCTTGCAGACCTTTTCCGGGAAATCCCGCCTGTTGCCGGCCCCAAGGATGACGTCACTTCCGGCCACAAGGACACCACTCCCAGTTCTGGCATAGATGACGTCATTTCCCTTCCAGCCTTTTAAAACTGCCATCTTGCCTCAGTACAGGCAGTTCTGTTCTGGACTCTGAACTAAGCACATTGTGCTATTTAAACTTACTTTTTGCAGCCGATTCAATTATACGGGTGGCTGCCCCAAATCTTTATGATGTCTCCGACTCATTCTTATTACAATATATACATAGATAGACAAACAGATAACAGACAATTGCACAAGAAATAAACATTTACTAAAAATATTAGTCCACCACTACTCCCTCCGACTCCACGCATTAAAAAAAAATAATTAGCTAAGATAATTTTTTCATGAAATAAGCAGTTAATTAGAGGGAGGTCAGTGGAATGATGAGGATGCAGGGAGTAGAGTTGGCAAAGGTGGAGGAGTTTAAATACTTGGGATTAACAGTACAGAGGGATTGTGGAAGAGAAGTGAAGAAGAGTGCAGGCAGGGTGGAGTGGGTGGAGAAGAGTGTCAGGAGTGATTTGTGACTTACGGTTATCAGTAAGAGTGAAAGGGAAGGTCAACAGGCCAGTAGTGAGACCAGTTATGTTATATGGGTTGGAGACGGTGGCACTGACCAGAAAGCAAGAGACAGAGCTGGAGGTGGCAGAGTTAAAGATGCTAAGAGATGCATTGGGTGTGATGAGGATGGACAGGATTAGAAATGAGGACATTAGAGGGTCAGCTCAGAGAGACAAGATTTTGTTGGCTTGGACGTGTGCAGAGGAGAGATGCTGGGTATATTGGGATAAGGATGCTAAGAATAGAGCTGCCAGGTAAGAGGAAAAGAGGAAGGCCTAAGAGAAGGTTTATGGATGTGGTGAGAGAAGACATGCAGGTGATGGGTGTGACAGAACAAGATGGCGAGGACAGAAAGATATGGAAGAAGATGATCTGCTGTGGCAACCCCTAACAGGAGCAGCTGAAAGAAGTACACACTCCCTCAGTACACACCTCCACAAATAAATCTGAATAATCGTTTGAGATAATACAAACAATCCATCCATCCAATATATTATTTTTAACACAATCATTTTATTCAATCAGATTAACAAAAACAAGAATCCACAATGTTCACTTATAATTCCATAGAAAAAGATTTTTTAATATTTGTTTCTATGCACATTTTTTCTTTCTTCAAACAAAATTCATAATCCTCAACCCTCATACCGCCACACATCTTATTAAATACAAAGTTCAATCCATTGTCACCAGTACTCTCTGTTACACTCCACCATCACTTCCACACATTAATTCAAACAAGTAATTAAAACACTCGGCAGTAGCCGATTTACTGACTGAAGCACACCAATGCTTTCTCTTAATTTACCAGTTCACCCCCTCAATCGCACATAATGCCCGTCCTGTTCTCCACATTTCACTGAACACTTCCATGTTGTTAGACAGACAGACTGATAGATAGATAGATAGATAGATAGATAGATAGATAGATAGATAGATAGATAGATAGATAGATAGATAGAGTAAAGCTGTCTATAACAGATAGACAGACATACCCAGATAGTGTATTTAGCCTGATTCTTCTGTTGTCTAAGTACGATGCTATGCTTGCTTTATATTATACTAGCAAAATACCTGCGCTTCGCAGCGGAGAAGTACTGTGTTAAAGAAGTTATGAAAAAGGAAACATTTTAAAAATAACGGAACATGATTGTCAATGTAATTGTTTTGTCACTGTTATGAGTGTTGCTGTCATATATATATATATATATATATATATATATATATTGTCACACACGTGCGCATGGGAGGCAGCTAAAGGGCTTAAATGAAGGCAGTTCGGAGGCATGCCGGGATGTGGCAGAGTGCACTGACTCTTTTTCTCATTTCCCTGTAGACCATTCCTGGGAGACTCCACCTGGCTCTCTTGACATCACTTCCGGGACCGAACCAATGGAAACAGACCTTACCAGCTCCGGCCCCCCTGATGTCACGTCCGGGCCTGATCCAATGAGCGATGAACACATGCCCGATCCTTATGACCTCACTTCCTGTCTTCCCCTTTAAAAGCCTGCCCTTTTTCCCTTTTCCCTCAGTCTTGTCTTGGACTCGTTGTATGCACTCCAGTGCTGTATCTTTATAAAAAGAACGACTTTGCAGCCGGGTTACGAGATTATACGAGTGGCTGCCCCAAACCTTTTCTTGAGTATGTCTCAGCTTTGTGACAATATATATATATATATATACACACACACATATAAACATATATACATATACATATGAACATATATACATATCTACATATATATTATATTGTTCCATTGCTCTTCTTGTAGCCCTGACCAGTATGTCAGAACGTTTAGCTATGGAGCGTTGTGTCATCTCCTTCTGCAGGTGTTTACAAACCACTGTTCAAGATATTATAAAGGTTTAGGGGAAGCCACCCGTATTTTGTTTTTTCCAGCTGCAAAAGGGTTTCCTTTATCAAACAATCAATGTGCATCTCACAGAGTCCAAAACAGAACTGCTATAGTAGCCTAAGATGGAGACTTTAAAGGTCTTGAGAGGAAGTGACGTCATCAAAGGGGCCGGCTTCGGAAGTGACGTCATCAAAGGGGCCGGCTTCGGAAGTGACGTCTTCAGAGGTGCCGGAAACTTGCAGGATTTCCCGGTAAAGGTCTGTCGGGAACTGAGAAAGACAGTCAGTGCACTCCGCCACCCCCTGGTCGGATGTTTTATTACAATTACTTGAGCCCTTTAGCTGCCTCCTCCTCGCACGTGTGTGACACCATATTTATCAGAATATCAGTGTATGGATGCCCCGACTGATCTCCATTATCATATGCTGCAGCTCTTGAATGCGGTCTTAAGATGTTCAGTTAGAGGCAGTGTGGCGTAGTGATTAAGGCTTTGGTCTTCAAACCGTGTTTGCAGGTTCATATCCCATTACTGACACTCGGTGACCGTGAGAAAATCACATCCCCTGTCTGCACTCCAATCAAATACAATGTAACCAATTCCGAAATCTGAAATGTTTTAAGTCGCCTTGGATCAAAGCGTCAGCCTAGTAAAAATAATAATAATACACCGGTCCTTATCATCACCCAGATGAAAAGTGAAATCAACATTTATATCGGGATTGAAATGCCTTTTACCAAAGGTGCTGTCGCCTGTTTAGTCATCTGATTACATTCGGTTTTTGCAGGATTAATGTCTGGTCTTAAATTGAAATGCAATTCACTTGGAGAAGTCGCTAAGCGAAATGCAATACATTTGCTCTGCTTTTAGCGATGACACACAAGCTATGGACATGAATTAAAATGAAATGGTGTGCCGTAGTGAAAATCAATCGATCATTTGGTTGGTATGTGTTTTAATTACAACATGCTAAAAGCCAAAATGCGCCATGTGAATGTACACTGCACTGCAATGTAGTTAACCTGTTGAACTCCATTTAATTGTACCACAAATAATCTTCCATAGTAAACGCCCTTTTACTGTTCAGTAGAGTCTCATTACAAGTCATACCTAGCCATTTTTTTGTGTTCATCTCCTGATGTTTTATTTACTTTTTGTTGTTAGTTTTATTTATTTAAAAATCATGAAAAAAGTCACCCTACACCCTCAGTCATATAACTCTTGATACCGCTAATGCCAGGCAATTGAATATTAATGGCAAAGACTGAGCAGTCTGTCCAGAATACAGTTGATTCAGGTAGATAACACACACAGTGTAACAGCATATTCTGTATCAAGATCTATGGGACTGCTGACAAAGTCTCAAGGTCACCTGTCACACGTTATACACGCTGAAGCCTCCCAGATGAATCACACACCCAAGTCAAAAGCCTAGAGTGCACTTTCTTTGTTGTCTTACCTGTCACCCTGTGTAGGAGATGTCCAAGTGCCGTTCTTATTGTGTATTGGAACCACACCCTGCTAGCTTCACAAATCCACATGGTCTTCCTTTCTACTCTGCCTAGGTCAGCTGGCGGTGGGGACATGTGAAATCATCACTCTGAACAGAGACAGCAGTCAGCCAAGAAGGATGATTGCCAGGCAGACAGCCCGCTGTGCCTGCCGAAGAGGGCAGATAGCGGGGACCACTCGGTCAAGACCTGCCTGTGTGGATGGTGAGTCTCTTCTTTTTAATACTTGGACTTTTCCTGGCTGGCACACGCCACCTCCCCACTTTGGAAATTGTGGTGAGGAATACTTGTAGACTTGTCCTTCAGAATAACTGTGAAGACCGGTGTTCTAATACTGAACACTGTTTAACCTTGCCTTGGGCAACTGCTGGTTAGCCATCCCCTGAAAGGCTGGCTTGTCATGTCTGGCCGGTGCCTGGTGCAAAGAGGCACATTCTGAAATATTCATTTACTTACAAGGGCCTCATAATTACTGCCGTGGGAAATGATTCCGTTGGCTTCATCCTTGTTCTTCAGTCCATTAATAACAAAGCTCATTAATGCTTAATGTCACCATGCCAAGATCAGTGGCTTTCTGCAGCTGCAAGCTTTTTGCTCCTTATTTTACTTAACATCTTGTAATCCCACTTAATGACCTAAGAGGAGGACTGAGACAGGGAGGATAGGCAGAATTTTGGGATAGCCGGCCAAGCCAGGGAATTGTCTTTAGGTGCTATGGCA
This sequence comes from Polypterus senegalus, assembly GCF_016835505.1. Classification (NCBI taxonomy): domain Eukaryota; kingdom Metazoa; phylum Chordata; class Cladistia; order Polypteriformes; family Polypteridae; genus Polypterus; species Polypterus senegalus. The sequence continues at coordinate 280,632,020 of NC_053156.1, read as the reverse complement.
TTTATTTACAGGATAGAGAAGACAGAAACATTTTGGCAGGTTGCAACATGTGGACATAAGAGGCCATTGGGACCAGCTTGACCCTCACAATGATGGCTACCTCTCAGTGCCCGATGCCTTCAAAGAGGATGCGGGAGCAGAGTTCACTGCACGGGACAAGTCACTATTAATTAGGCCAATTATCCTCTAAATACTCTAATTAGGTGGGTGGTTATCTGGGTAAAAATGCTAAGGCTATCAGGCAGGCATCTAATGAGGAAACTTCACATGTTTTATTAACTCTAATTAAAAACTGGAAATGATAATCCTAGTGAGCACACCTCATGCACGCACAGCAGATGCATAATCACTTCATACATATTACCAGACAAATACTTCGGCATCAAGCGGCAATTCAGTCAAGAGAAAGGTGCCAAGAAATCCACTGAGAAGGGGCAGAAAGGTGACCTGGGGGGTTACACACAGGACCCTTTAGTCATCCTGCCATCCAACAATCTGTCTAGAGTTACAAGTGCAGGAGCCGAAGCTGGTTACAGCTTAGCCACACATTATATGGCTCCATTTATTTTTTTTAAATACATTTTCTTTACTTTAAATGGTTTTAGTCATCTTGTAGGCTGCTATTCTGCCTTTGCATTTCCATCAGAATTTTAAAGTCCTGTTAGGCTTTTCCTTTTTCTTTTTACTCACATGGCTCATGCCTCCTTTTTAAATAAGGTTGCATTTTACTGCATGACCGCTTATACTCACTCAGACCTGACCTCCCCTCAGCCTTCTTGACACAATTTAAACTAGCAGAGGTGCATCTCTCTGGGACTGAAACAGCCAAAAATGACAGCACTACCTGTCTGTCTATCTGTCTGCCTGCCTGCCTGTCTGTCTGTCTGCCTGCCTATCTTCCGGCCTGCCTGCCTGTTTGTCTGTCTGTCTGTCTGCCTGCCTGTTTGTCTGTCTGTCTGGTTACCTGCCTGCCTGCCTGCCTATCTGTCTGCCTACCTGCCTGTCTGTCTGCCTGCTTGTCTGTCTGTCTGCCTGCCTGCCTGCCTGCCTGCCTGTCTGTCTGTCTGCCTGTTTGTCTGTCTGTCTGCCTGCCTGTCTGTCTGTCTGCCTGCCTGTTTGTCTGTCTGTCTGCTTACCTGCCTGTCTGCCTGTCTATCTGTCTGTCTGTCTGTCTCTTTTTTCTGAATTAAACACAACTAGCCCCAAGAATATATATCACGAGAAAGCAATACAAATTTCTTTGCCCTTTCACTACTTGTCTCTTTTATATTTTCCTGCTCTTTCAGACTTTTCCCCCTAACTTTTCATTACTTTATTATTCTTTAATTCAAGTCCACTTACTTACAGTGTACTTCTTTCATCTCTACCTTGTTTTATTTATCCTCTTTTTATTTTGTACAACTATTTACTTACATAATTTGCCCCTAGTTGTTTCGTCATTTCCTTTTGAATCTCTTTTCTCATTTTTATTTTTGTCTTATTTATACTGCACCCCTATGTACACTCACCTAAAGGATTATTAGGAACACCTGTTCAATTTCTCATTAATGCAATTATCTAATCAACCAATCACAAGGCAGTTGCTTCAATGCATTTAGGGGTGTGGTCCTGGTCAAGACAAACTCCTGAACTCCAAACTGAATGTCAGAATGGGAAAGAAAGGCGATTTAAGCAATTTTGAGCGTGGCATGGTTGTTGGTGCCAGACGGGCCGGTCTGAGTATTTCACAATCTGCTCAGTTACTGGGATTTTCACGCACAACCATTTCTAGGGTTTACAAAGAATGGTGTGAAAAGGGAAAAACATCCAGTATGCGGCAGTCCTGTGGGCGAAAATGCCTTGTTGATGCTAGAGGTCAGAGGAGAATGAATGGGCCGACTGATTCAAGCTGACAGAAGAGCAACTTTGACTGAAATAAACCACTCGTTACAACCGAGGTATGCAGCAAAGCATTTGTGAAGCCACAACACGCACAACCTCGAGGCGGATGGGCTACAACAGCAGAAGACCCCACCGGGTACCACTCATCTCCACTACAAATAGAAAAAAGAGGCTACAATTTGCACGAGCTCACCAAAATTGGACAGTTGAAGACTGGAAAAATGTTGCCTGGTCTGATGAGTCTCGATTTCTGTTGAGTCATTCAAATGGTAGAGTCAGAATTTGGCGTAAACAGAATGAGAACATGGATCCATCATGCCTTGTTACCACTGTGCAGGCTGGTGGTGGTGGTGTAATGGTGTGGGGGATGTTTTCTTGGCACACTTTAGGCCCCTTAGTGCCAATTGGGCATTGTTTAAATGCCACGGGCTACCTGAGCATTGTTTCTGACCATGTCCATCCCTTCATGACCACCATGTACCCATCCTCTGATGGCTACTTCCAGCTGGATAATGCACCATGTCACAAAGCTCGAATCATTTCAAATTGGTTTCTTGAACATGACAATGAGTTCACTGTACTAAAATGGCCCCCACAGTCACCAGATCTCATCTTAGGGATGTGGTGAAACGGGAGCTTCGTGCCCTGGATGTGCATCCCACAAATCTCCATCAACTGCAAGATGCTATCCTATCAATATGGGCCAACATTTCTAAAGAATGCTTTCAGCACCTTGTTGAATCAATGCCACGTAGAATTAAGGCAGTTCTGAAGGCGAAAGGGGGTCAAACACCGTGTTAGTATGGTGTTCCTAATAATCTTTTAGGTGAGTGTATGTGTGTGTGTACACAGTAAAGTTTTGAACACCCCCATTTTTGTAGTTTTTACTGAACTGCAAGTAGTTCAATTCTAGTGAATAATCTGAGATTGTACAAAAGGCCTTTTAGAGGAAACAAGTAATGGATTCACAACTTACAGTTTTTTCTGCAGCAATGGAAGTTAACTCGTCTTTGAATGTAGTGAGAAGTCAAGCAAAATGACACATTTTATTGGCTAACTAAAAAGATCACAATATGTAAGTTTTTGAGGCGGCAACTCAGGCCCCTTCTTCAGGCAAAGATATAAAGTTAATGCAAACAGTTCCTACAGGTGTTCTAACTTCTGTTGATTGCTTACAAGCCCTTTTTTCTGCAGAAAAGCAATGCTGGAACAAACTGTGTCGCTACACTTTCTGAAGCATTACTTGTAGTGATGTGAAATGAATAAACAAACTAATTCTGTTGTATTTGTCTTGCTGTCTGAATGAACGTACTGGTACAACGACATTAAAGAACAAATCAATGAGGCATGCGCAGTGCGCGCTACGTTTTATATTGCATTCTACGACAGTCTGGAGGTATCATCTTAATTTGATTTAAATGGCTGCTGTCTTCAGGAAAATAGCCAATCAGTACACTGTTTCAGCAAAACGGTCATGATGACAGCTAGCCAATGACTGGCCTGGGAAATGACATCAAGCACCTCCCACTGACCAGATCACTCTGACTGAATGAACCAGTGTGCCCCCTACTGATGTGGAGAGCCATTGCAAGTTCATTCACGACCTCACGCTCACAGACTCGCGCTCACCCCAGTACAGGGCACTGAAATAGTTCACCGAAAGAATCCGTTTGTGTACTGAATGGAGGAGCGAACTGCAGACACGTGTCACACAGCACATTGAACCTCAGTTGAGTTCAATGACTGACTGGAGGACACACTAGAGGGCCATCTACTGGAAATTGCTAATATTTTTACAAAACTACATTTACAAATGTACAATTATAATAGGAACAATACAGCTTTGTTAGCCTACAGTATGTTTTAACTGCAGCATACACTAACAGCCTATTACCTGTGTCATACACAACCTATCCCACTCTATAGGCCAGCTTAATCCAAAACTGAAATCTATTTTATTTAGTCATAAAAGATGTAAGCAGTCACATGTTGTGTTACTTTGATATCTAGGCTATAAAGTGTTTGCTTATTTCATTATTATTATGTGTGAGTTATTGATTTTTTTGATTGTTTTTTATATTATTTATATTTTTGTAGTGTTAAAGTTGTTACACTGTTACAGTACTATTTTAGATTTTAAACTAGAATATAGCTTGTTGTTTTTGAAGTGAATGAATCAGTGACTTAAAGATTCAAATCATTTCGGTGAAGTTAATCATTGTTTGGCACATCACTAATTATTTTCACAGTATTACACTGTAAATTGATATAATAATGGAGAGAAAAAAGGCAATTAACAAAGGACAGACAGACAGACCGACCATTACAACACTTAAAAATATAAGAATTTCCTTTAGAGAATTTGCAAAAAAAGCCAACGTGTCAGTGAATGCAGCGTCCAGCACCAGCAAAAGGAACTTGGAAACTGGAGGAGACTTTGAATAACTCTGAAAATTTTCAAAATATATTTTTTCAGTTTTTGGCAACGTAATCTTTTTTTTTCGGCAGTTAAATTTTATCTTTGTACTAATTCAGGTTATTCAGTAGACTTGAACTGCTTAAATTTCAACAGAAACAGGAGAAATAGTTGTGTTCTAAACTATTTCAATGGCAGTATATACAGAAGATCAAGACAGAGAAAGCCAGAGACTTTCTTTCATTTTCTTTAAACCTATTTTTTAAAAACATTCTTACCTTCAATTTTCCATCTATGTCTCTTCCTATGTCATTCATTATTTTAATTATTATTATTATTATTATTATTATTATTATTGCCACGCATATATTAACTTTACCTGTTTGTTGTTTGGTACAAATCTTGTAATCGATATTTAACCCACTTCCTACTGTCCAAATGACTTGAACTTTTGCACACTTACTCACTTCCAATGACAATACATGAATCAATAATCAGTTTCACTAATTGATCAATTAATCCATGTTAATTAAGAAATTAAATTTTCATATGAAGAACAGTTCAAGATATCACCAATAGATGGCGTTAGTAACGATTAGAAATATTATCCACTTTTTGCATCTTGCATGAAGATGTATGCATAAAAACGTCAAAGGAAGTGTTAAAATATTGATTACAAAATTATTCTAAAACAAACCCAAGACTAAAAAGTTATATGTATAAAAAATAATTTTTAAAAACCACGCTTATATTAAGTTAAAAAGTGTACTAAAAAGTAAACATTACGTCTCTCATACATCACTCGTAAAATAAAAGCGTGGGCGTTTTTCATCAATCAACATTTTAAAAAGTGTCCATGCTTATATATATAAAATTCACTTTTTATTATTCCTTCATTCTCTTTATCCCTTTATCCTGCTTCTTTCTCTTTCAATATATTGTTTCAGTATATGTTTTTATCTTTCTTTCCCTACTTACGTACCTACGGTTTATGACCCATCGTTTTATTCCTAGCTCTGTTTTACCTGTTTTCCAGTTTCCATGACAAATCTCCTTATGGTTTCCCTTTGGCATTTATTTCCTTTACTAAACCTTTTTATTTTATTCATCTCTTGTTTTTATTTTCTTTTTTACTTTCTCGTATGCAAAGTATAGGAAAAGTATTGTAATCGTCCAAATATTCGATGTCGAGATTTTGATGAATCCCAGCATTTTAGAGCTCCCTGACATTCTCGTATACGAAGTATTGGGAAAGTATTGGAATCGTCCAAAAATTCTATTTCGAGATCTTAATGAATCTTGACGTTTTAAATCTCCCCTGAGTCCGAAAATACCATTTTTGGAATTATGTGTGTGCATATATATATATATATATATATATATATATATATATATATATATATATATATATATATATAAACACGATAACTTGAGTACGCTTTCACTTAGGTCAACCAAATTTTGCATTCAAGTATTAGGTACAAAACGTAGATTTCTATCAACTTTTGAGCTATTTCCGCTAACCGGAAGTGGTACCTTTTAATTCATGTAGCTCCAGAGTCCAATTTGTTCAACTTTACTTTTATAATAATTGTTCAATATATTATTAATTTGATTTGTTGTTGATGAATTTTTAATGTACATAATATAAAAATATAATCATTGTCCTGCAGTTTACTCCTCAAATATCTATCCCCATATCTGAGTTTATGAGAATGTCTAAGGGAGACCATTCCCGATTATTTGCATCTATAACCCATTTGTAATAATTCACACTTTTTTGGCTTTTATTATGATTTCGTTCATTATCTTGCTTTCATTATTCAATATATTATGTAGCACCTTTTATTAAAAAATGTTATGACCTATTTTTTCTTTTCATCCCTGGCTGTTTTATCTCCTATTTTTTCCATGTTTATTCTCTCCGTTTTCTTTGTCGTTTTTCCTTCTCTAAGTCTTTTTTTTATCTTATATATTCACCTAACTTTTCTTTTTTCCTGCGTCTTTTGTACTGGTATCCCACTTATAAATCTTTCTTTCTTTGCCTCCCTCCCACCCTAGAGATGCGGATCATTAAACTGTAGAGTGTAGGTTTGCAGCTCACGCAGGGAAGGCTTTAGTTTATCGACAAGAACTTATTACAGGAGACGGCCGTAATCACACGTTGCCTGATAAATTCCACGTTACTTGTCACCGGCGCTGATGACTTCCTACTCAGCGCAAAAACCCAAATGAAAGTGAAGAAAAAAAAAGGCGAAAGCTGTAAATGAAAAGCTAAACCGTGGGAGGAAGTCGGAACGAGTGGCACACTGGACGGCAGGCTGTTATTTCTTGGCAAGCTACCCTGAGCCTCCAAATTTATAAGTAGTGACGTTGCCTGCCGTCTTTGTCGCCCCGCCACCTTCTAGGAGAAGAACTCTGTCGGTGCTAGACAGCCCTGCCGTGCCTGGTCTAGGTCATTTGTGAACATACTAAGAAATGCGTTTGTTTAAGTTAACCAGACCCCGACACGACAGCTCAAAAGAAGTAACATCACACTCAGCACGCAGTCCTCCCGGCCTGCACAAAGCCTTCCCTCGTCCCCCTAGGTCCACTTAACTGCGGAGGACACGCCCCTCTCTCTGACTGGCTGCCGCGACGCTCACACGTGCGCTCGCTTAAGCTAATTGGCCGTGAGCGGTAAACAAGCTCCTCGTGCAACGAGCGCGCTTTGGTGTTTAGTGACTCCAGTTTTACTTTCTTCGCTGTTCATGTCCTGTCACTTCATCCACTCGTTTATCCTTTCAGTGTTTTTTCTTTGATGTTCGTTTCAAACGCATCCTCTCCGTGTCCAACTTCAAAGCAGTCGTTCAGAACAGACCTGGGCGCTACCGAAGTAGCTTGTGGACGTGGACTATTCAGCAACGGTATGGAGAGGCCTTGTGTAAGAGTATGGGAGCATGACACTGTCCTGATACAATCAACGGTTACAGAAACGGGTCAGCACTGCTCACTTTCCTCCCTAAAGGCTTGACTGCTAGACTTAGCATATCGAATACTAGTGTTGGGCATTTCGATTCACTTCACTTACTATCCGTGTAAGTGAATGGATTCATTTTCATTATTAAACACCAGCACACTAGTTCAATCAACGCCAAAAGTTTTGAGAATGACACAAATATTCATTTTCACAGTTTACAGCCTCAGTTATGATGGCAATTTGCATATACTGCAGAATGTTCTGAAGAGGGATCAGATGAATTTTAATTGCAAAGTCCCCCATTGCCATGAAAACGAACTTAATCCCAAACATCCCATTTCCACTGGTGTTGTGAAAAAGGCTTCAGGGTGCCCAAGAAAGTCTGGCAAGTGCCAGGACCTTCTCCTAAAGTTGATTCAGCAGTGTAGAGCTTCCTCAGGAATGGCAGCAGGCAGGTGTGAGTGCATCTGCACACACAGTGTGGTGCAGACTTATGGAGGATGGCCTGGTGTCAAGAAAAACATCAGGGACAGACTGATATTCTGCAAAAGGTACAGGGATTGGACTGCTGAGGACTGCCGGGGTCAAGTCATTTTCTCTAATGAATCCCCTTTCCGATTGTTTGGGGCATCTGGAAAAAAGAAAAGGTGAGCGGCGCTACCATCAGTTCTGTGTCATGCCAACAGTAAAGCATCCTCAGACCATTACTCACAATTTTGCCTAAGAACACAGCCATGAATAAAGAATGGGACCAAAACATCCTCTGAGAGCAACTTCTCCCAACCATCCAAGAACAGTTTGGTGACCAACAATGCCTTTTCCAGCATGATGGAGCACTGGGCCATAAGGCAAAAGTGAGAACTAAGTGGCTCGGGTAACAAAATATCAAATTTGGGGTCCATGGCCAGTAAACTCCCCATTGAGAACTTGTGGTCAATTCTTAAGAGGTGGGTGGACAAAAAAAAAACCCACCAGTTCTGACAAACTCCAAGCATTGATTAGGCAATAATGGGCTGCCATCATTCAGGATTTGGCCCTGACGTTGACTGACAGCCTGCCAGGGTGAATGCAGAGGTCTTGAAAAAGAAAGAAGGGCCGACTTTACAAATATTGACTCTTGGCATAAACTTAATGTAATTGTCAATAAAAGCCTTTGAAACTTCTGAAATGCTTATAATTCTACTTCAGTATACTTTAGAAACATCTGACAAAAAGATCTAAAAACACTGAAGCAGCAAACTTTGTGAAAACCAATACTTGTGTCATTCTCAAAACTTTTGGCCACAACTGTACAGGTAGAGTCACAAACCCTATCTGTTTGCATCACAAATATATAATTAATAAAGAATACATTATTTTGTGTGTATATATATATATATATATACACACGTGGACAAAATTGTTGGTACCCTTCAGTCAATGAAAGAAAAACTCACAATGGTCACAGAAATAACTTTAATCTGACAAAAGTAATAATAAATAAAAATTCTATGAAATTTAACTAATAAAAGTCAGACATTGCTTTTCAACCATGCTTCAACAGAATTATTTAAAAAAATAAACTCATGAAACAGGCCTGGACAAAAATGATGGTACCCTAGAAAAGACTGAAAATAATGTGACCAAAGGGACATGTTAATCCAAGGTGTGTCCACTAATTAGCATCACAGGTGTCTACAATCTTGTAATCAGTCAGTGGACCTATATATAGGGCTCCAGATAGTCACTGTGTTGTTTGGTGACATGGTGTGTACCACACTCAACATGGACCAGAGGAAGCGAAGGAAAGAGTTGTCTCAGGAGATTAGAAAGAAAATTATAGACAAGCATGTCAAAGGTAAAGGCTATAAGACCATCTCGAAGCAGCTTGATGTTCCTGTGACTACAGTTGCACATATTATTCAGAAATTTAAGATCCATGGGACTGTAGCCAACCTCCCTGGACGTGGCCGCAGGAGGAAAATTGATGACAAATCAAAGAGACGGATAATACGAATGGTAACAAAAGAGCCCAGAAAAACTTCTAAAGAGATCCAAGGTGAACTTCAAGCTCAAGGAACATCAGTGTCAGATCGCACCATCCGTCGTTGTTTGAGCCAAAGTGGACTTCATGGGAGACGACCAAGGAGGACACCATTGTTGAAAACAAATCATAAGCCAGACTGGAATTTGCCAAACTACATGTGGACAAGCCACAAAGATTCTGGGAGAATGTCCTATGGACAGATGAGACAAAAATTGAACTTTTTGCCAAGGCACATCAGCTCTATGTTCACAGACGGAAAAATGAAGCATATCAAGAAAAGAACACTGTCCCTTCTGTGAAACATGGAGGAGGCTCTGTTATGTTCTGGGGCTGCTTTGCTGCATCTGGCACAGGGTGTCTTGAATCTGTGCAGGGTACAATGAAATCTCAAGATTATCAAGGGATTCTAGAGAGAAATGTGCTGGCCAGTGTCAGAAAGCTTGGTCTCAGTCGCAGGTCATGGGTCTTGCAACAGGACAATGACCCAAAACACACAGCTAAAACACCCAAGAATGGCTAAGAGGAAAACATTGGACTATTGTAAAGTGGCCTTCTATGAGCCCTGACCTCAATCCTATTGAGCATCTTTGGAAAGAGCTGAAACATGCCGCCTGGAAAAGGCACCCTTCAAACCTGAGACAACTGAAGCAGTCTGCTCATGAGGAGTGGGCCAAAATACCTGCTGAGAAGTGCAGAAGTCTCATTGACAGTTACAGGAATCGTTTGATTGCAGTGATTGCCTCAAAAGGTTGTGCAACAAAATATTAAGTTAGGGGTACCATCATTTTTGTCCAGGCCTGTTTCATGAGTTTATTTTTTTAAATAATTCTGTTGAAGCATGGTTGAAAATCAATGTCTTACTTTTATTAGTTAAATTTCATAGGATTTTTATTTATTATTACTTTTGTCAGATTAAAGTTATTTCTGTGACCATTGTGAGTTTTTCTTTCATTGACTGAAGGGTACCAACAATTTTGTCCACGTGTGTATATATATATATATATATATATATATATATATATATATATATATATGGGTTTGTGTGTGTATATATATAATTATATATTTAACATGATGATAATTCATATGGCTGATTGATCTACACAGATATACTGGTAAATTCCATTTTATTTAGAAATAAATGTGGCAAACTAAGTCTATAATTAATAATAATCATTAATGACATTTACACTTTTCCAACCTAATCAAACCACTTTACACAGACAGTGGGGACCCACTTTACCACCAGCAGTGTGCAACATCCACCAGGATGACGTGATGGCAGCCATTCCAGTGCACTCACCACACATTAGCTGTTAGGTGATGAATGGGCGAGGGTGAGTCAGTCCGTTACAGACGGGGGGTGATGGATGGGGGGGGTGACGGGGGTGTTTTCTTGGGGTGATTAGGGACTACAATGGATGAGGCTGTGGTCGGCAGTTGAGCCAGGACCTCAGGAAACACCCTGCTCTTTATAAAAAAACTTCCCAGGGAGCTTTTATGACTACAGAGTGCCAGAGCCTTGGTTTTATGTCTTATCCAAAGGTTAGTACAAATGTTTACGTCATAGTGTCCTCATCACTGCTCTGTGGAACTGGGATCCACAAACAGACCATAAGATAACTGCCCCGATGGTCTCACCGGCACCTCTCCCTGCAGCAACCCAAGCTTGTCTTAGATGGTCTCCCATCCAAGTGCTAGCCGGGTCTAAACATGCTTTGCTTCAGGTGGTTTACCTATTAAGATTGTCCATTTAAGGTGGGTACAGATTTCATTCTGCCAACATACCATAAATATGAAGATTCTTTGTACACCCTGTGCAAAAGCTGCTGCTTTGCCTCCATCAACCCATAGACTGCATACTTAATATGGATATACAGGGGTCACTATGTTAGAAGGCTGCTCTGCCAGGTTGGCTATACAGACTACAACATTTCAACAACAACATTTATTTATATAGCACATTTTCATACAAACAGTAGCTCAAAGTGCTTTACATATTAAAGAATAGAAAAATGAAAGACATAATTATAAAAAATAAATCAACATTAACATCGAATAAGAGTAAGGTTCAATGGCCAGGGGACAGAAAAAAAAAAAACTCCAGACGGCTGGAGAAAAAATAAAATCTGTAGGGATTCCAGACCATGAGACCGCCCAGTCCCCTCTGGGCATTCTACCTAACATAAATGAAACAGTCCTCTTTGGATTTAGGGTTCTCACGGAAGGGCTTGATGATGATGATGGTCACGTAGACTTCTTCCTTTTAATCCGTCCATCATTGTTGGAGCATCATGAAGCTTTGAGTAGGTGGAGGTGGCGCAGGCCACCACCACAAAGAAACCGGAAAAAGAAACAGAAAAGAGAGTAGGGGTCAGTACCGATTTTAGAGCCACCATGAATAGTTGTTATGATGAATTGAACATACAGAGTATCAGGATTAAGTTAAATTACGATTAAAATGAAGTTATAAAAAGGCCATGTTAAAGTAATGTGTTTTCAGCAGTGTTTTAAAGTGCTCTACTGTATCAGCCTGGCGAATTCCTATTGGCAGGCTATTCCAGATTTTAGGTGCATAACAGCAGAAGGCCGCCTCACCACTTCTTTTAAGTTTTGTTCTTGGAATTCTAAGGAGACACTCATTTGAGGATCTGAGGTTACGATTTGGAATATAAGGTGTCAGACATTCCGATATATAAGATGGGGCGAGATTATTTAAGGCTTTATAAACCATAAGCAGAATTTTAAAGTCAATTCTGAATGACACAGGTAACCAGTGTAGTGACATCAAAACTGGAGAAATGTGTTCTGATTTTCTTTTCCTAGTTAGGATTCTAGCAGCTGCATTCTGCACTAGTTGCAAACGATTTATATCTTTTTGGGTAGTCCTGAGAGGAGTGCGTTACAGTAATCTAGTCGACTGAAAACAAACGCGTTAACTAAATTTCTCAGCATCTTTCAGTGATTAAAGAGGTCTAACTTTACTTATGTTTCTTAAGTGAAAAAATGCTGTCCTAATGATCTGATTAATATGTGATTTAAAATTCAGATTACAGTCAACAATCACCCCTAAGCTTTTTACCTCCGTCTTGACTTTTAATCCTAATGTATCCAGTTTATTTCTAATAGCCTCATTGTATCCATTATTGCTGATCACTAAAATTTCAGTTTTCTCTTTATTTAACTTGAGAAAATTACTATTCATCCATTCTGAGATACTAGTCAGACATTGTGTTAGTGAATCAATAGAATCGGGTCATCAGGTGCTATTGATAAGTACAGCTGTGTGTCATCAGCATAGCTGTGGTAGCTCACGTTGTGCCCTGAGATAATCTGACCTAACGGAAGCATGTAGATTGAGAATAACAGCGGACCCAGGATAGAGCCTTGTGGAACACCATATTGGATATCATGTGTCTTCGAGTTGTAATTCCCACAACTAACAAAATATTTTCTCCCTGTCAGGTAGGATTCAAACCAATTTAAGACACTGCCAGAGAGGCCCACCCATTGACTAAGGCGATTTCTAAGAATGTTGTGATCAATGGTGTCAAATGCAGCACTCAGATCTAAGAGGATGAGAACAGATAAATGGCCTCTGTCTGCATTTACCCAAGTCATTTACTACTTTAACGAGTGCAGTTTCTGTGCTGTGATTTGTTCTAAAACCTGACTGAAATTTATCAAGAATAGCATGTTTATTTAGGTGGTCATTTAACTGCATAATGACTGCCTTCTCTAGAACTTTACTTAAGAAGGGCAGTTAGAGATGGGTCTAAAATTTTCAAGAGCTGAGGGGTCAAGATTATGTTTCTTAAGTAGGGGTTTAACTACAGCAGTCTTAAGACAGTCTGGGAAGACCCCAGTATCTAGTGACGAATTTACTATGTCAAGAACATTATCAATTAGCACGCCTGATACTTCTTTGAAAAACCTTGTTGGTATCGGGTCAAGGACGAGGTGGAGGGTTTTAATTGAGATATTATTTTTTGTAAATCAGGTAAATCTATCCTAGTGAAAGAGTTTAATTTGTTTATAACAGGATGTTGGGGTTTAGGGGATCCTTAGTGTTGGGGAGATATACTATGTTATTTCTAATATCTTTATTTTTTGATTGAAGAATACAGCGACAGCCTCACAGGTTTCACTGGAAGCACTTAGGAGGCATTCCTTTGAGCTACCTGGGTTTAGTAGGTGATCAATTGTTGAAAATAAGACTCTAGGATTACTAGCATTGTTATTTATAATATTAGAGAAATAGCAGCGTCTCTCAAGACGGACAGTGTTATTGTATTCTGTTATTTTGACTTTTAATATTTCGTGGTGGATAGTAAGTTTACTCTTCCTCCATTGACGCTCAGCTCTACGCATGTTCTCTTTAAATCAGACACTCTTTGGGTCTTCCATGGTATACAATGCTAGAAGATTTTTTCACTGTCTTTTCAGGTGCAACTATGTCAACAGCAGCTCTCACTTTAGAATTAAATCTTTCCACCTTACTATTTACATTGTCCTCGCTATTATAGCTGGCACTATAAACGGACTGATTGCTTAAAATGTTTGTAAGTTTTAAAGCTGCTGCCGAATCAAAGAAGCGTTTTTTAACAATATGCTTCTCATGAGTGTTTTTTATCATTATTTCTATATTAAAAGTAGAAGAAAATGGTCTGATAGACCAATATCAATGATCTGTTTTATATCAACTTTCAGTCCTTTAGTAATCACTAAGTCTAATGTATGACCTGCTTTATGTGTAGGCTGATTTATGAGTTGTCTCAAATCAAAAGAATCCAGGAGGTTCATAAATTCTTTTACTTTTAGATCACACTGATTATCTATATGAAAATTAAAGTCGCCAACTATTAGGAGTGTGTCATAATTAGTAATTAAAATTGACATTAAGTCAGAGAATTCCTCAAAAAACGACACGTTATATTTAGGAGGTCTATACACGGATAGTATTAGAACTTGAGAATCTCCATGAATAACAACGGCGAGATACTCAAAGGACTTGAACTTACCAAAACTGACATCTTTACATTTTAATCGGCTCGAGTAAATGTTAGCCAATCCGCCCCCCCTTTTTCCCTGGCGGTTTGAATGAGTAAAACTGTAATCCGGAGGCGCAGATTCGATTAAAACTGACGCGGCATCTGAATTCAGCCATGTTTCATTTAGTGCAATAAGATCTATTTTTTTATCACTAATAAGATCGTTGATAAAAAACGTTTTGTTAGTTAAAGCTCTGACATTTAATAGTGCCATATTTAATGTTTCGGAGGTGCAGAGATGAGTACTATGTGCGTTATTGTTATTTGGAATAGGAACTAAATTATTATTATTAGCGCCGCTCTGTGTATATTTTTTGTTTAATCTGCGATCTGTTTTTATAGTTTTAATACATTGACTATTCAAATAACATGGGTACAGAGAATACCCAGATGTGCTGTTCAGAGGGAGACTGTATTGCCAGTCTAAACACATTCTATAAATGTGGAAAAACAGATGACTTAGACTAAATACAGAGAATGGTCACATAATGTGTATTCAGAGACTGCTTTGATAGCCAAAGGAAAATGAATACCTAGTTAAGCTGGGCATGGAGAGAGCTGTGTAAAGTGTATCCACATAACCAATCTAGCCAGGGTACAGTGGCTGCTATGCCAATCTAATTATGCAATCAGATTGCCTAATCTATATAAAGAGATGATGGGTTTAAATGTAAGCACACAGATTACCCTTCTAATGTGGGCACAGAGGATGCTTTGCCAGTCTACTTAATGCATACTGAACAGCTAATTTGTGTATTGCTGTGCCAGTTTAAATGTATAGATTACCTATCCATGGAGGGTACACAGGCCAGACTGACCACAAGGACTACTTGGATAAGCTCACAGATTTTTCACCTAAACTGGGCACAGAAGCTGTTTCTGCTAACTTAATTACAAAGACGCTTCACATGGGACTCCTTATTCTGCACAGAGAAACCACTCAGACACCCCGGGGGCTGACCACTTACCCAGGATACAGAGGCCAGTCTGCTTAACCTAAACACGTAACCCACCCAGTTAACGCTGCCAGACCGAGCACACAACTGTGCCAACCCCTTCTGCAATCTGCTACTCTTAGTAACAAATGTGGGGGTCACTGTTCTGCCCACTTCCGTGAGGTGCAACAGATGTTGTGGATTTGCTTGTTGCTGCCAGGCACATGGCTGGAGGTCTGTGATGATGAAGGCAAACGCCAGAGCTGCACTCTGCAGCAGCTGAGGAGTTGTCTATGAAAAGCAGTGGTACGCTTGTCGGATCAAATGAAAGGAATATGGAGCATGGCAGACAGTGCCAGCAAGGCTGGCAGTCAGGGGCAGGGCTATATTTTGTGCCAGTCATCATAGGGCCTTTTCATCTTTTTAATTCTTTAAAAGAGGTGTTAATGAAATATGGCTTCCCTTCAGTCCTATGTGTGCCGTCTGACATTTTCAAGTTCAGATGGTGCTTTACTGAGCTGCTAAGACCCGCTTCTCTGTCTCTTATTGCAGCTCGAATCGTTAAAAGCCGGCAGTGGTGTGAGATGACGCCCTGCTCAGAAGGAGAGATCTGCAGTCTGCTGTTCAACAGGTCTGGCTGGACGTGCAGCAAAGGAGGAGGAAGGATGAAGACGGTCACGGTGAGTCCCCTCTGCCTAATCGTCTTACCCATCAGTATAGCCTGGCAGTGACAAGCACGCCGCCTCTGAGGAGAAAGTAAGACAGCACTGGTTCAGATACCAGTTCAACCATAACACATGTCTGATTCGTGAATCCCACCCAAATTATGTGTAACACAAGATCTGTATGCGTGGAGTTTGCATGTTCTCCCCGTGTCTGTGTGGGTTTCCTCCCACAGTCCAAATACATGCAGGTGAGGTGGATTGGCGATCCTAAATTGTCCCTAGTGTGTGTGCTGCTTGTGTGTGTGTCCTGCGGAGGGCTGGCACCCTGCCCGGGGTTTTTTCCTGCCTTGCGCCCTGTGCTGGCTGGGATTGGCAACAGCAGACCCCCATGATCCTATAGTTAGGATATAGCGGGTTGGACAATGACTGACTGACTGACAAGATCTGTATGAAGATCTTCCAGCAGGCAGTGCTAAAGTCTCACCTGAGTCACCAGTAGATAGTAAGAGAGATCAAAATTGAACACCAGTATGTGGTAGAGGGCTGACCAATGACACCAGCACCAGCAGTGGCAAGCCAAAATAGGAAACCAGTGGGCAACTGAAGGGGCAAAATTAGGACAATTAGGACAGCATTAGGACATAAGGGCACGGGTGAGCATAAGGACACTGTGTTGTGACAACCGGGTACAAAAGAGGGCACACTGAGATCAGGCATGGTGATATGCTGAATGAGCAT
Source organism: Polypterus senegalus (assembly GCF_016835505.1). Taxonomy (NCBI): domain Eukaryota; kingdom Metazoa; phylum Chordata; class Cladistia; order Polypteriformes; family Polypteridae; genus Polypterus; species Polypterus senegalus. Next base: position 280,615,349 of record NC_053156.1, on the reverse strand, counting down.
CTCAGTTGACATGGGGACATTGTGCTCTGCAGCATCTGTTAGCAAGAGAGGCCAAGCTGAGGCATTAGGCTGGCAGATATGTTTGGGCTCCTGTGTGGAGGAGAAATGCAGAGCTGGCACTCCTTTAAGTTGTAGCAGAGCTAAGCTGGGATGCTTTTGGGCATGGGTAGGAGAGCTGGTACCCTGGAGGGTAAAGAGTTAGGGTAAACAGACACTAGAGGATATAGTAGGAAGCTGAGCTAGAGCATCAATGGGTGAAGCAGGGCACCACAAGAAACAGAGAAGCAACTGGAATATCAATGGGTGAAGCAGGGCACCACAAGAAACAGAGAAGCAACTAGAGTATCAATGGGTGAAGCAGGGCACCACAAGAAATAAAGAAGCAACTGGAGTATCAATGGGTGAAGCAGGGCACCACAAAAAACAGAGAAGCAGCTAGGACAGCTTAGGGCCATAGGGGAGGCATGGTGGCACACCAGTGGGAAGTAGTATTAGTACCTCAATACACTCTGCTGAGACTGCAAGCGAATAAACCCAGACAAGTGCTTGGTAGGAGGGTAAGAACATGTATGGGAGACAGAGGTTTACAACAAGAAGAGAAACACAGAACTGTTATCTGGTCTGCCAAGTAGGGACACCAGTGAGAGACAGAACTGGCACCTAGCAAGCTGCAGTGGCTGAACATTGGCACTAGTATTGAGTGAGATGTGCCACCCTTATGCCAAGGGAGTTACTGTGCTCGGGTGTCAGTAAGCAGGCTCAGGGACTCACGAGAGTTTCCAAGCCAGGTGGGAGTCATGCTGATGTTTGGCAGGGCTGCTTGGCATCTTTTTTTTTTATTCTGCATCTGCTGCCTTCTAAATAAAGTAGTCCCCAAAGCCAAGGAGCAGAGTGACACGGAGCGCTCGGGGAGCTGCCCTTGTTAATGGAGTTTACATATGCACTGTGCGTTGAAAGCTCGCCAGCTATTAATATAGATTACTCACCGGAGCTGCAACACACAGGCAATTTGTCTCCACTAGCGCTGTGCTGAAAGGTTCAAAGATTGTATTCTCTGGAGCTGATCCTCTGGAAGCCAATATGCGGCAGACAAGCGCGCACGAAACGGGACATCGACGTGACTAATGAGAGGAATCGCCAGCCCGTGAAGCAGTGTGAGACCGAAAGGGAGGAGGAATCCGTCCATTTTATGACACCCCACCCCGTATCCAGTTCATTGTAGGTGACCTTTTCAAGTCCTTGATCCTTTAAAGCCAGAAACCTCAACATAAAATCTGGGAATCAAATACAGGTGCCGGTCATAAAATTAGAATATCATGACAAAGTTGATTTATTTTAGTAATTCCATTCAAAAAGTGAAACTTGTATATTAGATTCATTCATTACACACAGACTGATGTATTTCAAATGTTTATTTCTTTGAATTTTGATAATAATAACTGACAACTAATGAAAATCCCAAAATCAGTATCTCAGAAAATTAGAATATAAATTAAGACCAATGCAAAAAAAGGATTTTTAGAAATGTTGGCCAACTGAAAGGTATGAACATGAAAAGTATGAGCAGGTACAGCACTCAATATTTAGTTGGGGCTCCTTTGGCCTGGATTACTGCAGCAATGCGGCGTGGCATGGAGTCGATCAGTCTGTGGCACTGCTCAGGTGTTATGAGAGCCCATGTTGCTCTGATAGTGGCCTTCAGCTCTTCTGAATTGTTGTGTCTGGCGTATTGCATCTTCCTCTTCACAATACCCCATAGATTTTCTATGGGGTTAAGGTCAGGCAAGTTTGCTGGCCAATCAAGAACAGGGATACCATGGTCCTTAAACCAGGTACTGGTAGCTTTGGCACTGTATGCAGGTGCCAGGTCCTGTTGGAAAATGAAATCTGCATCTCCATAAAGTTCGTCAGCAGCAGGAAGCATGAAGTGCTCTAAAACTTCCTGGTAGACGGCTGTGTTGACCTTGGACCTCACCAGCAGATGACATGGCACCCCAAACCATCACTGACTGTGGAAACTTTACACTGGACCTCAAGCAACGTGGATTCTGTGCCTCTCCTCTCTTTCTCCAGACTCTGGGACCTTAATTTCCAAAGGAAATGCAAAATTTACTTTCATCAGAGAACATAACTTTGGACCACTCAGCAGCAGTCCAGTCGAGACGCTTCTGACGCTGTCTCTTGTTCAAGAGTGGCTTGACACAAGGAATGCGACAGCTGAAACCCGTGTCTTGCATACGTCTGTGCGTGGTGGTTCTTGAAGCACTGACTCCAGCTGCAGTCCACTCTTTGTGAATCTCCCCCACAGTTTTGTTTCACAATCCTCTCCAGGGTACAAGCGGTTATCCCTATTGCTTGTACACTTTTTTCTACCACATCTTGTCCTTCCCTTCGCCTCTCTATTATTGTGTTTGGACACAGAGCTCTGTGAACAGCCAGCCTCTTTAGCAATGACCTTTTGTGTCTTGCCCTCCTTGTGCGAGGTGTCAATGGTCGTCTTTTGGACAACTGTCAAGTCAGCAGTCTTCCCCGTGATTGTGTAGCCTACAGAACTCGACTGAGAGACCATTTAAAGGCTTTTGCAGGTGTTTTGAGTTAATTAGCTGATTAGAGTGCAGCACCAGGTGTCTTCAATATTGAACCTTTTCACAATATTCAAATTTTCTGAGATACTGAATTTGGGACTTTCATTAGTTGTCAGTTATAATCATCAAAATTAAAAGAAGTAAACATTTGAAATACATCAGTCTGTGTGTAATGAATGAATCTAATATACAAGTTTCACTTGTTGAATGGAATTACTGAAATAAATCAACTTTGTCATGATATTCTAATTTTATGACCGGCACCTGTATATATACTTTTTAAAAACCACGCTTAAATTAAGTTAAAAAAAGTGTACTAAAAAGTAAAAAATAAGTCTCTCATACATCACTCGTAAAATAAAATAAAAGGTGGGAGCTTTTGCTTAGATTTTAAGAAGTGTTTTATGAATGTTGATTGATGAAAAGCGCCCACGCTTTTATTTTATTTTACGAGTGACGTATGAGAGACTTATTTTTTACTTTTTAGTACACTTCTTAACTTAATATAAGCGTGGCTTTTTAAAAAGTATATATATATATATCATTTTCAACTTTTTAGTCTTGAGTTTGTTTAGTATAAATTTGTAATCAATATTTTAACACTTCCTTTAATATTTCTATCTGTTACTAGCACCATCTATTGGTGAAATCTTGAACTATTCTTCATATGAAAATTTCATTTCTTAGTAAACATGGATTAATTGATCAATTAATGAAACTGATTATCGATTCATGTATTGTCATCGGAAGTGAGTAAGTGTGCAAAATTTCAAGTCATTTGGACAATAGGAAGTGGGTTAAATATCGATTACAAGATTTGTACCAAACAACAAACAGGTGAAGTTAAATAAGCATGGTAATAAAAAAAAATTAATTTAATAAATTAGGTGAACGAGGCACAAAACAAATGGATACACAGTAAAATGAAATGAGTCTCAGCTGTTTGACAATATACACCCATTTATGAACCAGACTGTGAGTCCACGCTCTCCCTCAGTAGTAGCGTGTGCTGTTGTATTTGCATTTTGCTGTCGCTTCTCACTTAGTATTGCCACACATTACCCCATCCCTCCACCCACTCAATTCCAGTTTGGGAAGGCAAAGTGACTTGGAGAAATGGGATGGAAAGGAAGTGGAGTAAGTGCCCTCCGAGATAAGAATTAGTATCTGCTGATGTCCCTTAACACTTTGCAGGTGTAATAAACAGGATATCATATCGTCCTTCGACATTTGGCCAAATTTCTCTTATTGCTTTGCGAAAGCTTTAGATTTGTCAAAGATTTCGATCTCCGTTTTTCGTAAGGATCTCAACGTTTTAGGACCCCTTGATACAGAAATCATTGATATCTCGATGATGGGTGTGGGTGTGTGTGTCACAGCTTCTTGAGGACGGTCTAGAGCGGTGATTCCCAATGTGAGGTGCACGACTCACTGGGGGGCAATTTGATTTTTTAACAGGAGCAATTCGAGAATTTAGGTACGTTAAACAATTTATAAAATTCACTAAATAAATAAATTTTATTTTGTACAGAGACATTTATATAATATATTTATTATTAACATAGAAAGGATGGTGAAGAACCCTTTAGTTAATGATTTTACAACAGGCTTGTGTTTTTCTACTTAGAAATCGTTTTTCCCATTAAAAAAATATGAATTATAACAATGATTATAAAATTTTGCAATATAACAAAAATTTTAAATGATCAAAATATTGCAGAAAAAGCTGTCATTAATGTTGTTTTATATTTGTGAATATCACGTCTCTTATTATATGTTTTCAAAACTGTATTTGCTGTGTTGTCATATTACTTCATATTGTATTCATTTTTTTTTAACAATTTCTTAGCGATTTCTTTGTCAGTACTTCCTTTCCCTCTTTTGTTTCCATTGGAAGCTTGTTTAGTCCAAATTAATGACATTATGGGCTTCTTCCACGTGACTTTTTGAATAGGTAATATTAAGAATAAGGTATATGCTACAGTGGAGGACATCATAATTTTAGAGAGGTCTAGGTGGGGCATGGCCAAAAAAAATGTTGGGAACCACTGGTCTAAAGCTAAAACAGCTGGATGGAAAAATACCAAACCCAAAATTTAAGTCTGTTACGAGGTGACGATGTGCTGGTTAGTTTTTGAGCCAAATCGTGCAAGAGAAGGAGAAAGAGGCACACTAAGGAGAACCCACCAATACCGTAATTCTGTAATTAATAATGAATTCTCATCAATTGCTCCTGTAATGACCTATTTTATGCTCAGAAAGATCAGAATCAGAGCAGTAAATAATTACTGAAATGTTCTAGAATATTTTGGGTAACTTGGTTCCTAGGGCACAAAGCCTACTGACGCTCCTTAATTTTAACTACCTACAGTATGTGTAGGAAGGATGGCTATTTTTTCTTACTTTATCCTAAAACTGGAATGGTTTCACAGCTGGCATTGTGAGGATTTGATTTTAGACTACATTATAAAGTCTTTGGTCCCGGCCTGAGAGGGGCACATTTTTCAGGTGGCAGTGGACTATCCGAAGGGGCAGGGCTACCTGAAGACGTCGGTCATAAAGAGAAGGGTCTGACTGCAGCCTGCGTCCACTGAAGTCCATATTGACCTGCCTGTTGATGTCAGTTGTGACACGCTTGATGATGTCAGTCAATAGACTCCCGTCGTCACTGTTAGGATAACTCAAGTTAATTGTGGTGAACGTATTGATAAAGGATCAACAGGCCAGACTTACAGATAGAGTAAGGTAACCCTCCCACAGCATAACAGTGGGCACGATGTAGGAATGTTTTGCGGGAACATTGCCTTGGAATTGGTGTGTCAAGAAAGACGCAAAAGTGTCCTTAGTGACATTGGTAGGCTTTATTGTGAGTGACATCAGAGGTTGTTGACGCACCATGAGTGACGTCAGTAGGGCTGCACACTGCAGTCACATACACTTGTAGCGGTGCTACGTTTTTGGTCCCCTCTACTGCGTAGGTCACCAGACCCTTCTGTTGGACAACAGTTGCCGGGCCAAACCACTTCGGATCAGTTTAGCCATGAATTCATCTGAGGCTTTGGAGAGGGTCCCAGTCCAGACAGTCTCAATCATACAACCAGAGACATAAGCTTGTACAATTCTCGGCTGGGGAGAGAGTCTGGATCAGGACTCGTCCCCTCTCCAAAGCCTCAGATAAATTCACGGATAAATTGGCTCTGAAGTGGTTTGGCCATCAACTGTTGTCCAACAGAAGGGTCCGGTGACCTACGCAGTAGAGTGGGGATTGCCGAGGACTAAACAGTTAGCAGCGCTACACACTGCCAGCTTTAAAAGGAGCTCCTTTTTATAGTAATTATTCAGTTTTTGACTTTATATTAGTGGGTCCCTTAGTTCATGGTGTCTTGATCTGCTTTAATAATACTTTTTTTTCTGCCTTTATTTCCACTTGTTTTCTGATCATTTTCCTGTTAATTTATCAAGCGGGGTCATTTTTGCTAAATTGCTTGTAATTTGACCTCTCCAAATTAGAATCATTGCTGTTATTGAACTATCTGGAGTATAAACACACGGTTGGTCTCTTTGTAAAGGTAACATTCTCTAGTTTCACCCTTAGTAGTCAGAATCACTGTAGGTGTGACTGATCAAAAGTTATGCACATTAGAACTCACAGAAAAAATTAATTTTTTTGTTCTCGCTTAAGTTTTTTTGTGAAAATAAAGGAAAATAAAGCTGCAGTAGGTAGGTGGGGACAGAAACACACTATGTACCAACAGAATAACTTGTTGACTACTCACATTTCAAATTTGAAAAGAATACCTGTAAAAATGACATTTTTACACCAGTTTTTATGTGGGCATGTCCAGGTGCTTTTTAGAGGGCCCTACGGTTTATCCATTATCCACATTTTGGAACGTATGATAAAGTGTAATAACTTTTGAATGCTTCAACCCACAGATATCAATGAGGGCTCTACTGACAGCTTACACCTAAAGGAATCTATATGTACACACAGTGTCACTCTATTAGTTATGGAAATTCATGTTCCATACTAAAAACAATAAAAAATACACATTTCAATATGAAAATAGTCAATACAAGTCTTATGGGCAAAAAATATATTTAAATTTTTTATTTTTTACTTTTTTTTTTTATAAAATGCACACAAACTATATACATTTCTTTTACAAACTGTTACAACACAGCTCAGCGTTTTTCCATGTGCCACTTGATGGCAGCAATCACTAGCAAGCAGAAAGCACAAGGGCGTGGCACGTCGCTCTCCGCCATTAGACGTCTCCTGGGCCGGTGGAATACTTTCGCAACGCGTACATGCATCTATTATTTAATCGAGCGTTTATTTACGTTTAAACTTCTACTTTTATTCATATTTAAAATGCGAAAAAACTTGGCGAAATCACAATAAACAACCACGCACCAACTCTGCAGACTGGCACAAATGCCACCTTCACGCAGCTCCGATCGTTTTTTTACAAGTTAGTATGTCAAGTTACATATCAAAATGCTCGGCTGCTCATTGGCTGTAAGTTTTGAGTGTCAGTCACAGTGTCCAATCAAACTGGTAGATTCTACCAGGGTTTGGAGCTTTACGTCATCCTTCAAGCTGTCTGTGACACTCGTTGGCTATACGAGGTGCCAGTCAACCCCAAACCCGTCGTAATTGGCCAACTTAGGTGTCGATCAGAAGCTAACACTTCCGTGTTTCATGCAGTAGCATGGTTGTCGCCGACAGAAACAAATTACGTCTGATATGATCAATATAAATGAAAAAAAATTACGTAGGTGGTCTCAAGTTATGAAACGTTTTCTGGAGTTTTTGTCCCTTTGAGGATATATCGTGTGTTTTGGACCTAATCGTTTTACTGGATTATATTCGCTGGAGCCTTACGGACACAATGGGATCAATACTGCTCGGAAATATTGATGTTTGACTTGCAGGGGGTCTTCAAAGGTAGGGAAAGTCAACTCTTAAAGTATGTACTTCTCTGTAAAAAAGGCTTTAGTGTCAGTGCTGTGGTTGTTGTGTGTCAAAATGGTTTATATCATCGGTAAGACGAGACTTTGAAGTTTCATTTGATGGGTAGTATGTCGAGATGCATGGCAGATGGGCATGCACACATTACTGTAACGTTTTTGAACCGCTGCTATGTCCCGGGACCGGTACGTGTGCACGTTAAGGGTTTTTTTATATGCTGTCTTAATTTCTGCTATTAGACTTTTGGGATTTTAATGTGATAAGGGTTTGTAAAATATTCTGAGTTCTCTCGTGATGCCATTCTGTTTTCTCATGGATGTTATTATTGTATGTGTTATTGCAGTAGCGGTTGCTCTGGCTAATGTCTGGGGTCACTCTGTGTGTCATTAGTATTATTGATGGGCAAAAATTTTCCAAAGAATTTTTTTTTACCATTAATCTTGTCCGCTGAAGTTTGATCTGAAAATTAATCATTTCACTGTCTTAGACAAGTTTTTTTTTTCCCAGCACCCCATGATGCTTTCCAAGGGCAGCGCAGCATCACAGGACAGTAGCAGCCATTTTGGATGGAGATGTCACTTCCTAATCTGTTCTGTAGATACTGTACACATACATAGATGCTTTATGGTGCTGCCCAATCTCCTTCATACATATGTGAATAATTTACGGCATGTATTTTCATTTATTCTCATGACCATAATGAGAATGTTATGAAAATAGTTTGTTGTTCTGCATAAATCAATTGTGCATTGTGTCTTCACTGGATGAGCCCCCTAAGTATTTAACGCTGATCCCTTGCATCGAGGGCTGTGTGGGTATTAGTTAGTTGTAGTGATTGTGGAGTATAATTTTATCTCAGGGTGGCCCGGTGGTGCAGTGGTTAGCTCAAGTAACATTGAAATCACAGCGATTACCCAGGAAAAATGGCAGCAACACTTCAAAGACCATTTCAGCATTATAATCCATTAAAAACGAATCCAGTTTTTCCATCCTCATTGACTTCAATGCATTTTGCCAAGTTCACCGATATTCCCGAACATTTTCCGCGTATTTGCCAAACTCGATATAAAGTGAATTCAGCAGGGTTTGCACATCGCTAGTCATTCATGGTCAGGTGTATAAAAGTCTGTCCCGTAAACTTCCTGCCTGTCCAAGATTGAATAACGATCCTTTCCTTGTTGGTGTGCGCTTTCTTGTTTGATTTTCTGGCTTAACAGAATCTCTGCCTTGTTCTCTGGCCCTGATTTTTGTTTCTGACCCTCGGTTTTGGACTGAAAGAATCTAGGCTTCCCTTTTGAAGGCAATTCATCTTATGGTCTTGCAATCTTTTCTTGATTGTCCCTGCACAGGCAGTGAAGCGTGGATTCAATTTCAATACTGAAACATTTGACAAACAAGAGGTGACCATTCAGTCCATCAGGCTTGTTTGGTTATTAACTAATCGCTACTTGTCAGACTTTCACATGAACTATCTGTCCATTTTGTTACCCTACAGGTTTGTGCTGAGTAGGACAAGAGGCAGAAATTAATCCTGAACTTTAGGACAGTCCATTACAGGTCAGCTAAGGCAGCCATTTAATAATGAAACAGGACTAACTTTAAAAATCAAGAAAAAAATGTTAAAAAATATAATGTTGGATTATATCTCTCTATTATAAAAAACAAATCCTGGGAGGGAGAGACTAGGGAGACGAGACATGATCTTCACAGAAGACACTTAAAAGACCCTTGCATCAAAATCGGAGTCCGTCAAGTCAGCGTCCGATTCAGCGATAATTTGCATAACGTTGTCCATTGAGGTTTTTTTTTTTAAACATTTGCTTTGATATCACGCCAAATGTCAATTGCCATTTTTGACGTTGTTTGCTCCTCACTACACACACAAGAGAAGGGAATCCTGGCCAAACCGATGAAGCTAACTTTCCTTCTAGAAAAGAGAGTCCAACTAAAATATAATGGTGGGGAGTTTTCACTGTTTACAGTTGATTACCACCGTCAACCCCTCCTTTTGACAAAAGTCGACATCAGCCCTGAAAGAGTTAAACACTCGGTCCACATCTGGACTGTGTAATGTGAACAGCATGGACAGCCGATTGGATTCTAGTTCAAATTCAGACATTCATCCCTGCTAGCGTAAAAGCAGAATTGTTGGTCACGTGAGGAATCATCATTTCTGAAAGACCTCAGAGTAGTGTGACTGGATCTTCCAAATCAAAAAAAGCCAATTTTGTTTTTGTTTTTGGTGGCTTTCCATGTCGATGTACAAGGCATGGCTACCAGATGGAGTCCCAGTAGCAGACCTGCTATGCTTTGAATTCCTTCTCTGATGTCATGAATGGGAAAGTCTGGACTGACCAGCATGGCTTCTTGTTTTTTGTCAGCTCTCATCAGGAAAAGTGGTACAGAAAATAAGATGAGACAAGTCAGTCATTGCTTGGCCCAGATGGTTTACACGGCTTCTCCCAGAGCTTTAAGGATCCAGATTCAATTCCTGGGTTGATCATTTGGTATAAAGTTTACATGTACTACATATTTCTGTGTGGGGTTTTCCCTGGGTGCTCTGGTTTCCTCTCATATCCTAGAGATATGCAGATTGGATTTGGTGCCAGTTGGTCCAGTAGCTGTAATTGGGTATGTGCAGGAGTGGTGTCACATCTGAAGTTATTAGTGACTTGGACTCCTTGGATTCATGTACAACCTTTAAACAGAGAGGAGTAAGAATGTGAGTGACTTCTCACTGGTGACCCTGAATCTGGCTGAACAAGTTACTTAAAGTATAGAAGTTATAGAAATTTTCAAACAATTGTTCACCACATGGGGATACACTTTGTTTGAGGATGAAAAAATGGATAAGAGTGCGACATGAGGAAATTCACGCTTGTCTCAATGAGACAGCATTGGGCAACCTTGTTATGTAAACTGCTCAAAACAGTTAAAGGCACACTTTTTAATCAGAGTATAGCGTCAAGTCAGTGAAACTTCTGGGCTGTTGATCTGGTCAGTTAAGTAGCAGAGGGGGGTTGTTCATCAATTTAATGAAATTAACAACAGGTGCACTAGAGGGGCAACAATGAGATGACCCCCAAAACAGGAATGGTGTAACAGGTGGAGGCCACTGACATTTTTCCCTCCTCATCTGTTTTTTCACTAGTTTTGCATTTGGCTACGGTCAGTGTCACTACTGGCAGCATGAGGCGATACCTGGACCCTACAGAGGCTGCACAGGTAGTCCAACTTCTCCAGGATGGCACACCAATATGTGCCTGTTATTGCCAGGAGGTTTGCTGTGTCTCCCTGCACAATCTCAAGGGCCTGGAGGAGATTCCAGGAGACAGGAAGTTACTCTAGGAGAGCTGGACAGGGCCGTAGAAGGTCCTTACCCCGTCAGCAGGACCGCTATCAGTTCCTTTGGGCAAGGAAGATCATGATGAGCACTGCCACTGGTGTGAATGTTTCTGACCAAGCAATCAGAAACAGAGATTCATCAGGGTGGCCTGAGGATCCGACGTCCTCTAGTGGGCCCTGTGCTCACTGCCCGGCACCGTGGAGCTCGATTGGCATTTGCCATAGAATACCAGAATTGGTAGGTCCACCACTGGCGTCCTGTGCTTTTCACAGATGAGAGCAGGTTCACCCTGAGCACACGTGACAGACGTGAGAGGGTCTGGAGAAGCCATGGAGAATGTTAAGCTGCCTGGAACATCGTAAGCATGACCAGTTTGGTGGTGGGTCAGTGATGGTCTGGGGAGGCATATCCATGGAAGGACATGCAGACCTCTACAGGCTAGACAACGGCATCTTGACTGCCATTAGGTATCAGGATGAAATCCTTGGACCCATTGTCAGACCATATGCTGGTGCAGTGGGTCCTGGGTTCCTCCTGGTGTACAACAATGCCTGGCCACATGTGGCGAGATTATGCAGGCAGTTCCTGGAGGATGAACAAATTAATACCATTGAATGGCCCCGAGGATCACTTGCCTGACCTCAATCCATTAGAACTTCTCTGGGACATTATGTTTGGGTCCATCCGATGCTGCCAGGTTGCACCTCAGACTGTCCAGGAGCTCAGTGATGCCCTGGTCCAGATCTGGGAGGAAATCCCCAGGACACCAACGTTGTTCCATTAGGAGCAGGCCCCCCTGCCGACATTGTCAGGCATGCATTCAAGCACATTTCAAGCATCCTTTCATTCCTAACACATTACCAGTCCATAACAGTAGAGATATCCAGCAGGGTTACTTTTTTCTCGTTGAGATCTGATGTGTTTTCAAAGTGTTCCTTTAATTTTCTGTGAGCAGTTAATTTTTATGCAGCATCATTGTACAGTGAAGACCATCCTGGTTGAATTTTATGAGACTTGCTCAACATTATGTCCAGTGAGTGGGAGTGAAGTTCATGCCAGGCCACTTTACATGCGGAAGCTTTATTTAATATGGTGCCTTGCTTTAGCATACTATAAAGGTATAATAATAAAGCCTAAGTCAGTCAGTCAGTCATTTTCCAACCCGCTATATCCTAACACAGGGTCACAGGAGCCAATCCCAGCCAACACAGGGCACAAGGCAGGAACAAATTCCGGGCAGGGCACAAACTCACACACACCAAGCACACACTAGGCACAAATTAGGATCGCCAATGCACGTAACCTGCATGTCTTTGGACTGTGGGAGGAAACCCAAGCAGACACGGGGAGAACATTCAAACTCCACGCAGGGAAGACCCAGGAAGCGAACCCGGGTCTTCTTACTGTAAGGCAGCAGCGCTACCACTGTGCCACTGTGCCGCCCTAAAGCCTAAGTGCTTACATATATTATTGATAGCGTGTGCAGCAACATCATGGTGGCACAGTGAGTTTAATATTTCAAAAAAGACAGTTATGAGTAAATGCAGACATCAGGTGGGCACATCATTTGAGAATACCTGTTATATTTGCTTTATGCCAGTTCAGTCCACATGAGGTACTGACCTATAAATGCAGTGGTCGGTGAGAGCAGACGTTTGCTTAGTAAGAATTAAAGGCAAGAAAGAGGGTAGGATGAGTGAGTGAAGAATTGAGGACGACAGAGCAGCTGGGAAGGATAAGCAAGAACAATTTGTGCAGAATAGGAAGTGGCAGGCACAGATTTGGCAAGGTGGACGAGACTTCACACACACACACACACACACACACTTGTTCCTAGCAGCATAGCAGTCAGAGGCTGCAAAATTACTGTCAGGAGAAAGATGAGGAGGAGGAGTGGACACCCACACACGGCCATTGCTCAGCAGAGCAACTTGTCTTGGCGGCTTAAATGTGGAATGAGGTGCATCAGTCAATATGTAACCTGCAGCTGTGCCAAATTATTAGAAAAGCAAGTGAAAGATTACAGTCACTGTGCAGAATCTCGCTAGGGCATCGTCACAAGTAATCAGTCGTCTTCCAGTCTGCAAGATGGATCTGGCCATGCGGCCCCTCAGGGCTGGTTCAGGGGTGATGGCTAAAGACATCCTGTGATTTGTAGGTCTGTTGAATTGTCCGTGCTAACCGAGTGGTGGACTGAAGGCTGAAGGCAAATGAATGCTATTGATATTCTTGAGCCACTGACCGTGAGACAGTCTTGACAGTCAACACTGCTTAGCCATTGTTCACCATAGGCCTCTCACCTGGAGGGACAGGTCAGCTGGGTGCAGAGCAACAAGCCAACTGTGTTCTTGTAGGGCAATGTTTCTCCGCGTTTTAGGTATCGCTTCCCACTTTTTCCCTTGTTCATTTTTTTCACGACCTAACGGGGCATCCTGTGGTGATTCAAGCACCGTGTTGGGGTTCCCCCTTGCTGATTAGATGGCTATCGTTGGAGCGATCCACTGCCATTATAAACAAAACCATCTTTTGACCTCAGGGTGGCAAATCTGAGACCCACTTTTGGGTTGCAACCAACTGGTGAAGAAATGCAATGGGAGTTGTATGGGACACCTTATATTGGGTGTCCTTGGTTCTATATACTGTCTGCGGAATTTCTTTGCTGTAACACAGTGGTTCTCAACCTGTGGGGTGGGCCCCCCTAGGGGGGCGTGAAGTAACAAAAAGGGGGGGCGCGAAGATGTGAAAAAAAGAAATCAAGAATCAAAAATATGAAAAAAACCTCCATTGAAACCAAAACAAATGAACTTAAACTACATTATGATACTAGAACAATAAATACAGAGTTAGATGAATGTCGATAAAAGTTAAGTAGGTATAATAAAATATGCATCTACATTTAAAAAAAAAATGTTAGGGGGGACGCGATTAAAACTGTTATGAAAACTCGGGTCGCAAATACTTAAAGGTTGAGAAACGCTGCTGTAACACATTCATGTTTATTATGACAACAGAAAGTGGTGACGTGTTGCTTGTTGGTCAGATAAGCCAGTAAGAGTTCTACTGAACTCAATAGTTTGTACAGTCATATGAAAAAGTCTGGGAACCCCTCTCAGCCTGCATAATAATTCACTCTCCTTTCAACAAAAAAGATAAACAGTGGTATGTCTTTCAGTTCCTACGAACATCTGAGTATTGGGGTGTTTTCTCCATCCATCCATCCTCTTCCGCTTATCCGAGGTCGGGTCGCGGGGGCAGCAGCTTAAGCAGAGAGGCCCAGACTTCCCTCTCCCCGGCCACTTCTTCCAGCTCTTCCGGGAGAATCCCAAGGCATTCGCAGGCCAGCCGGGAGACATAGTCCCTCCAGCGTGTCCTGGGTCTTCCCCGGGGCCTCCTCCCGGTTGGACATGCCCGGAACACCTCACCAGGGAGGCGTCCAGGAGGCGTCCTGATCAGATGCCCGAGCCACCTCATCTGACTTCTCTCGATGCGGAGGAGCAGCGGCTCTACTCTGAGCCCCTCCCGGATGACTGAGCTTCTCACCCTATCTTTAAGGGAAAGCCCAGACACCCTGCGGAGGAAACTCATTTCAGCCGCTTGTATTCGTGATCTCGTTCTTTCGGTCACTACCCATAGCTCATGACCATAGGTGAGGGTAGGAAGGTAGATCGACTGGTAAATTGAGAGCTTTGCCTTACGGCTCAGCTCCTTTTTCACCACGACAGACCGATGCAGAGCCCTCATCACTGCGGATGCCGCACCGATCCGCCTGTCGATCTCACGCTCCATTCTTCCCTCACTCGTGAACAAGACCCCGAGATACTTGAACTCCTCCACTTGGGGCAGGATCTCTCCCCCAACCCTGAGAGGGCACTCCACCCTTTTCTGGCTGAGGACCATGCTCTCGGATTTGGAGGTGCTGATTCTCATCCCAGCCGCTTCACACTTAGCTGCGAACCGATCCAGGGGTGTTTTCTGAACAAAGATTTTTAGTGAAGCAGTATTTAGTCGTATGAAATTAAATCAAATGTGAAAAACTGGCTGTGCAAAAATTTGGATCCCCCTTGTAATTCTGCTGACTTGAATGCCTGTCACTGCTCAATGCTGATTACTTGCAACACCCAATTTTAGTTGGATTAGTTCGTGAAGAGTTGAACTTCATAGACAGGAGTGTCCAATCATGAGTGGTAAAAGGTATTTAAGGTGATGAATTTCAAGTTGTGCTTCCCTTTGACTCTCCTCTGAAGAGTGACAGACAGCATGAGATCCTCAAAGCAACTCTCAGAAGATCTGAAATCAAAGATTGTTCAGTCTCCTGGTTAAGGGCAGTGGTCGGCAAACTCATTAGTCAAAAGAGCCAAAGATCAGCAGTACAACGATTAAGATTTCTTTTGAGAGCCAAATTTCTTTTCAAGAATCATGTTTTTAGGAATCGGTTTAAACTAGCTACTAACATTAAATAAAATCAGATATCATAATGATAATCTTATTTATTGACAAAAAAATATTTTTTACATTAAAATAAAAATATGACAAAACATGCATTTAATGAGAACAATGACCTTGCATTTCCTTGGAAAGTTTGGATAAGTCCGGTTTGTATGTAGTTGTTTTTAATTTCAAGCAGGATTCCAGGTTCTCATCAATAAGTCGATTTCTGAATGTACTTTTAATAAGGTTCATGCTTGAAAAAGATTGTTTGCATGAATATGTAGAGCCAAAGAGTGAAAGAACAGCAAATGCTAGTTTTTTTAACTGATCATATGAGTCAGGAATACTATTTCAGGTGTTGAAAATTATCATGTCTTCCTTCTCCAGGTCTTTCAAAGCAGACCACTTGTGCTGTGAACTAAAATCACATTTATTTTTCTCCAATTTTTCCAGATCAGCATTAAGGCGTTCAAATTTCGAGCTCCATAATTCTTTGTTTTTTTAACTCCAGTAATTGCATTTCAAAAGCGCCAATGTCAATATTTAAAAGAGAAAAATTCAATTCTGTTTCGTCAGCACTGAGAGGTTTTTTAACAAAGGCTAACGTAGCCATGCTATTTCTGAATTCCTGAAACCTCAGTAGAAAAGCTTCCCTCACATTTAAAATTGCTGTTTTGAAATAGTAAATGTCAATTACCGAGTTATTTTCTTGGCGATGTTTCAGCAGGCTTGGAAAATGAATTAATGTTTCTCTTTCAAAATCTTGAGCAAGGGATAATTTGTTTTCGAATGAAATGACTTCTTCCAACATCGAAAAAATTGTGTTTCCTTTCACCTGTAGTTTACGATTAAGATTATTTAGATGAGATGTAACGTCTACCATGAAATTAAATTTTTGGATCCATTGATCGTCCGTTAGTTCAGGATAGTTAACACCCTTCTCAAGAGAAATGCTTTAATTTCTAATAATAAGGAAGCGAAACGTTTTAAAACGTTTCCTCTTGAAAGCCAAGAAGATCTGCGTATTCACTCTCCATTTCAATTAAAAATTCTTTAAATTGCCGATGATAAAGAGCTTTAGCTACAATTGTGTTCACAATCTTGATCACCAATTCCATAACATTGCAAATTTCTTCTGGAAATGTCTGCGCACAAAGCGCTTCTTGATGAATGATGCAATGGTAAACAAGTATCTCGTGATTGATTTTTTCCTTAAAAATAGAAACAAAACCTTTTCTCACTCCGGTCATACTTTTTGCCCCATCTGTTGAAATTGAAACAATTTCATCGAGTGGAATGTGATGTTTCTCCATGCATTCAATGACAGCATTTGCAATATCCTTGCCACATGTTTGACCTTTTAGTGGCAATAATCCTAAAAGTTCTTCTTTAGGACCTGTAGACGAAATAAATCGGACAAAAAGTGAAACTTGCGCTCTGTCATTTATGTCACAAGACTCGTCAACAGCTATTGATAAAGCTGAAACCAATTTAAGATCTTCGATTTGCTGATCGGTTATATTTGAAGACATTTTGACTGTCCTGTCTTTCACTGTTTTAGCAGACAGTGGTAACTCTTTAATTTTTTTTAAGAATTTCCTTGTTCTTAAAATCCTGGAATAGCTCTTCGGATGCATTTATAAAACAACTGTTAATGTACTCACCGTCTGTGTATGCTTTGCCTCTCTTAGCAATCTCTTGACTAACAATAAAGCTTGCAATATTAACATTGTTGGAAAATTGCGCCCAATAATTAAATACAGAACTTGATTTTTCTTGACTCTTCTGAAGTTCCTCAACTGCTTTCTTCCTCGCATCACCGGTGGGATATTTACTGCCAAGTGACACATGTTTAGTTGTAAAGTGTCTCTCCAAATTTGATTTCTTGTTATGCGCCAATTTTTCTTGACAAATAAGACAGGTCGGAAGGCCATTTGAGTTTTGTATAAACGCGAACGATTCGGTCCATTCAACTTTAAATTCACGGTTTTCGTCTTCCGTTTTTCTTTGCTTCTTCTTTGTAGCCATGTCAAATAGGTGGCACCTAAAAACATGTTTCGTTTTATAACAATAAAAGCAGCAACACAAAGTTAGAACAACTTATTAAATTGATGCCAAAAATGCCTGTGAGATCTGCAGCTGGTTGAAAGATACAAGTAGCTTAATGCGCTTAAGGTACTCTCGTCACTCGCGTGAGACTTTCCGGCACGCCAGGCACTGACCACTGTACACACTGACGGACAAACTGTGACTCTCTTGCTCTCGCTCAAGTCGTGCGTTTTTCGCGTGTGCCTCCTCCGCACCGCGTATCCTGTGCCCACTTGCGCTATAGTGATGGGAAGTTCGGATCATTTTACCGACTCGGACCTTTGAGTCTCGTTCAGCAAAATGAACGAATCATTTTTCGAGTCATTTCGTTCAATTCTGTTTCCGCTCAGACTGCATAGGTTAAGCTTATGGGGCTGTCACGCGGATGAACGAACGACTCGAACCCGAAGACTCGAGAGATGAACTAATCAATTCTGTTTCCGGCTCAGACTGAGTTGATTAAGTGTATGGGGCTGTCACATGATGAACGAATGACTCGAAAAACCCGAAGACTCAAAACAAGTGAATCAATTCCAATACAGAAACTATAGGAAGTTGCAAACGCGCATGCGCGACTGAACGAATCACTCCCACGAGATGACTCGTTCTTCCCAAGTTACATTAAAGATTCATTCAAAATGAACGAATCGTTCAAGAATGACCCATCACTATTGTGCTACGTCAACCCGACTGACACCCCGCTCACCCGCACATAGTCGAAATCGATTTGTGGCAGAGCCGCACTCAAGTGGCTGAAGAGCCGCATGCAGCTTGCGAGCCGCGGTTTACCGACCACTGGTTTAGGGGAAGGCTACAAAAGGCTACCTCAGAAGTTTAAACTGTTAGTTTCAACTGTAAGGAATGGAATCAGGAAATGGAAGGCCACAGGCACAGTTGCTGTTAAACCAGGTCTGGCAGACTGTGACGATGCGGGTTCGGCTCCATGCTGCCATCTGCTGTTCGGGAGCCCTTGAACCCTACACCGTCGGAAATGTTACCGATGAGCTAGACAGTGAGGCAATAACAATGGAGCAAGGGGATGGTGTATAAAAGTATTTTTATTTAAAGCAATCATCAAAACAAGGTTCAAATAAATAAGTGCAGTGCTTCTCAAAGAGAGTCATTCCTTAAATAAATAATCCATTAAAGCAAACGTGGAGGTCTAAAACAATGCAAAAAAAAAAAAAATCCTTTAGAACGAGGTTAAAACGTTGCCGGAAGCAGTCTTAAAACAATGACAAGCCCGGTGCTTCTTTTACACTAGCGTCTCACCTGCTTCTCCCGTTTGGGTCCTGCAGAAGGCGAGACGCTCTCTCTGCAGCCGACCTTCTTTCAGTCACACAGGTCTGGAGGCCTTCCGATCCTAGCTTCAGTCGTGCACTCATCCCAGACGGGGACTTAGCTTCCCTCCAACGGCCAGGACTCCCACACTGGAGATTACCTGCTCAAGTCTCCTCACTCCCACTGTCTTCCACGGCGAGTCACCTCCCTCACTAGTCACTCACGCTCTTCTCCAAATGCTCAGCGGGAGCGACTACAATCAACTGCCCTAGGTGTTAGATAAACACCTCGCTAGGGCCCACAGTCCAGCTGCATTCAAGCCTGCTCTCACTCATTTGCACGATCTCCTTCGCGCTATCTCTGTCTCTCATACCGGCTTTCTTTCTCCTGCGTCCTGCTTTCTCCAGCCACCTCCGTCGTTCTTTCTCTCTCCTTTTTTCCTTTTTTGTTCTCTACCTCTTCTAGCCAACTCACGCTTCTATATATTGAGAGGGCATAGCAGCTGAAGCACATTAGCAGCCCCAGGAACATTCACGGATGTGGGCAGTCTCTCACCTGTGCACTCACACCACAGATCGCCCTGAGACCCGCTACAGCCACCACACCCCCTCGCTAAGCCGTGAGCGCGGTGATTATTTATTTTAAAAAAAAATGGCATTTGCTGAGAGAGCTGTGGACCTACAACACCACACAGGCCAAGAAAAATACAGGAGTGGCATATACGCAGGATTGTGAGAATGGTTACAGACAACCCACAGATCACCTCCAAAGACCTGCAAGATCATCTCGCTGCAGATGGTGTATCTGTACATCGTTCTACAATTCAGTGCAATTTGCACAAAGAACATTTGTATGGCAGGGTAATGAGAAAGAAGCCCTTTCTGCACTCACGCCACAAACAGAATCGCTTGTTGTATGCAAATGCTCATTTAGACAGGCCAGATCAATTTTGGAACAAAGTGCTTTGGACTGATGAGACAAAAATTTAGTTATTTGGTCATAACAAAAAGCACTTTGCATTGTGGAAGAAGAACACCGCATTCCAAGAAAACCACCTGCTACCTACTGTCAAATTTGGTGGAGGTCCCATCATGCTGTCGGTCTGTGTGGCTAATTCAGGGACTGGAGCCCTTGTTAAAGTTGAGGGTCGGATGAATTCAACCCAATTTCAACAAATTCTTCAGAATAATGTTCAAGCATCAGTCACAAAGTTGAAGTTACGCAGGGGTTGGATATTCCAACAAGACAATGACCCAAAACACAGTTCGAAATCTACAAAGGCATTCATGCAGAGTGAGAAGTACAATGTTCTGGAATGGCCGTCACAGTCCCTTGAGTTGAATATCATCAAAAATCTATGGGATGATTTGAAGCGGGCTGTCCATGCTTGGCAGCCATCAAATTTAACTGAACTGGAGAGACTTTGTATGGAAGAATGGTCAAAAATACCTCCATCCAGAATCCAGACACTCACTAAAGGCTACAGGAGGCGTCTAGAGGCTGTTAGATTAGGAAAAGGAGGCTCAACTAAGTATTGATGTCATATCTCTGTTGGGGTGCCCAAATTTATGCACCTGTCTAATTTTGTTATGATGCATATTGCTTATTTTCTTTTAATCCAATAAACTTAATGTCACTGCTGAAATACTACTGTTTCCATAAGGCATATCATATATTAAAAGGAAGTTGCTACTTTGAAAGCTCAGCCAATGAGAAACAAAAATCCAAAGAATTAACAGGGGTTCCCAAACTTTCATATGACTGTATATTACTATGGCTGCTTCTCCTATTCTTGCCCTCACCTTTTGAGGGTTCTGGTCTCAGGGTGCTAATCTACTGTGCAGCAGTATCTTCTCAAGGTGTTGATCATCTCTGGACTAATGAGAGGTTGTCACCTATCATGGCCCTTACATTTTTGTTTATGTCTCTTTCCATTTTGCCCCCATAGCCTCTACCCAAGGAGCCATCTTAAGCTGCTGAGGGGAGGTGAGCTCTTTCTTTTGCCTTTCTTTCTACTTCTTGTTCCAGGGGGTGAGTTGCATTGGTCCATTTTGTATTTGTAGTACACTGCAGGGGTGGGGAGGGAGCCGGGGGTGTCTTGTCATGGTTAGTGCTTTGTGCCACCTCTCTGCTGTGAAGGCAGAAGGGTAGACTGTGTGCCCAAGTGATCTGGAGGAAATCAAGTGCCCAGCTGGTCCTGTGTTTCATGTAGGCTGCAGCTTGCTGTACCATCTTTAAAATTCTGTCCTCATGAACATTTGCTGACATCAAAGACAGAAGTCAGACAGAACGAATGTGGGAAGGAAAATGATGCTGTGACTGAGGCTGAGGAGCAGCAGACCCTGAGGCTAATGGGAGACGAGACAAGTGTTAATATAGAGACCCACAATATGACTGGAACAGAGGACATAGCTGGGGCTGACTCTTCAGTTTATCTAGACCCTCAACTGTGGGTGGTCTCTGCAGACCGCTAGTGGGCCCAGTAAACTTCCAAGACAACCACAAGACGAATTAAATAATTATAATACAGCAGGCACTTATTTAAATCACTAACAATCAAGCTATAACAGGAGTGTCAAACTTAAGGGCCATGGTCTGAATCTTTTTAACGTAACACTTGTCATCCTTATTCAAAACACGTTACTTATCAGCTGTAACCCAGACCCTCTTTTAAAAGGCACTTCATATATAGATTGTATCCTTTGTGGAAGATCTGCCCGACTGCAGACAGACACAGGACACCCAATGTTCAAAACACACGCTGCCTTTGCAGCACACAGTGCACAAATCAGCAGCCAGAAAAAGCTCACAGTCCTTCTTTCTTTTCCTTATTCTTATTCTTCTTTCTTCTCTCTTTTACGGCCACCTTCACTCCTCTACCACAAGTTCTAATCTCTGCCTCCCGACTCCGGCTTCCTGAATGGAGTGAGGCGACCTCTTTTATACGGCACCTGAAAGTGCTCCAGGTATTCTCCAATCATCTTCCGGATGTGGTGTAAGTGCTGCAGGCCATGGCTCTGGAGCTGTCCATGTGCCCCGTGTCGGTGGCCCTGAACCAAATCAGGGAGGCTGCCCTCTCTTGTCTCAGGGGAGATGCTGCTGTTGACATGTCCTCTCTCCTCAGAAGGGTGTCCCAACCGGGATAGACACCCAGCCATCTGCCACACCTTATAAAGTTTAGCTAAATGACATTTACAGCCGGCATTAAAATGTATCTCCAGTATCCACATCATGTCTTCGACTAGAGAGTGATCGGACGGATGCCCCACATACGCACAGCAATTCGGGTTTAGTGGTTGCTCACGTTTATCAGCACACAGCAGCGCATTTCAGCTACTAAACTGTTATTAGAATTGGAATGGGCTGATGGTAAGAAACCAACAAGAAAACAAGAAAGGAAAGTTACATGGCTCACTGCCATACAGAACTTTAGAGTTTTAGTATAATGGCAAAGATGTGACAGTCTAATCGTATTCTGTGATATCATCTACTGTTGAATTCTGCTCTGCACTTGTAATATTTCTCTTGCACTGTTATATTGTATTGAGGATTACTTGTGTTCTCTTTTGTGTATTGTGTTGTATTTACCCCCTTTTTTTACAAAATACCTAGAAAGGGGTCTCTCTTTGAACTGCCTTTCCCAAGGTTTCTTCCATTTTTTCCCTACAAGTGTTTTTCGGGAGTTTTTCTTTGTCTTCTTAGAGAGTTAAGGCTGGGGGGCTGTCAAGAGGCAGGGCCTGTTAAAGCCCATTGCGGCACTTCTTGTGTGATTTTGGGCTATACAAAAATAAACTGGATTGTAATGATGACAGTGATACCCCTACATCAGACACGCACAGGTGCCAGGGCCGGCCACTCCTTCGCAGCTTACCTGACTGCTGCCACCACCCTACACGAGGCTTTTGTGTTTTCTGCTGAGTTGATTGTTGTATGTGGAGAGAAGACGTGTTTGCATTTCCTCTCATGTTAAATGTGGCTGTCGCTGATGGAAACACTCCAGTGCTGAATCTCAAGGATAACCAAGTAGCTTTTGTAATTATGAACAAATGTCTGCAGCGACTAATTCTGCATTTTAAAAATTTCTTTCAATTTTTTATTTTCAAAAATACTTAATCATTCAATGTTTATTTTTAAAAAGTAATATTTTAGCCCTGGGAGTAGTTAGCAGTTTTTGTTGTTCGCAAAAATATCTGCAGTGACAAGTTCTGTATTTTAGTAATTACTGGTTATTGTTTATTCCTAAAAAATGGCAACTCATTTCATATTATAATAATGTAATTCAGGTATTAGTAAAATATTTTTGTTTAATAAAAAAATTGGGAGTGGTCTCTCCTAGACCTTCTCGTATACTCAAATATGGGGATGGATATTTGAGGAGTAAACCGCAAATAATGATATTTTCATGTTATGTACGAGGGACGTTCAAAAAGTTTCCTCCCTTTTATTTAACTCTGTTTATTAAGAAATTCAAAAACAAATGACATCACTTTTCTACGTAGTCACCTTCGTTTGCGATGCAATTTTCCCAGCGTCATACCAACTTTTTAACGCCCAGTTACTACTCCTCCCGTCTTCACTGTTTTCAACAAAAATATAAAAGTGCAGAAACTTTTGGAACATCCCTCGTACATTAAAGAACCATCAACAACAAATCAAATCAAATTAATAATATATTGAACAATTTTAAAAATAAAGTTGAACACATAGGACTCTGCAGCTGCAAGAATAAAAGGTAAAGTACCACATCCAGTTAGCGGAAATTGCCCAAAAGTTGTTGGAAATCTACGCTTTGTACCTAATACTTATATGCCAAATTTGGTTGATCTAAGCGAAAGTGTACTCAAATTATTGTTTTTGCACACGCACACACACACACACACTGACATAATTCCAAAAATGGAATTTTCGGACTCAGGGAGGTCTAAAACGTCGAAATTCCTCAAAATCTCAAAGTGGAATTTTTGGACAATTCTAATACTTTCCCTGTACTTCGTATACGAGAAAGTCATGGAGGTGTAAACGTCGAGATTCATCAAAATCTCGACATCAAATTTTTGGACGATTACAATACTTTCCCTATACTTTGTATATGAAAAAGTAAAAAGTGGTGGATGTAGGAAGTGCAGGATGAGTGAGAGGATGGAGAAAACAGCCAGTGACAGAGATCAATGCAGAAAAAATTATTAAGGCAGCCAAAGCTCTGCATGGGCTGTTGCACCTCTGGATTCATTGTCTTCTGAGGTTTGCAATAAATAATTTGTTTCCGAATAAATACATCTGAGCACTTATTATTTTTGTTTATGTTGAAACACCATTTTGTTTCTTCATCATTAGGATGCCACAACGGGTCATTAGGGGTGATTACTGGAAATCATGCCGCTGTTGTTTCATTCGTACAATGGTATTCAAACCAATGAGACACCTCCTAGAATTGTCCAAGTTTCTGGATGAACAAAAGTGTAATTCTTGAGAGAAGTTTTCTTCTTTAGTGATCCCCAACCCCCAAATAAATGAACCACTGCACATTTTCTTTATCAGTACGATTTTGGTTAGCATTTCTGATTCACCTTCTAGTGAATCCTGTTTTCCTGGTTTTAACCCGTGCGTACTTTGACTTTGTTTAGATTTGCATCACTTGGTCCATCCATTTTCCTATCAGTTCTATCTCTGTAATTTATGAGACCGTCAACAGAACAGTCCCAAAATGGTGGTGCCCAGAAGATAAACAAGGGGGCACTATGGGACACAGCATTTCATTTTAAAGATCTTTCAAATGCATTGGAACAAAAATAACCTTAATTATCTGCCTTATCTGCCTCCAAAACCCCCAAAACAAAGTTTAGAATATTATTATAAACTGAAGAATATCTGCAAAAAACTAAAATCAAAAGTCAGATCATTGCAGGAAGTCTAAAACCAAAAAGATTTTTTTTATATGGAAGGATTAACGTTACATGGAGAGCACCAAGTATGACAAAATGGTAAAAAGAACAAAATCCCAAAGGCCTCAGGGGGCCTACTAATATAAAAGTTTCTACCAGACCCCATTGTCCCTCCCGTGCCCCCTTCCCTTCTCCACAGTCTGATTCCAAGCTGAATTAACAACTTCTAGAAGACCCTGTAATACCCCATGCCTTTTCAAACCCCAGTGTAACCGTGAGCTCTGGACATCTTGCAGTTCATGAAACTAAGGAGCAGCGAGAGAATGAGGGACACCAACCACGACAAAAGTAGTGAAAAAGTAGGTCTTTTATTAATTCTGTGCCAAAATCAAACTTTAGTAGTGCGTAGGAGTTTCCTAAAATAGTTAGGAAGTCACAAGTGGCAGAAAACAAACATGTAAAGTACATAATCAATTATTAATACCAGGAAAAACTGAAATGATTAGGAATTAAGAAACTCTTAAAATCTAGAGAGGCATCAATCCAGCCATTAACCTTTCTTATAGCCCATAGTTTACAGACGTAATTCCAGAAAACACCTCCATCTCTTTACGAGGAAGACTTCTCCCTGAAATCCTTTCCATCTCTCAATTCTATTCCTTCTCAATCATCCACACCCAATGTCAACGGTCCACCCCACTCCTTATAGAACTCGAAGGCATTTGCACACATTCCTTTGTCCTTACTGCTCCAGAGTTCAGCAGATTCAGACCTCTCTCTGGTGATCCCTGGAAAAAGTCTCACATCTCCATTCCCTCTCGATCATCCAGTCCAAATGTTGACCACCCACTTCACTCTTTAGATGACTCAGAGCTGGTCGGACACATTTGTCTGTTGTCACTGCTCTCGTGCTCAGCAGATCTGATCTCACATTGAAAATCCCTGAAACAAAAACGAAATGATAATCCTCCTGCTCAGCAAGCTCTTCGGCCTCTTCACGTTCCTTAAGCGCTGCACGCCCTTCATGTTCCTCAGGCTCTGCACACTCTACAGGAACTTCACGATTCTCCGCACTCCTTATGTTACCTGATGCTCCACACAACAATCCAAGAACACCAAATCATCAAATCCCTGATTGTCGTTCTATCACATGCCTGAATCCTCACCTTTTGGCGTGTCTCTCGACAGGTTTTAACTCCACCCCTTTAAATCAACAACAATATTTATTTCTATAGCACATTTTCATACAAAAGACAAAATAAATAAGAAAATTGACACAGTCTCACGTGCAGATGCCCCCTCATACATGTGCATCCCCGCGTCGCCAATCCATTCCACTCTCGTGCTCTTTTGCACCCCTCTACACAGCAGTGCACCCAATATGTATCATTCTTTCTGTGCTATGATGTCCACGTGCCTCTTTTTGTAAGTGCATATACACTCACCTAAAGGATTATTAGGAACACCTGTTCAATTTCTCATTAATGCAATTATCTAATCAACCAATCACATGGCAGTTGCTTCAATGCATTTAGGGCTGTGGTCCCGGTCAAGACAATCTCCTGAACTCCAAACTGAACGTCAGAATGGGAAAGAAAGGTGATTTAAGCAATTTTGAGCGTTGCATGGTTGTTGGTGCCAGACGGGCCAGTCTGAGTATTTCACAATCTGCTCAGTTACTGGGATTTTCACGCACAACCATTTCTAGGGTTTACAAAGAATGGTGTGAAAAGGGAAAAACATCCAGTATGCGGCAGTCCTGTGGGCGAAAATACCTTGTTGATGCTAGAGGTCAGAGGAGAATAGGCCGACTGATTCAAGCTGATAGAAGAGCAACTTTGACTGAAATAACCACTCGTTACAACCGAGGTATGCAGCAAAGCATTTGTGAAGCCACAACATGCACAACCTTGAGGCGGATGGGCTACAACAGCAGAAGACACCACTCATCTCCACTACAAATAGGAAAAAAATTGGACAGTTGAAGACTGGAAAAATGTTGCCTGGTCTGATGAGTCTTGATTTCTGTTGAGACATTCAAATGGTCAGAATTTGGCGTAAACAGAATGAGAACATGGATCCATCATGCCTTGTTACCACTGTGCAGGCTGGTGGTGGTGGTGTAATGGTGTGGGGGATGTTTTCTTGGCACACTTTAGGCCCCTTAGTGCCAATTGGGCATTGTTTAAATGCCACGGGCTACCTGAGCATTGTTTCTGACCATGTCCATCCCTTCATGACCACCATGTACCCATCCTCTGATGGCTACTTCCAGCTGGATAATGCACCATGTCACAAAGCTCGAATCATTTCAAATTGGTTTCTTGAACATGACAATGAGTTCACTGTACTAAAATGGCCCCCACAGTCACCAGATCTCAACCCAATAGAGCATCTTTGGGATGTGGTGGAACGGGAGCTTCGTGCCCTGGATGTGCATCCCACAAATCTCCATCAACTGCAAGATGCTATCCTATCAATATGAGCCAACATTTCTAAAGAATGCTTTCAGCACCTTGTTGAATCAATGCCACGTAGAATTAAGGCAGTTCTGAAGGCGAAAGGGGGTCAAACACCGTATTAGTATGGTGTTCCTAATAATCCTTTAGGTGAGTGTACTTAACTATTTGTATTACACTATCTTATAAATATTGTATATATAAGTCGGGGCTTCATTTTACCGTATAATTTCTGGTATTTTGTAATGTCGGTCGTATAAGTCGAATGCGGTCAAATCTATTGGTCCAAGAGATTATGATACACTAACGCCCACCTGAGAGAGTAACCACAGAGCACACGGCCTTTTTTTTCTATGTATTGTGTCTACGTGACCACAAGGTAATACCTGAACTATTCTGAAACGATGTTTGCAATGATTTGTGTGTTTTTGTATCTCACACCCTCATATACCTTCATCGTAAGAGCATCCCTTATCTACGATGGAGCTTTCGATCAGAACAAAACATGAAGCTGGTTTTAAATTAAACGTCGTTGAAGTAGCGAACCATATTGGCAACTGAGCTACTGCAACAAAATTCAATGTATCTGAGAAACTGATGCGAGATTGGAGGAAGCAAGAAGATGTAAAAAAAAATTGTGTCGTATTTTTGAACGGGCGTATAAGTCGGGGTCTGATTTTATGATTGATTTTTCGGATTTCAAGACCTGACTTATACGCGATGTCAGAGGTGACTGGGGTGGCGACCCGGCTGGGATGCCTAGGAGGACCGGAGGAGGGCTTGCGCCTTCCCCATACCATCTGGGGGCGACCGCCCTGGTTCCTTTGGGAGCCACGGGTACAGAGCTTTGAAGCTCAACCCAGTAGGGGCCTGTAGTCGCCGCCAGGGGGCGCCCCCATGCCTTTGGAGCCCTGAACCTCAGCACTTCTGCCACACCAGGAAGTGCTGGGGGGAAGAAGAGCAGGGACACCCGGAGTGCTTCCGGGATTGCAGCCGGCACTTCCGCCACACGGAGGTGTGTCCATGGAAGATTGCCGGAACCCACCTGGAGGACATCCGGTTGAGGATAAAAGGGGCCGCCTCCCTTCAATCGAGGCGAGAGTCAGGAGTGGAGTGGACTGGACTGAGCTGGAGAAGAGAGAAGGAGGCGGTCTGAAGAAGGCATTGTGTGGCCAGGACTTTGGGGTTTTTTGTGGTTCACTTGTGACTTGGTAGTGTAAATAAACGTGTTTGTGGGTGAAATGAATGTGTCCGCCTGTCTGTGTGTGGGCCAGCCTCCACAGCGAGTATATATGGCAGCTAAGTTCACTCTAGCCCAACTCCTGAGAATTATTTTCAAGGACCCAGGTGCCATGTAGAAGTCCATACTCAAAGATTCCTATACCAGCTCAGAGTTCTCTCACACTTCTCTACCCCTATAGAAGCATCTTGGTGTGTGCCAGACAGGTCGCCCCTCAACACCCCCCCCCTCCCCATGTATTTGAGAAGCCTACATAAAGAGCACAGTGCTCCCACACTGCCCTCTAGTGACTTGGGGCACTCCCAAAATACTAATCAGATTCCCCATTTTTTTCCTCAACCCTCATTCACATACACCAAGTCTGATTGACATGATGCCACCTAGATAGAGAGTGACTGGAGGTCCCTAAAGGAGATGGCTGACGAGGCGAGTCTGATACGCCATTTAGTCCAAGAAGTTTGTCCGTCCTAGTCATCTACTGTAGATTGTCCACAGTATAATATTAAATTAAGATGTGGCGGTCCCTACAGTCCAAAAGTGTGAGGCTGAGTTATAAGACTGATGTGTGATGAAGCAGGAGATCTAAGAGTCTGAGGCACAACATAAGACTGAGAAAAAAAGAATCCAGTGACTGAGAGAGAGGACTGGCAAGTTTGAGACTGGCAGTGGATGTGGAGTCTTAGGCTAATACAATACAATACAATACAATAAAATTTATTTTTATTTTTTGTATATCCCAAAATCACACAAGAAGTGCCGCAATGGGCTTTAATTAACAGACCCTGCCTCTTGACAGTCTTGACTCTCTAAGAAGACAAGAAAAAATTCCCCAAAAAATCCCTTGTAGGGAAAAAATGGAAGAAACCTCAGGAAAGGCAGTTCAAAAAGAGACCCCTTTCCAGGTAGGTTGGGAGTGCAGTGGGTGTCAAAAAGAAGGGGGTCAATACAATACAGTACAATACAATACACAGAACAGAACAAATCCTCAATACAGTATAAAAATAAAAATTTTAGAAGTACGGAGTACAATACAATACAATACAATACAATACAATAAAATTTATTTTTCTTTTTTGTATAACCCAAAATCACACAAGAAGTGCTGCAATAGGCTTTAACAGGCCCTGCCTCTTGACAGCCCCCTGGCCTTGAATCTCTGAAAAAGACATGGAAAAACTCCCAAAAAACCCTTGTAGGGAAAAAAATGGAAGAAACCTTGGGAAAGGCAGTTCAAAATGAGACCCCGTTCCAAGTTGGCTGGGTGTTCAGTGGTTGTCAAAGAGAAGGGGGTCAATACAATACAATACACAGAACAGAACACAAGTAACCTCAACACAATATAGTAGTAAAATAAAAATATTACAAATATGGAGCAGAATTTAACAGTAGATGATATCACATAGGAGTTTGCATGTTCTCCCCATGTCTGTGTGGGTTTCCTCCCACAGTCCAAAGACATGCAGGTTAGGTGCATTGGTGATCCTAAATTGTCCCTAGTGTGTGCTTGATGTGTGGGTGCCCTGCCCAGGGTTTGTTCCTGCCTGGTACCCTTTGCTGGCTGGCATTGGCTCCAGCAGACCCCCGTGACCCTGTGTTAGGATATAGCGGGTTGGAAAATGACTGACTGATATCACATAAATTTGGATTTGTTTAGAGTCCTGGAGACCTCAGCCATCAAGCTGCCTCCCCCTATTGGCAATTCCACAGCTGAGACAGCCAATCCGATGTAAGGACCCCTCTACCTGACGATTCCTGCAATCCTCCATCAGGGATGACTTTAACTTAGGCAGGCAAAACAACTTGACAGGTGGGCCGTGGCACCAAGTGCCACATTTGACAAAGGCTAAGACAAAGAACGAGTCTAAGGGCAAAATAGAGGATAATTCAGATAAAATGGCACAGAGAAAGAGTGAACGTGATAAAGAATAGCAGGAAGAATGTGCCACAAACCGAGATGAATAACGAGACCAAAAGAAACACAACATGTGAGCTTGAAGATGTACTAGAGGATAAGTGTGATAAAGAAGATGAAGGAGGCAGACCATGGCCCAAGGTGATCAGAAGAATGACCATGTAACTGAGGCTGAGGCCCGCCACAAAAAACAAGTTACAAAACAATCTCATTTCTCCAACACCAGATTAGAAAGACTGATCTAGAAAGATGTCAAGATAGAGCTTGGAGTGTGACAGAGCGGACGAGCCGAGCAGACAGAAGCTGAGAATGACAAAGGGGGCCCATCCATCTTTATATTTTATAGTGCGTTTCATACTGAACATTACCACAAAGTGCTTTACAAAGCAATTCACATTACGGTGCTGAGCGAATCAATCAACACACTGC
Source organism: Polypterus senegalus (assembly GCF_016835505.1). Taxonomy (NCBI): domain Eukaryota; kingdom Metazoa; phylum Chordata; class Cladistia; order Polypteriformes; family Polypteridae; genus Polypterus; species Polypterus senegalus. The sequence goes on along the minus strand of NC_053156.1, from coordinate 280,584,724 downwards.
CTGTACATTATGGTGGAGCCGAAGGGCAAAAACACAACAGCAAATCGTGAGAAGGGGAAATTCATCAAAGAAATGAGGGCTTGGAACTTCACGCTTGCTATTTCCTTAATTTCTCCCCCTCGTTTATTTTTTTGTTGGGCTTTGTTTGTCTTTGGGGCCTCCAGCATTTCTGGCATTGCTGTGATTGATTCATGCTGTACCATAATGCAGGAAGATGGGCATTACATGAGCATGTGTGAAATAAGGAGAGAGAATGATGTGCCAGTCTTAATATAGCAAAGGGTCGGGCAATGTTAAAGTTCTGACTCTGGTGCTAGCCGGGTACATGTTGGCCATATAATAATAACTAGCTATGCTAACTAGTCTAAGACGGATTGAAATCTAAGTAATCAACATAGACCTCAGTATTAACACTTGCAGTGCACCATGTCTCTGTTATATGCCATTTGATATGGGATTTCTGAAAGCAGTGCTAATGTTTGTGATGCGCCATCTGTTGGAACGACAAATGCAATGCATTTTATTACTACAGGGTGGTCCAGATCTAATTATGCAGATCCAGATCGTCTGGATGACTTTGATTTATGATGTTGACTTTGATTCCAGTTCGGCGCAAAGACGATTCTTCATGTTGTCGGTTCGCACACTCCTCAATGGTCCGGGATTTTTCGGGCGATTTTCTATGTAATAAACTTAATAAGTTATAGCGTAATGAAAATTGCATAATTAGATCTGGACCACCCTTTATAAATTATGTGATGCGCCATCTTTTGGAATCACAGAGACACAGCAAACGGGCAGGCATACAGTCAGACACACAGACACTTATCCTTTTATTAGGTTGGACAACACCAGGGGCACACGTAGATTCCTGTTTAATTTTCACCATTCGATTAGCCGTGTGTTTTATTCATTTATTGTGTTCGTAAGAATTACTTTTGAATGCTTTGAAATCACTTCACTTTCTTTTTTGTCCAGCGCTTCCTGACTCAACAGTACAAGAAAACCCCCACATGTGATATACCGTTTGACTCATCTTGATTTCTATTTATGCGGGATATCAAGCTGTTTGGGGTTGGCCCTCCAGACCAGAAAACCCCTTTATTAGGCCATCTTGGAAATTACTGCAGCATTGTGATAAAGAATAGGTGTCTTCAGAACAAAATTATTAAAAACTGTGCATGCCACATCAGCTGACCCCAAGGGGTTCACCCCCTAATAGGATATGAGCGGTCAAAGTTACTTTTTTTCACAAAACTTTTACCTTTTTATGCTAGCTTGAAGTTGCTGATCTCGAATATGATCGTATTTCTGACATCAGATTCTTTATTGGTGGTTCTGCCCCTCTAAGAGTCATTCAGGATAAAGTTAAAAATAAGAAATATCAAACATAGGCATATGGGGTATCGTTTAAGATTATTTCAAGCTCAGTGATTATAAATGTGATGTTATTTTTGATCCTTTCCTAGGGAAACTTTTCTAGTCCTCTATGGACCTTTATTAGAAACTGAAAAATGGCAAATGTCTATTACTATCAAGAAGATTTAGACGTTAAACATTTAATCTGAAGCACACTGTGGACCTCCAGGGGGTGTACCGCTTCCAAAACCCCGACACAGACAGGCTGAGACACAAGTTCAATGCAGCACACGTTTTATCCTTCATTGGGGAAGCGTTTTCTGTTGCTCCCTACCTCACAGTACAGTACCGTACAGCATACAAGTAATAAGAGACACAATCCTTTCTCTCGCCTTCGCCTCCACTCCTCCTTGCAAGGTTTGTCCGCCACTTCCCGACTCTGGCTCTCTGACTAGTGGTGAGGTGGCTCCTTTTATAGTGCACTCGTTCAAAAGAGCGCGGTGTTCGTCGAACAGGCTCAGGTTTCTAAGAACGTTGAACTTAACGTAATGTATTTGCAAGTGAAGAACTTGAATGTGAGCGAGTTCAGTTTTAGGTGACATTCTGGGTCTGGTTTTGGTCTAGATTAAACATAATGTAGGGGCGGAGCCAAATCCAAATACGGTATTCATATTAGCACAAATAGTGGATTTTTATACATTTTTATTTCGTATTTGTATTTGGAAAAAATAACGTAAAATCAAATTGGCACTGTCCGTGTCTGCCTGCTTGTGCTTAAGCTGCTGCACCCCACTGACACGAGCACGCAGTGAAGCTCCGCTTTCGCTTTTAGGAAAACGTTGGACTTCGTGAGGCCACTTTATATTTTTCCCCATTGGACATGCAATATGTGACGCAAATTTTGACCGGCAGTGTAATATGTTAGTTCACCTACTCGCTGGTTCCACAGTCGCCATTTGTGTCGCACAGTTGGAAATAGAGCAGTAATGTATATCTGTACTTGCATCTATTTAATTTCTTTTTTGACCATGAGGATATAAGCATATATGGTTATACGTATTTATTGCTGGTGTGGAGCTGACCCGGACACAGACAGGCGGACATGTTGTTCTTCACCACCACACGTATTTATTATATACAATATTTACAAATAATGGTCACTCAGACCCAGTTCAATGTGCACACACCCCAACACACAGTCCTGGCCTCACAAATGCCTCTCTTCGGGCCGCCTCCACACTCCTCACGTGCCTTGTCCTGCTTCCACCCAACTCCAGCCCTGAATGAAGGGAGACGGCCCCTTTTATACGCTCCCGGATGAGCTCCAGGTAGTTCCCGGCATTCCCTCGTTGGCCACGCCCCAGCGTGGCGTAAGTGCCGGATGTTCCCCCGGCAGCTCTCCGGGTATCCATCTAAATCTTCCCCCCAGCACTTCCTGGTGCGGCGGAAGTGCTGAAGCCCACAAGTTCCCAAGGCATTGGGGCGCCTCCTGGCGGTGACCACGGGCCCCTACAGGGTGGGGCTTCCATGCCCTGAACCCGTGGCCCCCAAAGCAACCAGGAAGGCGGCCCCCACATGATCCCAGATGGGCACACGCCCACTTCTGGTCCTCCAAGGCGTTCCGGCCGGGTCGTTGCCCCTGGTGTATTTAAATAAAAAAAGTCTTCATAATTATTGTATTTAATTCAAGATCACTATAATAATATAAGGCATGCAAAATTGAAAAAGTAAGCTCATGGGTCATTTATTCTCACTCCTTAAAATATACCAAATGAACTGAACACGAACGAGTTCAAAACTGAAATGGTGAACTATGAACGTGGATTTATTCATTTTATTCTGTGTGAAGTGAACTTTGAGTGAGTTCTTGTGAGGTGTGAACTTGCACAACGCAGACCGGAAGTGCTCCGGGTGTTTCTCACCCTTCTTCCGACTGCACTTCTGGGTGTGGTGGAAGTGGTTCTATTTCCTCTAAGGGTCGCTAACTCCCTGGTTGGAATAAGTTTGTTTGTATTTGCGGCATTTAAGTAACCCAAAACTATATAGATATAATGTAAAAAGGCGATACCTCTCCCATAGTGATACGGAGGTAAGAAATCACATAAGAGAATAAAACTTAGCTTTCTTTAATGACGATTTATGTGGCCTAACAGACAAGGAAGCCATAGCAAGAATTTTATCAAGGTGGGATCTTGATGTACACAGTCTGCCATTTTTGTCGCTGCGATGGAAGGGTTTTCAGGACGGATGGCGTTATCCCCCATTTGTCCGTCAGCTTCGAGGTGTTTGGCTGCTGTCCAAGCCTTTTGTACTGTTACTTAGGTAAAGTCATTCCAAGCAAAGGCAAGGAGAGGATTCAATTTCATCTCTAACATACAGAAATAGTACATTGCCCATTTTTGTAGTTGTCCTGTTCTCTCTTCAAATGCTTGCCTAGCAGTTCTAAATGCTGAGAGCCCCTGTGTGCTAAATCTGGCCTGCACATGTGAGTGGATTTATAAAATAATTTTTTGTACAGAGCACAGTGACATTAAACTTATATTCTGATTACAGGTTCCTCCAATGAACCCCTGGCGTTACCCACGGAGCCCAACAGGGCTGCTCCAAACTACAACTCCCAACATGCCCTGCGGAGCTCCGTGTTGCTGTAGCAACCCAGGGAGGCTGCCCTCTAGTGTCTTGGGAAAGATAGTGACTTCAGTATAGTTCCCTCAGTCCTTAAACCCAGTCGGGTAATGGCCCTGGCCATCTGTCACAACATATTTTAATATTTCAAGTATTTGGAGCAACAGTTCTTGTTTACTTTGTACTTCTGCCTCATGAAGTAAATCATCACATTTTTTATAAATAGGTGGCTTATGTTAATTCCGACTTTTCTCATTTTTTGAACCCACTTATCTCTGTTCGGTTTTACAAGGGGACTGTGACTAACCGGTCATGACACGGCTCGATCCAGGAAGAAACCCTGGATGGGAATGACAGGCCATCACAGAGTCTTCACTGAAGCTGTTTTGAAATAAAGCAGGTTTAGAAAACAAACACATGAATTCCTCTGCATGGAAAGAACACTTAAACCCTCGTCGTAAAGATATTTACCTCTAGGACACAACACACCAACGTGAATAAATGTTCTATGAGATGAGCATCTGTTTACGTAAAAATATGTCTTTTATCATTTTGTCCGAGGGTTCCATTTTGGTGACTTTAAGTGGGAGTTCTGGGGCCTTGTGGTGACACCTGGTCTTATTAGACGCTCATATGCATGAGATGACTCGGAGTGAGTATACAGAAAGGAAGTGACTAAAGCCAAATTCGAATGAAGTTAAATGAGTTTTACACCAGGAGGTGTGGGTTATAGTCAGTGCTTAAAGTGGGCCAGTGCACACCGGAACTCCATACAGACATTTCCCTTTTCTTGCTATTGAGTGATGATAATTCATTTCAGTATACTGGTGCATTCTGTCTGTATGGACCTCATTAGCAACTCTTATTTCTAAAACCAACATGTCTGCTAGCACCTCCAAGGGGAAAAAAATCCCTGCTTTGCAAGATAAATTGCGAATGTAAGCATGCCTTCGAACCTCAGAGATACCGCTCACCGCCGTTATCGGGCATGTACAGCGAGGAGTACCAGCTGCAGAAGATAAGGCTCCAGACACAGATAGACAGACACTGTATGTCCAAAATTCACACATTTTCGTTTCTAATGGTCCTGCACACAACACAATGCTCCAGCACAATATTCAGTCCTTCTCTCCCTTTTTGCCGCCTTTACATCTTTCTTTCCAAGCTTTGTCCTCCTCCTCCCAACTCTCGCTCTCGAATGGAGTGAGGCGGCCTCCTTTATAGTGCACCCGGAAGTGCTCCAGGTGTCCCTAGATTAATATCCGACAGCACGTCCGGGTGTGGCCAAAGTGCTGCATCAGAACCCCGCTCCTCTTCTGGCAGCACTTCTGGGTGTGGCGGAAGTGCTGCATGTCCAGACTCTGGAGCTGTCCAAGTGCCCCCCTGGCGGTGGCCACGGACCCCCACTGGGTTGAGCTTCTAAGCTTCAATTCCGTGGCCCCGATGTAAACCGAGGGGGCTGCCCTCTTGTGTCCCGGGGGAGGTACCATTCCCCCGGTCTTCTCCTTAAAAGGGCGTCCCATCTGAGCAGGATCTCCGGCCATCCATCTTTTTTTCCACTTCAGGCACTGGGTAAAGTAGTTATTACCAGAGAACTTTTTAAATTTTAGTGTGGCCCAAATCGCTGAAATGATGGAATTTTACTGACACGTCGATTCGCCTGGGAGTTACTTTTTTGCAGTCTTTTCACAGAAGGTAAAAGGCTCCAGAATCTTTGCTGAGATGTGAACGCACAGTCTGTAAAATGTTGATGAGGGATTCATTCGAGACTAAAATTACAAGAGTTTCTCTGGTCACAATTACTTTACCACATGTCCTAACTAACCCCATACAAATAGACCTTCAGATGAAACTGAGACCTCCTGATGTCTAATGTAAGGGTCCATGCTCTGAGGGGATTCAAGGCAACACAGGGAGTTGTTTAACGAGGCTGGACTAAAACCTCAAGCCAGTTTAAGCCTCCCAGGTTTTTAGCTCTTTCAGGGTTACGCCAGTCCTTTTTGAATGGGATTAATTTAACACCAGAATGTGAGGTAAAGTAATAATTACTGAAGAACTTTTCTAATTTTTAAATTTGATTTGGGCAGGATTCGTTTCTACATCAGGGAGGTGGGGTAAAGTAAAGTCACCGACACTACATACAGAAAGAGGTTTGGGGGCTGCCACCCGTATACTTAAATCAGGCTCCCAAAATGAAAGATTGGTTCCAAATGACAGGTCTCAACAGACTTCAATCCAACAACAGAACAACAATAAGAGGCAAACACAGGAGAAGTGATGTCATCGGGCCCGGAACTGGTAATGATGTCATCGAGTTCGGGCAAAATTTCCTATGCTTGGTCTGCCGATGAAAAAGAGGAAGGATTACTGCAGTCTGCCACCTCCTGGTCTGGCATGGAATTATCCTTTGTGAGCCCTTCAGCTGTCTCCCATGCCCATGTGTGTGACGAGGTATGTAATGTACAGTGGTGTGAAAAACTATTTGCCCCCTTCCTGATTACTTATTCTTTTGCATGTTTGTCACACAAAATGTTTCTGATCATCAAACACATTTAACCATTAGTCAAATATAACACAAGTAAACACAAAATGCAGTTTTTAAATGATGGTTTTTATTATTTAGGGAGAAAAAAAATCCAAACCTACATGGCCCTGTGTGAAAAAGTAATTGCCCCCTTGTTAAAAAATAACCTAACTGTGGTGTATCACACCTGAGTTCAATTCCCGTAGCCACCCCCAGGCCTGATTACTGCCACACCTGTTTCAATCAAGAAATCACTTAAATAGGAGCTGCCTGACACAGAGAAGTAGACCAAAAGCACCTCAAAAGCTAGACATCATGCCAAGATCCAAAGAAATTCAGGAACAAATGAGAACAGAAGTAATTGAGATCTATCAGTCTGGTAAAGGTTATAAAGCCATTTCTAATAAGCTCCTGAGAAATGTGCCGAACTTTATACCTTCCCACTAGTGAGTCACAGGTTATGACCTCAGAGACCACACCCCCTAACAATAGGTGGTTGCATCATGGCAATGAAACCACAAAGGTGGCACCTAAGGAAAAAACAAAATGGCTTCAGAATAGATGTAAAAATAATTTAACAAACTTGAAACTAACATGGAACAATAAAAGATCAAATGTTAAATTTGAATTTCTTGTGTATTAAAACTATAGAAATGACATATTACTTTTACCCATGATCCTAAAGAGACACAGGAAACATTAAAGACAAAATTTCATCATTACACCTACAGGTTTCTTGGGACAGAGCACCACCTCAGGTAACAATTCTTCACTGTCACCTCTGACATGTGACCTTTACGTGAGACCAGGTGTCACTTGGAGGTCTCGGTTGCAAGCTACCTTTGCGTTCCTTTAAAGCTGAAGGGTCTGAGGTGACCAATGGTGACACCAGGAATCGGTGACTGAGGTAGAGCTGAGACTTTATGGTGTCGGCTGGTGATAAATGATTTGTGCAAAGTTGAAATTCTGACTGAAACTTGGTGTATCATTTAGTGTTCGCTTCCCGGGTCCTCCCTGCGTTGGAGTTTGCATGTTCTCCCCGTGTCTGCGTGGGTTTCCTCCTGGTACTCCGGTTTCCTCCCACAGTCCAAAGACATGCAGGTTAGGTGCATTGGTGATCCTAAATTGTCCCTAATATGTGTGTGTGCACGCTGCGGTGGGCAGGCACCCTGCCCGGGCTTTGTTTCCTGCCTTGCGCCCTGTGTTGGCTATGATTGGCTCCAGCAGACCCCCATGACCCTGTAGTTAGGATATAGTGGGTTGGATAATGGATGGATGGATTTGTGAAACAAATTGTGTGCGGTTGACGCAAGAAGAAAACTTTTTCACTCCTGTCTGGAAGGGTTTTCATGCATTCATTCTACATTTGTCTGCCTGTCATTTAGTATTTAAATAAAGTTCTTTAGTATATACAATTATCACCAGACTACTTTTCTACCACAGGTAGATATGTCGTTGAGCCACCGGAAATGTTCTTTGTCAATTATGGTGACAATCATGTGGCTTTTATGCATTTACACCAAATCCAATATGTAAATATGGCATCATCAGAATCAGATCACATCAGATTGATAGTGTGAATGCAGCCCATGACTTGTGACAGAAGCCTAAGACAGGAGTCTCCTTTTAGATGGGCATCCCCAATATCTACTCCCAAACCAAAGTCCAGCTCCGTTCCACCTAAAAGACTGTGATGATTTAAACAATTTATGCAAAATTGAATTCACAGCCAAACTTGTTATTTTGCAAAATAATTAATGAAACAAATGGTGTTTTATTTCTGCCAAATTTGTGACATTGACACAAGAAGAAACGTGGAAGTATTTATATTATTTCATTCCACACACATCTGTCTGTCATCCATCCATCCATTACCCAACCCGCTATATTCTAACTACAGGGTCACAGGGGTCTGCTGGAGCCAATCCCAGCCAACACAGGGCGCGAGGCAGGAAACAAAGCCCGGGCAGGGTGCCAGCCCACCGCAGCGTGCACATACACACACACAGACACACACATTAGGGACAATTTAGGATCACCAATGCACCTAACCTGCATGTCTTTGGACCGTGGGAGGAAACTGGAGCACCTGGAGGAAAATCTGCCTGTCATTTAGTATTTAAATAAAGATATCTATAACAAAAACAAAAAAAAATCACCGGACTCATTTTCTGTTAAGTGCAGATATTTTGTGAAACTGCCAGACATCTCCTGGCAGCACAATCCCCATTTTGCACAGAAAAGAATACAGGGAAACAGGAGAGTGGGAATGAGACTTCTGGGAGCAGCATTCTTTGTTAAATAAATAAAACCTACAAAATATAGTAAAACCTCGCTTATCCATCCCTTGATTAACCATCAGCCTCCATCAACTGTCAAGGCTAAAAGATAGAAACAAAAATACATGGAGCACGCCAGTGCCTTCCTGTTAATGTACTACTACTGCCATACAGTACACTGCGAGCTCTTCAGATCGGAGAAACTCTTCCTCGTGCTAGCACATAGTGTTCCTCGGCAGCACCACGTCAGGCCACAGTTTGAAATCACAGTGATAGTTACGTACCAACAGTTTTAATAGTGTTTTGTAGCTTTTTTCTTTTGGTATAATTAATCTACTATACATTGTTATGGCCATTAAACATATGTGTGTGGTGTTGGAATTCTCACAAGAAATTGAAATTATGAAACATTTATGAAACTGCAAAAGGGTTTCAAGTATTGCTTCAATTTACAGAGTAAGAAGAACAGCGAACGATATAAATCATGATGCCAACAAAATTGAGAAAGTGTTGAAACTTGAAACCATTGATGGTAATGTTCTTCTGTATTGTAATTTTCTTTTTAAATTCTGTTATCTTTTGTTAATATACCCTATTTACATGTGTACCACGCACACATTTTTTCCTGAAAATTAGCATTAGAAAATCAGGTGCATGTCACACGACACGAGGAAATGTAATTCTGTAATGCTTACTTTCTTCTGCTTGGGCTCGCTCGCTCTCTCGCTAACTTGCTCGTGCTCTCTCTCTCTCTCTCTCTCTCTCTCTCTCTCTCTCTGTCGCTTGCTTCCTCGCGCACTGTTACTCTCTCTCTTACTCTCGCTCTCTAGCTCGCTTGCTCGTGCTCTTTCTCTCTCTGTCACTTGCTTGCTCGCGCACTCGCGCTCTCTCTCGCACTCTTTCTCGCTCACGCTCTCTCCAATACAATCACAACGAGCGTCTTACACGAGGGCGCGTGGTACACGAGTAAATACGGTATTTTGACATGTAGGCATCTTGTGGTGCGCCGTACAGGAGCAGAGAGTGATGGGCCTGGATGAAGGGCTTCTTAGGAGATAAGTGACAGGAGAAGTGAGGAGGAAAAGGAAGGTGCCCCAGAAGGAAGTTTTGAGTAGAGAGTCAGGAGACAATAAGCAGGAGTGTTTATGGTGTAGGGAGAGAAAGACAGAATGTGAATGGCAGGTGATAAACTGATTGGTAGGGAAAGCTTTCTTTTATTGCTTTGGAGGTGTGCTTTGTTACCCAGATAACGGAGTATAAGGTAGGGCACCATTTGTTACGGAATGTAACAAAACTCCAAGTAAAACGTAGAAAACTCCAGTACCTCTGAGGTGTATTTGCTTATTACGTTGGACATTACAATATTATATGAATTAATTCATTTTGTTATTCCTATATTGTAGTTGTTTTGTAAAGAAATATGATGATTCGCTAAACTAATCTATTGTATACCATTTTTAAAGTAGCTATTCTGTTTTCCGTCTTTTCTCTTATCTGTCACGACCTCGGTCCCAAACGCAAAGGATAATCAAAGTTTTACTGTATTATTTTTGCATTTCACAGTTACAAAATTACCTCCAAAATAAATTTTAATGCCAGTTTCATGAGTACAGGAAGAGATAGATGGGGCTGAGATCTCCAAGGGCCATCCAGTCTCATAAAGATGAAAGGTGTATAAAGGTTTAATGTGACTCACGGCATCCGTGTCTCAGACAGGAGTGAAACGTTTCGGTATTACGCCATCTCCTTTTAAATTAGCAGACCAGAAGAGATTAAGTTTGACTCTGGGTTCTCAGGGGGGATAGCAGTTGGCATCACTCGGTTTCGGTAGAGTTGAAAGGTCGAGGTGACCTAGGCGGGGACACAGGATGATAGATCCTGAGCTTCCCAGTGTCACCCAGTCTCATTTACAGTTAAAAGATTTGAGGTGACTCAGGATGACAAAGAGGGTCAGTAGCTGTGGTGGGTTTTTTGGGGGCACAGGCAGGTGACACCACAGTCTCCTTTGGGCTGCTTATAGCTGACATGGGGGAGGCAGCTGGATGGATGAGGTCTGCAGGACTCTAAAAATATCCAAATCTTATTATGTGATATCATCTACTGTTAAATTCTGCTCTGTACTTCTAAAATTTTTATTTTTATGCTGTATTAAGGATTTGTTCTGTTCTGTGTATTGTGTTGTATTGACCCCCTTCTTTTGACACCCACTGCACGCCCAATCCACCTGGAGAGGGGTCTCTCTTTGAACTGCCTTTCCCGAGGTTTCTTCCATTTTTCCCTACAAGGTTTTTTTGGGAGTTTTTCCCTGTCTTCTCAGAGAGTCAAGGCTGGGGGGCTGTCAAGAGGCAGGGCCTGTTAAAGCCCATTGCGGCACTTCTTGTGTGATTTTGGGCTATACAAAAAATAAATTGTATTGTACACATGAACTCTACGGCATTTGTTGGCATCCTGGCTCAACCTCAGCTTGATTGCTTTGGAACTTTTCACCCCATAGCACTTCCAGGACAGAGAATTTAAATTTTGTTAATGGTGGTATTTGATGCATTGTTGGTAATAAGAAGGCTATTGTACCCTCTAGTGAGTGTGGTACAACCTTGGGGATGGGATTTGAGGCGTATCCCTAGAAATCTCACTTTTTTTAAAAACCTACCTGGTGGTGGTGGGAGGCTCTCATAGATCTCATCTCATCCCCTGAGATCCTCCTGTGTCACTAGACACCAATGTCTAGACGTGTGCTTACCCTTCTTATGCCATTTGCACCCAGAACTCCTTCTTTTACAACACAACAAGCAAAGATTGATTTTTCCAAGATATAAAGAGAAAACGGCATAAATCACTAGCAATTACCGTGAATGGGCGGCTGTGAGAAGGCTTCATAAATATTTATTTGCACCGCTTCAAATTTATGAAATTCTGTTCTGATTTACAAAATCATATTTAAGTCTATTAAAGATTCATATGAACAGTTTAGAATGTCAAATTTACAAATTTGCAGCATGAATCATTTATGTAAAAATAGACAAGATACATATTTCTGCCAAGTTTCCCAATCTTAAACATAAATATTCTTTAGCCGTATCATGAGCTTCCCTAATTGTTGTTGTGTCCGAAATGAATGTGGAGCTCAAGCATGCCATACGTGAGGGGGTGGACAGTGGCCCAGTCTTGGCACTTTATACTCCCACGGCTTCACTCCAGAACTGTAGATGGTGGTACCGTGCAAAGTGCTATTATTGGGCATCCTTTTGCGCGTAAAGGCAGGTGGCATGTGGAGCAGCACGGAGGACCTCCTAAAGTGAAGAGGCAGAAGAAATAAGATGTGAGGGCAGAAGGTTCCACTTGGGCCTCACACCATGGCATTTTCTAGTGTCACCCATAATGAAAATTCTTACTGTGCTGTGATGGTGGCCTTCTAGTATCCCAGTCTCTCCAGTAGACTCAGAGAGGTGAGATGTAGCTGGGCTAAAGAAATAGCCCACCAAAAAAAGATTTCTTATATATGAACGTCTGCACGTGGAAGTATGTGTGTCTGCCTGTCTGGCCCGGAAGTGAAAGGTGGAGTTGGGGTAAGGGCTCCACCTCCAAGGATACACAAGCGAGGCGAGCACGTCAGCAAAACGAAACCTCCGAAGAAAGACAAAGTCGCTTAGCCGCTAACACACAAGCGACACCAGCATGTCAGCAAAACAAAACCTCCCAGGAGAGAGACGCCCAGAGATGTTCCTTTCAATTACCTGACATCTCTACGTTTCAGTTTTTTTTCTGCCGATTTCAATAGTTTCTAGGACCCCGGGCTTTTTACAGCATGTGCTTACACAGCTCATTTTTTATAAGTTACTTACCCCATGTTGTTTGTATTGATGACCAAAAAAAAATGTTTTCATGCAGAATTGAGATAACAAAGACTCTGACTGAAAAGGCCTCTATGGTGACCAATGATGGACAACAGCAAACAATATCAAAACTGTCCATGAAGAAATCTCACATTACTCAAGTCATAAAATGTCCAGTTATATGCTCATAATGTCCCAAATACATGCCTTTTTACTGAAGTATTTTACCACCAACACTTCAGAAGTGGTCATCCAACCAGAAGCTAAGCATGTTTAGGCCCAGCCAGCATTTGGATGGTTGACTATCTAGGAAAGCTTGGGTTGCTGCTGGAAGAGGTTTAGGTGAGTAAGGGGGGCACTTAGTGGAAAGTGGATCCCAATGCCCAAGTCCAGTGATGAGGATACTGTGCTGTAAATATGGCGCTGTCCTTCAGATGAGATGTAAAATGGAAATTCTGACTTTCTGTGGTCATTAAAGGTCCTTGGGCATCCTTCAAAAAGAGTAGGGTGGCTGAATTGCCCACCATGGCCTATTCATTCTGGCTCCCTAACCATCCTCTGTCCCTAACTATCACCCCTCACCCCTTCACCACCCAATGATAAAAGGCCCTTTTCTTTCCTGGAGACAAACAGCAGCTTATTGTTGACACAAATGTGCTGTCCTTGTGCCCCAGGCTCCAGTTTCTTTCTTAACTTTCAAAGCAAGCTCCCCATCTTTAGGCCCGTGTGGGTCACAGCCTGCAGATAGCAGATTGGGGAATGGATGACTTGGAGTGAACCTCATCTGGGCAGCGCAGTGTAGGCACTGGCCTGCTTTTGTGGCCTTATTTTGGAGGCCTTCATACCCTTCAGCTGTGTTTGGAACTTTTAACCCTAATAGAAAAAACATTTTTGACAAATTATTTTAAAAATCAACTATTAGAACATTTGGTTTGTCAATACAAATGCTTGATAGAGAACATGTTGTCACACGCGTGCGACTGGGAGGCAGCTAAAGGGCCTGAATAATAGTAGTACCATGCCAGGCCAGAGCGGTGGCGAGCTGCACTGACCTCTCTCAGTCTTCTGCAGACCATCCACGGGAATTCAGATGCCTATGATGATGGCACGTCCGGTCCCGGCGCCATTGATGATGTCATGTCTGGTCCCTGATGATGTCACTTCTGATCCCGGTCCAGATGATATCACTTCCTGTCTCAGCCTTTAAAGCCTAAGTCAGTTCTGTGTTGGGTTTAAACCTGTCAAGAAGTCAATACGATTTACCCATTTGCAGCCAGGGCACAATGTATGGGTGGCTGCCCCAAACCTTTTTGACATCTTTAAACTATTCTTGTGACATATGTGTATGTATCTTTTAAATTTCAGAGAACAGAGATGATTGTCAAGGATATCTTTGCAGGGCACTGCATATATAGTTTCTTACCATAGAACAGTTCATTAAAGATCACAAAGTAACGAAGTTCTGGACAATAAATTAAACAGGTCCCAAAGCCAAAAACACTGAGCTTCCAATATGAAATTAGGAATAAAGTGAAGTATAAAGATAAACCAGAATGTATTGAGTTACACTCCTGACCACTTCTTCTCTCCACAGGTTTCCTGACCACACGAAGACAGATGGAGGCACTCATCACACACAGCATCACATCTTCACACACCTGAATCCTGAATCTTGACCGCATGGGAAGGACTTCATCTGGCTGGAGCTCAGGCCCCATCACAGTCCCACTGCTCAACGCTTTGGACAGAGGCAGCAGTGGAATGGACCTGCCCAGCTCTGCCCAGTGGAGGAATCACTGAGGAAGCTCAGTTTATGCAGACTGTGGAGCAATGAATGGTCAGCAAGTCCGAGTTGCTCACAAGAGTGCCCCCTCCTGGTTTGTTGTGGACTGAGTTGGCTGCACGCACCACACTGGCACAAAGAAAGACATTCAGTTGGGCTGTAGAACTGAACATTTTTTCTGAAGCAGATGCAGCTCTTACTCCTCAATGTGGGGTGCACATTTTTTTTGAGGGGCTGGTGACCTGGAGAACGGCTTTTATGTGGTGCATGGCTACGAGAAACTTTTTGTTTATTTGTTATTTTTATTTACATTGTCAACTGCTGAGAATGTCTGGTGGTCAGCTGGGGTTGGAGGGATACTGGCCATTTCTTCTTTCTGACCATTGGCCAGCTTTCCATTTTACCTGGCAGGCCTCTGAACTGGGTCGGCAGACTTTTTTTTTTGGGTGGGGGGTATTCCCCAGTTCACCAGTTCCCCAGCTCTCCAGTGTAGAAGCGGGCTGATAACATGGCATTCCAAGATGAGGGTGATTTGAAGCACCATATCAGAATAAACCCTGCGAGATGGTGGTTGTGCCCAAGTAACAAGCACATGAGACCAAAGTTGTGCCCATAGGGTAGGTAAAATGTCAACACTGCCTCTTTACTCGAGTGTCAAATGTTGAAGTCGAGACAATGGATGTGGAAGTGTGAATGGGTCCCTCCATCAGCCTTAATGCCAACCTCACCAGCCTCCTGCTTAGTCCTGTGTCAGAACTTGCTGACCTGTTTGCTTCATTCAATTCCAGTCTCCTAACAGAAGATGGCCAGCAACTCCTGAAGAGTATATGCATCTACTCTGCTCTTAATTATTGAGCACAGAAAAGTCTGATAGTGGCCAGGCACTTACACCTTGGAAACATTGACCAAAAAATAATGATTAAAAAAAAAAAGAATCTTGCCGCTCTGCTAGTGGGTGCGTTGTTTATTGTGGAGCATCCAGACCTTCACACAGTGGCATTGCCCAAGCACCTGCATTGGCAGAATACACCTTGACCTCTGTACTCGGGTAACGGCTTCCTCATCTGTCTTCTTCAAAAAGGACTTTCTTTGTTGTGCCAGTTGCCTTCATGGGTCCTCTCTGGGTTTTGCAGAGTTTCCAGCTGTGATATTAGTAGTACCAACTCATTCTGTTCAACTGACTTTATTAAATGGACATTTACAAAATCCCGGCATCATAGAATGTGTGCATTATTAGAAAAAACGGGAAGGTGTCCCATCTGTGTGCACTCCCTCTCCAGTCCATGATCTGATTCTCCCATGGCATGGATTAGGAGTGGATGATAAACTGGCTGATCTGGTGTCCCGGAAGAAATTCATCTTACGGTATGAATTTTGGAAAATTGCAAACAAATTTAAACCTACAACATGTTCATGTAAATCTGTACATACCAGTGGAAATGGGATATGTGATTCTGTGGCTGTGCATTCGTATCTTAAAGGTAATGTGGAACTATGTATGTATGTGAACCGTGTGTACGGAGTAGTGATGTGCACTTTACAGACAAGTCGATGCAAAAAGGAAGGGAGGAAGGGAGGAAAGGAAAAGTGCAGTGTTTTTATTATAGCAAGACTCACAAAACTCAAAATGGCTTTAATTGAGTTTATGTTTGCATTTTTGTGAGAAATCCAGGACAGATTTTAACATCTATTCCGAGATTTTCTTACCTAACGAGTGCAACTGTGATGTTAGTTTCTCACTAAAATGCATATGGAAAAAGTTCACATGTTTTTAATGTCTTCCCGCTATGCCACTATTTTGCCCAAGCCACGTCGACTGTTGTTATGGTAAATTACCCACAAGCCCCTGAGAGGATGTGACATTGTGGGTGCGACCATATAAAGACTGGTACAGAGGAACCTCAGTTCATGACCATAATTCATTCCAAAACTCTGGTCGTAACCCCATTTGGTCGTGACCCGAAGTAATTTCTTCCATAGGACTGTATGTAAATACAATTAATCCGTTCCAGACCGTATGAACTGTATGTAAATATATTTTCTTTAAAGATTTTTAAGCACGAAATAGTTCATTATACCATAGAATTAATAGTGTAATAGTAAACTAATGTAAAAATATTGAATAACACTGAGACAAACGCCCAGACTCCCTGCTCAGCTGCTCGCGAGCCTGCGCTCTCTCTCTCTCCTGCACCGGCTTTATTTATTTAGTTATTTATTAAAACTGGCCTTTTTGATGGGAGCTGTGGACCCGCTATACCACAGGAGGAAGCTGGTTTGAGAGGAGGTTACAGTTCTGAGGGCGAGTCCCTCTGCGTGTTGCACCGAGAACAATGTACAGTACAGAGAGAGACTGAACACGTGTGGAAATCATCGGTGCGCACAAACCGAAAGGGAAACTGGCTTGTTTGGCACCCGAGTTTGTGGTCATGAATAGATTCAAAAGTTTGGTGAACCTTTTGGTCGTAACCCGATTTGTACGTGTTCCGAGACGTTCGTGAACTGAAGTTCCATTGTACATGCAGTTTCAAACTCTCCAAGTATTTGGATATAAACACTGTTGCTGTTAGGGTATTTACATTGTATTCAAAACTCTTTTTGGTTACCGAACATTCATTCTGGCATTAGGGTCTTTGGTTTCTGCATAGCTTTTTAAAACCTGATGATCTCGCAGCTTGATTTTAGGGTTACGACTTTGGCTTCTCTTCTGAAATTGCTTTCTTCTTCTTATCCCATTATTCCAAAAACTTCTATGACTTTTTGTGTCGCAACAACAGGGGCAAAGGCTTCTAAACTCAAGAAAGGGAGAGAGGAATCATAAAATCCTCTGGTCCCAAATCTCTTAAAAATGTTTCCTTATGTTTAAAAAGTTGATTATTAACACAGAATTCAGAAAACAAGATGAAAATCAAGGAGAAAAGCAATAATTTAAAAAAGAAACCCTAAAAGCAAACAAGCCAAAGTCCATGATATACATAACAAAGACAAAATTCTGTGTCAAAGAACTGAAAAAACCACATAGTGATAAAAAGTACTCACTATTCAAATGGTGAAGAAAGAAGAGCCGAACAACAGAAGTGAATTGGAAGGCCACAGCTCTAACACTGAGACTTACTCAGACTTATATAGGCCAGAGGGTCAGCCCCACAGCTGCAGCGTCAGGGGGCCCCGTCCCCTTAAGCTCAATATATAAAGACACACTTGATATAATAAGCACAATAACAATTCATTAAATGTAACATAACTAATAATTTAAAATAACAACCGGGGGTCAGCCCAACAGCTGCAGCTCCATCCCCTTAGGCTTCTTATACAGTACATAAATGTCAATGTGTGGAAGTGCGTATGTCTGTCTGAATTGCAAGGCTACAGTATGAAGCTCAAAGAAAGCGAAACTGCCGAGAAAAAAGAAACTCGCTTAGCCACTAATACACAAGCGAGGTGAACAGATCGGCAAAATGAAACCTCCGAAGAGAGAGAATTTCGCTTAGCCACTAATAAACAATGTAGACGAGCACATCGGCAAAACAAAACCACCGAGGAAAGAAAACCTTGCTTAGTCGCTGGTGCACTACCGATGCGATTGATTTAGCTGTCCATTTTGTTAGGAGCATTTCATTATCACATTTATTTTTGTGTTTGACTTTTTTGTTTCCAAATGACCAAGTTTAAGGGGAACAGTTGGCTTGGCACTCCAACAGTTGCACCAGAGCCCAGAAGCTTTATCACAGTGCGCAGACACACAGTCATTAAATGAGGCTTGCGATTTCCCACTCTTGGTTTCAGCGTATGGAGACTGAATCATTTCATCGAGTGGTGGAAGTCGGAGGATTTTGGTCCCCATTGGTCAAGACTGAATCGCTTCCTCACACCTTTATCCAATTTAGACATTTCAGCAAATGGATACTTGATCATTCCTTCAAGCTGATTGGGAAATTGGCGAAAAGACCCCTTGCTGTCACAGGCCCCTGGGTGTGCACCCATAATGCCCTGATAGTAGATCTGCCCCTCCTCAGCTGTAACCAATCACTATGCTTTGTGATACTTTCATAACTGTACAGATTAGTTTGCTGCTTCATGTCTAGACAGCAGAAGATGCTTGTTAGGATATTGTTATTTTTTTATATCTATTTAAGCGTGAGGGGTATTCTGGGATATTTGACACAAATATATGAACAAAATTAAGGAGAACAGGCCAGGTAGCCCTGTCCTTTCTGACACTAACCCCCTCTGTTTTTATCCAAGTTGGGACTGGCATCAAGTTGCCTCCTTGGTGGCTAGAGGGTCTAGTTGTGTTGTGGGATCTACAAATGTAGAAGATCTGTGAACAGGAGAGAACACAGGAGGACTGGAGGAACAGTGTGATTGTACCCATTTATAAGGGGAAGGGCAACATTCAGGGTGGTGGAAACTATAGGAGGATAAAGTTGATGTCACACACACAATGAAAACTTGAGAAAGGGCTATAGAGAGAAGGCATCGGGAAGAGACCACCATAGTGGAGGAGCAGTTTGGTTTTATACCAGAGAGAAGAACAACTGATGCAGTCTTTGAATCAAAACACCTCATGGAGAAAATCTGAAAGGTTTGTATGCGGTGTTTATTGATTTAGAGAAGGCTTGTGATAGCCTGCAATGTCAAGAGGTTTGGAGGTTCGTGAGAGAGGAAGGAGGGCCAGAGAAGAGTGTGAGGATTGTCCAGGATATGTATGAGGGAGTGAGGACTCGGGTAAGGCGGTGTTGGGATAACAGACAAGATCCCAGTTACAGGAGGTCTGCACTAGGGTCTTCTTGAAGTCCTTACCTCTGTGATCTGGTTATGGATGTGCTGAGTCATGGGAGTGCAGGCTTTTTGTTGATGCCATTATGATGTCTATCACCAGAAAAGAGGGACTAGAGAGGAAGTTGGAATGGAGAAGGGCTTTTGAAGACAGAGGGCTGAAGAAAACTAAGATGAAGAAGACAGAATATATGTGGTGTAATGATGATCAAGATTCAGAAGTTAGTCTGCAGGGAGAGCTACTGAAAAGAGTTTAAATATCTAGGATCAGTGGTAGCCCAAGATGGAACACTAGATGAAGAGATAACTCAAAGAGCGCAGTGTGGGTGGGACAGTTGGAAGACGGTATCAGGAGTATTGTGTAATTGAAGAAGTAAGGCAAAGGTTAAAGGTAAGTTTTATAAGTCAGTGGTGAGACCAGCAATGATGGAGCTGAGACATGGGCAGTAAAGGGCGAGCAGGAGAAGAAGTTCAATGTGGCAGAAATGGGAACGTTGAGATGGAAGTGTGGAGTTACAAGAAAGGACAGAATTAGTAATGAGACAATCAAAAGTGGGACAGACATCAGAGAAAGTACAGGAAATTAGGCTGAAGAGGTCTGGATGTGTGATGAGGAGAAAAAAGGAATATGGGGCTAAAGAGTGATGGGAATGGAAGTGCAGGGGAAGAGAAAGTGAAGGAGGCCAAAGCAGAGGTGGGCGAATAAAGTAAAAGAAGATCTGAAAGAAAAGACCTGACTGGTGAGAAGGTGTAGGACCGAGATGTATGGAGAAGGTTGGTCAAGCATTTCGACCCCATGTATTGATGGGAAAAGACAAAGAGGAAGAAGAAGAAGAAGGCCACCAGTCCAATTGCTTAATTTCTCCAAAGTCATTTCCAGTCGGGTTCTGAAGGTCTCTGAAGTCCTGCTGTCTACCACACTCCTTGTGAGTAGATCAGCTTTGAAACATCGGTATAAAATCTGCCCTGAACAAAATCACAACCGTGTTTCCGTGTTCTTGATCAAGTCACACTCTCGATTCACTGGACTCAGTCCCTTCATAATTTTAAACACTTTGATTTTCATTTACAAGGTAAGCTCCATTCATTCACAACATCCTTTAGTTAAAGTTTCAGCTGATGTGCACAGAGAACATAACAGCTCTCGTAGGTGCTAATACTGCTGTTTCACCAAGTGTAACTAGTCTTGTCACCATGTCATCAGCTTTGTTGTGTTTTGCTGCAGAGGTGCAGACATTGTAGCTTCCTCCTGTGTGCGCTGATGAAAAGAGAAAGGAAAATGACATACAACCCAAATGTGTACAATGTAAATAAAGCCAGAATGCAATGATTTGCAAATCTTATAAACCCTTTATAACAAGAACAGGCTGGAGATGTGAAAAAGGTTTGGCGCAGCCACCCATATATTATTTCCTGGCTGCAAAATTAGATTAAAAGGATGTACAGTGGGCACAGGTTTGAGTCCAAGACAGAACTGATTCTCTGGTACAAAGATGGCGGCTTTAAAGGAGAGTTGGGGAAGTGACATCATCATTAGGGCCGGAACCGGAAGTGATGTCATCGGGGGTAGGAGGAATTTCTTGTAACACTTCTCCACAGAAGTGAGAGAGTCAGTGCACGCCGCCACCCCTTGGTCTGGCATGGAATTACTCTCATTCAGGCCCTTTAGCTGCCTCCCATGCGCACGTGTGTGACACCTTATTTTATTCACCACAGAACACAGAAAGCACGTCAAATGTTGAATGTGAGACATTTTACTGTTTCATGAAAAATATTTGCA
Source organism: Polypterus senegalus (assembly GCF_016835505.1). Taxonomy (NCBI): domain Eukaryota; kingdom Metazoa; phylum Chordata; class Cladistia; order Polypteriformes; family Polypteridae; genus Polypterus; species Polypterus senegalus. The sequence goes on along the minus strand of NC_053156.1, from coordinate 280,563,762 downwards.
CATTTTGAATTTGATGGCAGCAACACGTCTCAAAAAATTTGGGACGGGGAAACAAAAGGCATGAAAAATAAATAGTTCTGTAAAGAAAAAAACCTTTTTGCAACTTATTAGGTCAATTGACAATAGGCACTTCCCAATAAAACGTGTGTGTTGTTGAACTGAAGTGAACTCAATGGAGGCTCTGATCGGTGCTCTCGAAGGACCAAGTGAGAGTCTGAGTGTCTGGGATTACGAGTGTCCTGATAAAAAGCAACATCCAGGCCTGTAATGAGCTCTTGGGCACAGCCATTAGCAGTGTGTCTGTCTGTGTTGAGAGTGTCGACCTCGTCGAGAGGTTTAGTTACCTCGGCAGTGACATTCATGTCTCTGGTGACTCTTCTGTGAAGTCAGTAGATGGATTGGGAGAGCATGGGGGGATCATGAGGTGACTCAAAAGGAGTGTGTGGCACTCCAGATATCTCTGCAAAAGGACGAAGGTCCAAGTCTTTAGAGTCCTGGCCTGTCTTGCTATACGGTTGTGAGACATGGACGCTATCTAGAGACCTGAGACGAAGACTGAACTCCTTCAGTACTGTGTCTTTTCAGGGAATCCTTGGGTAGCGCTGGTTTGACTTTGTGTTGCTCACAGAGTCCCGAATGAGGCACATTACCTGCATTGTGAGGGAGTGTCAGTTACGGCACAACAGCCATGTGGCGCGATTCCCCAAGGCTAAGGAGACGCCCACGTAACATCTGGCTGTAGCAGATAGATAGTCATTTCTGTAGGGGTGAGACTGGACCGCATGCCTACCTTTTACCAACCATAATCCCAAGCTGTTTCATCGTGTTTGGTGCGGCAACGTGCTGCGCCAGTGCACGCTCCCCAACCTGACCTGTTGCTGAACTTGTGTCCTGGTGTCTGTTGTGTCAGGTGGTTAAGGCGCTGTGTAGCCCCTGTTGACCACACCGGGGAGCAGACCCAGGCTGAAACATAAACCCCACTGGCCCTTAATGTACAAACACCCCCGTTGTCATTATCTCCATCTCAAGAGTGGTACACGCACACTGCTGTCGTTTTCTTCTTAGCTCTCGTGATGTTCAGTGTGGATGTGCACCAAATCCTTCCAGATGTGAATGTAAATCTATCTAGAACCCTCCACAAACATCACAGGCGTCTCGGCAGTGGTCTTCTTCACCTGCATTTGGAAGAGTGGCCACCTCGGCCGCAGCACCGTCTGACTTCGAGTGTTGAGAGATGGTAAATCGTTGTATTTCTTCGGAGGAGCCGAGCCGGCCCTAATCACTCAGTTGTTAATTAACATCATTACACAGGTTATTAAAGATGCTAATGATGAGACAGTATAGCTTCCATCCGCCGACACGCTGGAAAAGCCTCCTTTATTGTGTTTGCAACATTTTTTGCCATCTGGTACGAGTGTTAATCAGCAGCACTTATTCTTTATCAAGGATGTGTAACTACGGCATGAATAATTTACAAGATGGTCTGAAAGCAAAGTTATCATCCGGAAAACAAAGCAAAGCAATGAGCTACCTACCATTTAAAGAGAAGAGCAGAGCACACCATCAAGGGGGGCTTGGGTGTGTGTGTGTGTCCAAAAATTATAAAATGTGGCGAGAGCTCAAATAAAGTGAGCATTCATACGAGATGTGGCTGCCGAGTGTGCCGTGTGTGTGTGTGGGTGTGTGCATGTGTGAGAACATAGTCTGTTACTGTGGTACATCCACAAAGTGAACTGTACTGTGTGAAATAATCAGCCTTGACGCACACAAAAAGCTCCGGGGCAGCCACCCGTATATTATCCCTGGCTGCAAAAGGGTATGCAGAGTTGCCCTGAAGTGCATAGATTGGAGTCCAAGAGCGAAGTGACGTACGCGCAAGTAGTCTGGTCTTTTAAATCAGGGAACTGGAAGTGATGTCACCGAGGGCCGGGACCGGAAGTGACATCATTCTGACCCTGGAACTGAAAGTGTTGTCATTCTTGGGCTCAGAAGTGACATCATTCTTGGGTGCGGATCAGGCAGAATTTCCTGTAGTTGGTCTGGAGAGATAACAGAGGAAGGTTTAGTGCCCCCCCCCGTCACCCCCTGGCTGTATCCAGCAGGGGGCTCTAGCTTCCTTTTTGGAATTGGGATTAATAAAGTATCTATCTATCTATCTATCTATCTATCTATCTATCTATCTATCTATCTATCTATCTATCTATCTATCTATCTATCTTATAGTGCCTTTCACATATCTAGCTATCTATCTATTATATAGTGCCTTTCACGTATCTATCTATCTATCTTATAGTGCCTTTCACATATCTATCTATCTATAAGTTCTTTTGTAATTGCGGTGTGTTACATAACCCGAAACTATACAGATATAATATAAAAAGGCAATGCCCCTCCCTTAGTAATACAGCTGTAAGAAATCACATAGGAGAAATAACTTAGCTTTCTTTAATGACGGTTTATGCGGCATAACAGATGAGGACAAGGACCCAGTTCGGGAGTGTAGCCCAATGTGTAGAGTCTGCCATTTTCGTTGCTGCGTTAGAAGGATTTTCCAGACCGGATGACGATATCTCCCATCCATCCATCTGCTTCAAAGGTGTGCTAGGCAATGTTCCAAGGCTTTATACCCTTTCTTCATGTGCAGGCCCTCCACTTAGGTGAATAATACAATTCCAAACAAGGCAAAGAGAGGATACAATTTCATGCTGAGTTTAACACACAGAAAAAGTGCACGTTGCCCATTTTACGGTGTTTCCTTAACTTGTCTTGTCTTAAAATGCTTTGCCTAGCAGGTCTAAATGCTGGGACCCTGTGTTAAATCTGGCTCAGCTGTGCATGTGAGTAGAAATAAAAGAAAAGCAGATTAAAAATATTTGCACAGTGACATATTAAATGTATATTCTGATTACACTGGCCTGGCGTGGAATTACCTTCATTTGGTCCATTCAGCTTCCTCCTAGGCTTGACAATGTTAGATATCCGGCGTGCCTCAACAGGGTGATACGGGTGGTTGCTTGGCTGAGGACATCACATCACACAGGCATGGAGGCATCCATAGTACTTAGAGTTGTTTCCAAAACTTGATTGGAGTCCACCAGTGACAAACTGAATTGAAGTAACATCGTGCAGAAAGGCACATGTGCACCTGCATATACAAGGTCCCACAATTCACACTGCATGTCAGGACAAAAACGAAGCCATGAAGTCTAAGATACTCTCTGTAGACCACCGTGATCAAATTGTGCTGAGGCAAAGATCAGGGCAAGAGGGGATCAAACCATTCTGTACAGCTTTGAGTGTTTCCAGAAGCACAGAGGTCTAAAATAATTGTGAAGCAGAAGATGTTTTGAACCACCAGGGGTCTTCCTAGATGTGGCTGTCCCAGCAATTCGTGTTTTGAGTCTGCCTGGGTAAGTCTCCACCAGCTCTGCACACCTGGATTTGGGCAGTTGATCCCATTATTCCTGATAGATCCTCTCAGGTTCTGCTAGATTGGATGAGAAGTGCATGTAAACTGTCATCTTCGGGTCTCTCCACAGATGTTCTATGGCATGGGCGTCAAACTGAAGGCCTGCAGGGCCACAGTGGCTGCAGGTTTTCATTATAACTCTTTTCCTAATCAGATACCAGTTTTCACTGCTAATTAACCCCTTTTCCCTTCCATTTAATAGCCCTGTTTATACAAATTCAGTCCTTGAAATTCTTTTCTTCATTAAATGGCAGCCAAACAGAAATGAGATGTGAAACGAGCTGACAGATGACCAGCTACACTGGGATTTCAAACTCCAACCAATTTCACTCCAACCAATTTCACTCCAACCAATCTCTTAAGGAGAAGCCATTTCTTGCTGTTAATTAAACCCGTTATTTAATTCTGTGGCCTGTTGCTGCTCTCATTCTACCACAGCAAACATTTCCAAAACTGTTGATTTTCTATTTTTTCTGAGAACACCGTTAAGATGTTTGGGTGACCTGAGAGATCAACCTTAGTGAGACTTTCACCTTTCTTTATTTTCAGATATTGTGTGATGGGCACAGGTGAGCTGGTCATGTGGCGAGTTGTTTTGTGTCTCCTTATTGTTTGGCTGCTAATTAAGGAAAAGGAAACAACTAAGGGGCCTGAGTTAAGTTAATTAAAACTAAAGCAAAGAAGTTAATTAGCAGCAAAAACTGGTCACTAGTTAAGAAAGGGTTAGAATGAAAACCTGCAACCACCGCGACCCTTCATGACCGAAGTTGGGGACCTTGTCACATGCCATGTCTACATGATTCTATGCACCATGTCATTACCAAAATGTCAAAACATCAGAAAATATCACAGGTCATAACAACACAAAACATACGAAATTTGACAAACGAGAGGAGTCCTCTCAGTCTAACTAGTCCGTCTGTTTATCTACTAGATAAGCTCATCAAGATATGTCTTCACAGTGGTCCAGGTTTTTCCTTCAACTCCATGGCTCAGTAGTTTAGTTCCAGAGTGCTACACCTCTTTGGGTAAAGAAGGGCTTCAGTTCAAGATGTACCACCCTTAACTTCCACTGGTGTCCCCAAGTATGTGATTTGTCATAAAGTTGAAAGAACTCAGTTGGATTTACTTTACTGATTGCTTGGAGAATTTTTAAGATCTGGATAATATCAAAACTTCAGAAAATTTCACAACTCATAAGAACACAAGGATATAAGAAGTTGTACAATGAATCATTCTGGTGGGCCAGGCCATATGTTGTGTGTTGTGATGGCCATCATCTAGATGATTGTCATAAACCCAGGGCCATCTTGCCAGTAATTATAGGCCCTTGGGCATAGTAGTAGTGTGCTGGGATTCTTGTTTTAATAGTGTGGAAGAATGATACTCCAAAACCACAAAAAAAGAGTTAGGGACCATCCCCGTATAATGTCCAGTGGACAAGGAATACAAGACGTCAGATAAATTGTGGTTAAACTTCTTTACAGTCATTCAACAACAATAGAACAGAACAATGGCGTTTATATACAGTAAAAATGGTGGATGGAAATGAGTTGGTCGGATGTGATGTCATTTGCTGTTCGTCGGAAGTGATGTCATCTGTGGAAGCCGGAAGAGGCATCATCAAGAAGGTGCCGGAAGTGACGTCATGGCGAGGGCAGCAAAAGTGGTGTCATGGCAAGGGTGCCGGAAAGTGATGTGGTCTTGAGGAGTCAGAGGCGGAAGTGACGGTTGGATGCCATCTTTGGCAACCCAGAGGTATGAAAGGTATTTTTAATTTTCTTCTTCTCATCTGATGAGAGAGAGAGGCGTTAGTACTGTAAATCAACCCCTGGTCTCGCAATATTTCACTCCCCTCCAGGCTTGTTGACTGCCTCCTAAGCGCACGCTTGTGACAATAGCAAAACAGAAATATATAAAGGCATCAAAAACATTGTGAGCCCCTATGGTACTGGGGACCCCGGCCAGTGCCCATTGTGCCCATACGATAAGGCATCCCTGCAAGGGGTGCAAATTGGGTCCTCTTTGGGTGACCAGGAACAGCACAAGTGGAACAGGCTAGTAAAGGAGAGAACTGAACTGGAACGGGCTGGACAAGCTGGTGGGGCTGTGTGCCTGTTCTCATCACAATTGTAAAGTTTTAAAGGAGGACTGTAATAAGCATCAGTTTAATATGTCACTGTGCAAATAAATCTGCTTTTTTCTACTCACACAGAGCCAGATTTAGCACAGGGGTTCTCCATATAGAACTGCTAGGCAAGCAGATTGAGACAACTGGAAAACGTGCAGTCAGACCGAGAGCTGCTGTATACTTTTATTGTCTGTCAAAGTCAGCATGAGACTGTATCCTCGTTGCCTTGATTGGAATTGCTTGATTCACCTAATTGGGGGCCTGCATGTCAAGAAAGAGTATAAAGCCTTGGAACATTGCCCGGCATACCTTTGAAGCCGAAGGACGGGTGGGAGATAAAGTCATACGATCCTGAAAATCCTTCCACTTCAACAACGAAAGTGGCAGACTCTCCACATTGGACCTCAACTCCCGGACTGGTTTCTTGCCATTGACTTCCTTTATCTGTTATGCAGCTTAAGCCATCATTAAACAAAGCTATTTCTCCTATGTGATTTCTCACCGCCGTATCACTAGGGAGGAGTATCGCCTTTTATTTTATACCAGTAACGGCTGACTGCATGACAACGTGTAGTCAATACACCTGACTTTTGTAGCATTTGTAGACTTCATACTCTTTCTCTGTACATTTAGCATTCGTTTGCTCAGAGGTTGATACGCTTGCTACTTCCAGAGCAGCTCTTCTTTTCTCCACCCTAGCGGCCCGCTTCTTCTCTTCTTCCATCAGCATCTATTCGCTTTAAAACTGATTAAGTCAGCGACTGTTGCAATTACTTAGTATGTTATCTTTAATTTTTCACTTAAGCTGGTACTTAAGTATTCAATCTGCTTCAAGAATGATTTAAGATATGAAGAGGTAGGGTGGTAGGGACGGCGCCCGTATGCATGCACAGGACGGCCTCCCTGCTGCAGAAAGTTGTTTCTATAATACAATAAAATAAAAATAAAAAGAGGAACAAGAACCCTCATCCCGAAAGCAGATAGTAGATGTCACATAGTATATGTGTACCAAATTTCAGGTCAGTAGGTGAAACAGTTTGCGAGCTACAGGTGATTTAAAATCCTGGACAGACAAATGGACAGCCATGGTAATCTTTATAATTTGGGTTACGCAACATGCTGCAATCACAAAAGTACTCCTTCCCAGGTAGTGTCACAAAACTCACAATGAGACATAGCAAGGTTTGGGGCTGCCACCCATATAATTTGGTATTCTGGCTGCAAATCGTCTTTTAAATGATAGCACTGTTGTGCTCAAAACCGAATCCAATACGGAACTGAGGGAACAGGGAAAAGGTGGAGGCTTTTAAAGGGGAAGACAGGAAGTGAAGTCAAAGGGGTCGGGCTCATGGAGGTCTTCTGTCATTGGTGCGAGCCCGGACGTGACATCACAGGGGCCGGAACCGGCAAGGTTTCCTTACATTGGCTCGGTCCTGGAAGTGACGTCAAGAGGACCAGGTGGAATCTCCCGTGAATGGTCTGCAGGCAAAGGAGAAAAAGAGTCAGTGCACTCTGCCACATCCTGGTATGTCTCGGAACTGTCCTTACTCAAGCCCTTTAGCTGCCTCCCATGTGCACGTGTGTGACAGGAGTTAGCACTCTCTGCTGGATTCAAGGACCCTCAGACACTCCAATGTGTTAGGCTGAGGCAGGGTTGTCCCCACCCAGTGCCCTTTGTGCTCATTGTGAAGAAGCACAGCAAACACAGTGTGACGTTTTGGGGTTTTTAGCCCTGTACACTGTAACAGAAATCTTTTCCATGTATCCACATTCTTTTTTTTACAATAAAATTAAACAAGGACATAGAATGATGGGAGGACGAACAATTTATACAGGAGGACCGGAAATTAAAAGGTGGAATGCTGGGAAAATCGTGATGCTGGATGGGAGGGTGACGTCATCATAGGGGGACTGGAGGGAAGAAAGGGACTCTGAAGTGTTGCGGCTTTTTGGATCGTCCGGGCGGTGTTACGGCGCCGGCTCCTCGTTCTGGCTGAGAAAACAAGAAGGGAAAGGTTAGTGCGTCTGTGTTGTCCCCCAGCACGATGTGTTGTGGTGCGACTCGGGTCCTTAAACTGCTCCCCATGCACTCGTGTGTGACACCATACATTAAGGTGGCTCTGGTCATAACGACGTCAACCTTGTAATAAGCTAGAAATGAGCACCATGAAGATCCAACTGTCCCTTTGAGATGCATTGTGCTAATTCAGACATGAATGTTTTGATGATTCAGATCCATGAGGTGTGCTTACCAGGACCAGAGTGTCAAGGTAATCAAGATCAGTGGTGACCCAGACCCTGGCTTTGGATTAACCCAGATCTGAGGGTCATCATGATGCAGAATTAAAGACTACGGTGAGCCATATGACAGTATCATGCTGAGATGGCTAAGAATTATGAAGATCTGAGCCATAAGATCACCGCAAACCTAATGTTAAGATAAGATGGAGTTGAGAGGCTCAAAGACACAAACTCAAGTGATGCAGAGAGAGAGTAAAAAAAAAAAAAAACGATTTAAAATCAGCCATACTTAAGAGCAAAGTGGCTGAGAGACAATGAGCTTGGCGTAACACTGGTAGGCAGATGATCAAGCGAGAAGAGCGGCACGGGTTCGTGAAGGGAAGACGGCATAGTAAACACGCTCAGACAATGAGAGCTGCAGCACATGCTGTCTGGTGTGCCTGCGTTTCCTTAATTAAAATAAAATACACAATATTACCATTTTCAAAAGAGGAGCACAAAGATGATAACGGCTTAAAGGATTTGCTCCTTGGAAAGGTAATTAAAAAACGATTTACCTGCAAATCTGCCATGCGCCGCATGAAATCCAATAGATTCGCATTCATTTCGTACAGAAGTATTTTTTAATCCTTTGTTTTTATTTAATTAGCAGCTGCTCAATAAAGCAATGCCTTCCCAGCAGCCGCAGCTGCGGTGCCACCTTGCCCTCCAATTCCCAGGATCCTTGTTTAATTTTTTGTTACACGCACGTCACTCAGAATGGTCTGCATAGGAGACTTAATGCCATTTTTAGAAAATTAGAAATTCTGACAAACAAGAGGAGACCACTCAGTCCATTGGGCTCATTTGTTCAGCTAATAGCTAAGCTGTCAAAACATCTCATCCAGACACTTCTGAAAGCTTGTTAAGGTTTCTGTTTCAATTCCACGTCTTGGTAGTTTGTTCCAGAGTCCCAGAACTCTTCGAGAAAAGAAGGGCTTCCTGGCTTCAGTTCTAAATGCACTTCTTCTTAACTGTGGTGTCGTCAAGTCTGCAGTTCAACCTTAAGGGAGAATTCTGCTGGATCTCCTTTATCAATGCCTTGGAGGGTTTTGAAGACCTGGATGAAGTCCCCACACTGTCTCCTCAGCTTGAAACTAAACAGGTTTAATTCCCTGAGTCTGTCACTGTAGGACAAGTCCTCAAGTCCTGGGATGCACCTGTTTGTTCTCCTGTTCACGGACGGCTTCAAGTGCTGATATGTCTTTTCAGACTCCCTGCTCCAGTTTGGCTTGATCAGCGATCAGGTCAGGGGAACACAATAACTGGGACACCTTCATACCTAAAGCAGTACGCCTGTAGCTGCATTTACCCAAAATTACCAAAGTCCTGCAGCTTTAGTTTGCTTCATGGGATTCTGGCAATAGCTTGACATGTTGAAGTGATTCCACAGACAAAATATCTTCATTTTTAAAAGCTTTAGCAAAAATTCAAGGTAAAACAGTTCACAAAAAATACAGAAAAAGATAATAAAGCAAGAGAAAAGAAAAGTTCTTCTTTAAGAAGAGTTCTGTTTAAAGTTTATAAATCTTGTTTGATTCTTTTAGTTTGCTCATACAGTTGAACCATTTCTAGACGGTCAGAAAACTGTACGCCTGCCCATTTAAAAACTGCAAAAGGGTCTATCAGTCCGTGTGAGCAATGAGTCAATTCTAAAACACAGACACACACTGACTTAAATAACACACTGCATTACAGATATGGCTAAGAAGGGTCTGTCTCATATTAACTTACAGGGGGAGAAAAGCTATACCATCATCTATAGCCGTGAACGAGAATTATATTCTATACTACTTAAGCAAACACTAATAGAAGTTTAACTTAAAGCTTTAACTTTATAAGAGTGTCTCTTACAATGAGCCTTATGATGCCTCGCTTTGACTGGGACTGCTCTTTTTATCCTAAATTAAGTCAGTTCAGTGTTTAGTCATTATGGTCTGTATTTGGAATGGTGCCTTTCCTATCTATCTATCTATCTATTTATCTATTTATCTATCTATCTAGTGACTCACATTATCTATCTATCTATCTATCTATCTATCTATTATATAGTGCCTTTCATATCTATCTATCTATCTATCTATTGTGGTAGTAGGGGGCAGTAGTGCACCCTCGAACCCTCAGGTACAACTCCGGAGACCAGGTTACAGTCCAAGACTCTTTTTATTTTCTCTCAGTGCACCAAGCACCTTCCACACTACTCATTCACTACAACTACACACAATAACCTCTCCTCCTCGCCCAGACACTTTGCTCCTCTCCCACCCAGCACAGCTCAGTGTCTGGACTGAGGCACCGTCCTTTTATAGCCCCTGACCCGGAGGTGTTCCTGTCCCAGCAGTCCACAGTTCCTTATTCCTTCCGGGTCAGGGCAATCAGTCTTTCACATCACCCCGGGAGCACGACATTCCTTCCCGTCATGTGACTGTGACGTACTCCCGGGTCATAAGGCACAACCGATCCCACAAGTCCCCCCACAGCGACTCCTGGTGGTCCCCAAGGTATCCAGCAGGGCTGTGTATAAACACTACAGAGTCCATAAGACCCTGCTGGACCTCGGGGCACGATCCTGGTGTCGGGAGAGCTCCTCCTGTCGGCCTGGGGGTGCAGACCGGCCTGGGAAGCCGGCAGTCTTCCACACTATCTATCTATCTATTATATAGTGCCTTTCATATCTATCTATCTATCTATTATATAGTGCCTTTCATATCTATCTATCTATCTATCTATCTATCTAACTATTATATAGTGCCTTTCATATCTATCTATCTATCTATCTATCTATCTATTATATAGTGCCTTTCATATCTATCTATCTATCTATCTATCTATCTATCTATCATATAGTGCCTTTCATATCTATCTAAGTCTGAAAACATGAAATCCCCCAAAGCCAGTGCCCCCCCATTTGTTGTTTCCTACTCTGCCACATATGAATCCTAATTAAATGGGTGTACAAAGACAGACATATACACCCAGACCATAGTAAGCTCAGACCCCCAACGCCGTATTCTTGGGCAGACACTGAGCTCCCCCCTTTTGCTTTGCTGACTTTGTGTTCCTTAACAATTGCGAGTGATACCGCGGTGGTGCCTCATTCAGTTTCGTACACCGACACAGAAGGTTGAGAATGCCTGCCCCAGAGGTTCATCTTTTCTATCATCCATGCCCGCTGGAGTTTTTTGTCTTCTTCCTGGCTGTTTGTTTTTTCAGCAGCACATTTAGTTTTTCATTCTCACAGAGTTAAAAAAACTTTTTAAAATAACTGTTCTTTCCTTTTTCACTTTTTTCCTGTAACCCTCTGTCTAATCTATAATTATTTTGCAATCTTTCATGTTTGAAAGTGCATTTTATAGGTAAATGCCACGTGTTGTTGTAGCTCAGTTTTTTAACTGAATTGCCTTTCATTTTGTGCTTTTCAAGAATCAGAAGCTCTCGAGAGATGAGGTGGCTCTTCATCTGAGTGTGACGCGTCGCTCATCGTCTGGACTCAACCTTCATAACTGTAAGTTATATGCCAAGACCAAGCTGGCACAGTCAGGTCAAACCTCAAGATGTCAGTTTGTTTGAGCCGATCCTTGCCCAAGCAGCACACTTGGCAAGCCTTCGACATTCTGTGAGCACAACGTCTGCAAATGCAGGCTGGCAGAGCTGTGGCTTTGTTGTCATGTTTGTGACACTTTTCAGTGTTTGCTTTTAATTAGTGGCACACAAAATAACTCACACTTAATTGAAATGCCGATTCCAACGAGACGCCTCTTCAAACACAAATACTGCATGGCTTCCAGAAACATGCTGATTCCTATCTGATGGGAGTTCAGAAAGGCAAAAAGAAAGGGAGGAAGTTTTTGCTGGACTGGTCTTATAAATAGAATACTTCCTGCCATTACAGGGCACCCAGAAAGTCTTTAGACCCCTTCAGTTTTTTCACATTGTGTAGCAGCATTTTAATTCATTTTTTTCCCACATGGAGAGTCTAACTGACAAGCTTCACACACCTAGATTTAGGGATTGTCTCCCATTCTTCTCTGCAGATCCTCACATGTTCTGTCATCTTGGATTGAGGCCATCAATGGAGAGCCACAGCATGTTCAGGTGTCTTTGGGGACGTTTGGCTGGATTCAAGTCTGGGCCACTCGAGGACATTCCCAGCGTTGTCCACAAGCCACTCCTGTCTTGTCTTTCCTGAATTTCATTAATTACCTCCGATATCTATATCTATATCTATTGTTGGACCAAGAGATTTAAAAAAGAGTTGGGGAATTGTCCCCTTATAATGTGTGGCGATCTTGCACAAAAATGAGTAAAAAAAGGAGATCAAAATCATAACATCTGATGTCAAACAGAAGTTGAAGGTATTTATTGAAAATGGAGACTGGAAGGAAGTATAAGTGGAAATGACGTCATAACTGGGATTCGGAAGTGATGTAATCGAGAGGAGAGTGGAAGTGACGTCATCAGGCAGCAACTCGAAGTGATGTAATCAAGAACCAATCGGATGTGATGTCATCAGACGGCGGCCGAAAGTGATGTCATTGAGAGGCAACTGGAAGTGATGTCATCAGGCAGCGACTGGAAATGATGTTATCAAGAACCAATCGGATGTGATGTCATCAGACGGCGGCCGGAAGTGATGTCATTGAGAGGCAACTGGAAGTGATGTCATCAGGCGGCAACCGAAAGTGGTGTCATTGAGTGGCAACTGGAAGTGATGTCATCATGAAGCAACCAGAAAATGGTGTCGGAAGTGACATCATTGAAAGGCGACTGGACATTACGTTGCCTTTGGGAGTCGAAGGCAGAAGTGATGGAATGGAATGGGAGTTATTTTGGGAATTCCAGATCTGCTGATGGTGAGTGAATTATTTTATGGCTTTTCTTTGACAACTCTAGTGGAAGAAGGAGAGAGGCGTTAATAGTTGATATTACCCCTTTGTCTCGTGATAGTTCACTCACCCTGGACTTGTTGGCTTCCTCCAAAGCGCACGTGTGTCACAATATATATAAAATCCAACGCCTGTCTGTCTGTATGTCTGTCCGCTTTTCACGAGTCAACTACTTAATTGAGTTAGATCTGTTTTTTTCTACATTTGCTTGAACATTCCGGTTGATTTTGCGACTTCTCATGACGCTAAGAATCATAGTTAGCTTGTGGCACCAATTTATTCGCACAAACCAGAGAGACAGGCTGCGGGGCGAGGAGAAGGGGATCTCGGACCTCAGCAGTGGGGAGCCGGGTGGGGCCTTCCTCACTCACTCGCCAGCCTCCGTTCGAATCGCTCTACCTCTCGCCATGTGTTGGATCGTACCTTGCTTCCACCTAACTAGCAATATCTGTTTGTTCAGCAGACATCTTCATCTAGAGATCGTTAAAGAGTAACGTTTGACATTTCCGTTTTTCACGAGAGAACAACTCTTACTTTTCTATAATTTGCTTGAACATTCCGGTTGTTTTTGTGACTTCTCTCATTGCACTAAGTTTTATAGTTTGCTTGCAGCACCGATTTATTTGCACGAATCCAAGAGAGAGGCTCCGGGCCGAGGAGAGGGCGAAGTGAGCAGGGCCCTCTTTACTCACACGCCAGCCTCTGTTCGAGTCGGTCTGATGTGGCATGGCCGTGAGGGTTTTAATCCCTCGCATTCCTCTAATCGCAATGGACATGCCCTTTGAATTCAAATTCCCGGTGAAGCTTTGCTTTACAGTGTCAATTAACAAGGCCTAAGACAGACACTCAGGTTGGCAGGGGTTGATCTTAGCTCATCAGGTTTCTCACATGGTCAGCTTTACGTTGCTTTCTTCCGGGTTAGTACCCCAAGAAACCTATATGTCCTCGTCCCTGATAGCGAAACCAGACATATTGTATATCAAGAGACCCTCGGATACGAAAGCTATGAATATAAATTCTTCTCAATACAAATGACATTTTTTTTATCTTTTTATTGGCTTTTAAAGTTTCACTACTACGTGGGCGGAGCCACGGGGGACAATTAGTTCCTTAATAAAAGGATGTACGGCACTGGGAGGAATTTCTGGAGAGATTTATGTGGGCCTTTCAAAGCGACTCTCCTCCATGATTTTCTGAAGTTAAGTTCAGCATGTAATGGGTGTCTATTATCAGTTGAGATGAATCCAGTTAGGGTTAGGGTCACTGTCCAGTTAGAAGCCCCGTCTGGAGGTCCAGAGCACCCTGGAGCAGGTATTAATTAAGGGCATCTCTCTTCTTTGCTCTCTTCAGCTTTCTGTTAACCACGACTAGTCGACCCTGCAGTATGATGCCACCAGGGGTGGATCTACTATATCAGTACATTATGGATGAGCCTCCAGGGGCCCGTGACAGCAAGGGGTCTGACCCCCTCTTTCCCTGATGAAACAATCGACTATCCGTGAGTTGAAATGACAAGGGGGTACCCTCGGGAGCAATGAAGTGACTGAGTCTTGTGCTGATGCAAGAGCGACAATGCCGCTCTGCTTTAAATGATGTACACACACTGCATTGTTAATGTGCTAAGTCTCCCCATGGACCTGTGAGGGTCTTAACCCAGTCTCTTTTAATTCCTCTTTTTCATCTACTGTTCCTCTTAAATATGGTGTTCCTCAGGGATCCATTTTGGGTATTTTATTCTCTATTTACCTTCACCCTATTGGACCGATTTTTAGGAAATTTAACATTTCTTTTCACTGCTATGCTAATGATACTCACGTTTATATTCCTGTCTGCAACTCTGCAACAAATCAGCTCCACATCTGTCTGTCTGAACTGGCCAATAATTTTCTTAATCCGAATCCAAATAAAACAGAGGTGCTTATTGTGGGTCCACCAGCTAAAGCCCAAATTGGTCTTGGACTTCTTGGCTCTTTCTCTGCCTTTTCCAAACCTCAAGTCCGCAATCTTGGTGTTACCTTTGATAGTAACCTCTCTTTTGAGAAACAAGTAAATTCTGTAGTCAAGAGTTGCTTTTTCCAGCTTTGTCTATTAGGTAAGATAAAGCCTTTTTTATCTTCTAAAGATCTTAAACGCTACTCATGCTTTTATTTTTTCTCGCCTCAATTACTGCAACTTGCTGTATTCTGGGATTATCAAAGCTCTGAAACGCAGGTTACAGTTGGTCCAAAATGCTGCCACTCGCTTTCTGGTTGGGGCAAGAAAGTCTGATTCTGTTTCTCCAATATTAGCTTCTTTACACTGGCTGCCTGTCAGTTTTCGAATTGATTTTAAAATCTTGTTGCTAGTTTTTAAATCTTTACATGGGCTTGCTCCTGCTTATTTATCTGAATTGTGTGTTTTACACCAGCCATCCAGAGCTCGTAGATCTTCTGGCCAGTTGTCTCTTGTTGTCCCTCGTACCAAATGTAAAACCAAGGGGGACAGGGCCATTGCAGCTGCTGCCCCTCGCCTGTGGAACTCTCTACCTCGTCACATAAAGGAGTCGTCTACAATTGAACTGTTCAAAATGAGATTAAAGACTCATTTCTATTCACTTGCATTTCTTGACCTTCATGGATACTGATGGTTTCCTCTTTGTGATTATATAACATTATTTCTATTTATTATGTATTTTATTCTGCGGTGGGTTGGCGCCCTGCCCAGGATTGGTTCCTGCCTTGTGCCCTGTGTTGGCTGGGATTGGCTCCAGCAGACCCCCGTGACCCTATTCGGATTCAGCGGGTTAGAAAATGGATGGATGGATGGATGGATGTATCTTATTTAATGTTCATATATTTTATTACTATTTTTGTTTTATGTTAAATTGTTTTGGTTTTTGTTTTATTCTGTTATTGTAAAGCACTTTGGCCACAGCATTACTATGTTGTTTTTAATGTGCTATATAAATAAATTGACATTGACATTGACAGTCTCAACCACCACTATACTTCATAATTGGAATTGCACAAATGATGAGCAAATGGCTGTTTTCCAACAGGCGTGATGCCAATCTTGGTTTCATCAGACCAGAGAATCTTTTGACTCACTGACTGAGAGTCCCTTAGGTGCCTTTTTATAAACTCTGAGAGGACCTTCATGTGTCTCTTAGTGAGGAGAGGCTTCTGGCTGGTGTGGACCACCAAGTCACATGCAGTTGCCCTAACCCGACACAGACAGGCGGACACAAGTTCCAGTCCAACACACACGGAAATGTTTGTATGCACAAAAAAATCCAGATGCATAAATCGGTGTATTCACCAACTTCCATGTTCTTTCGCTCCATAAATCCCAGGCAGTGTGAAAAGTAACCCACGTGAACGTGCCTGCTGCCACTCCCCAAACTCCTTCCAGAATTACGCCTCTTTGAATCTGCAAATCAATATAAATATCCTTCAGATCAGCGTTCTGTGAAAAGGCAATGGCAAAAGCACGGGAGAAAATAGAAGAATTTCAGCAACTGCCAAGTGGAGGCAAGTGTTGGTTTAAACAGTGGTATAAACAAC
Source organism: Polypterus senegalus (assembly GCF_016835505.1). Taxonomy (NCBI): domain Eukaryota; kingdom Metazoa; phylum Chordata; class Cladistia; order Polypteriformes; family Polypteridae; genus Polypterus; species Polypterus senegalus. Next base: position 280,547,454 of record NC_053156.1, on the reverse strand, counting down.
AAAAGGAAGTTGATCGAGTGACATAGATTGTTGGAGAAACTCGAAAGCTCAAGTTCACAAAGTCACACAGTGCCTGAAATTAAAAAGAAGTTGTCACATATCAAAGTCGCCATGAAAAAGCGAGTCGTAGCCCACTGTCTGAGTGTCATATGAAGGCTTATTAGGGTACAGAGAAAAAAAAAAAAAATAGGCACACAGTGGGAAAAAAGCTCAAAATGTCAACTTCAATCTCGAAATTTCCACTTTAATCACATAGTTTATTTTGTCATTAAAGTAGAACATCATAAATTCATCTTAAAATTGTTTAATTAACCAGTTTCTCAAATCACATCGTAATTAAAGTAGCACGTTAAATGCTTTGTTTTGTATTTGATCTTCTATGTACTCTGTGTGTGTGAATCACTACGTGCTTCACTTCTCTTCCTCTGACAGGACACAGAGTCCATTACATTTGTGATATTACAGCTCTCTGAATAACTAAAATACTGAGATGAATACGTGATATCATTTTCATGATGATAGGAGTTAAAGCATGTTATTAAACATGGGAACACAGTAGCGCAGTGATAGTGACGAGATGGTGTCCTTACATATTTAAATACACGCTTTATAAAGTGGCTCAGGTTGTGCGATATTATAACTGTATCACAAGTTTATAGTGAGGTGATTGTACTAATAAGTACTAACAGTTCTACAAGGAGCACTTGATGGACTGATTGAGTGTGTTTAAAGTTCTTGGGATGAAACTGTTTCTGAAGAGCGAGGTTCACACAGGAAAGGCTCTGAAGCGTTTGCCGTATGAGAGCAGATCAATAGGCAGCATGGCTGAGGCAGCGTGTGCTTGATGCTGTATACCGGTAATTTTCTTGCCAGTCAGCTGCTGTAGGGCTGTGATTCCATACTCGGATACAGTGGGATAAATAGTCTGAGTGGTGCAGTGAGAGGAACAACGCTAAAGCAGGTATGGTATTTGGAACGGTTTGGTCATTCTGTGGACCATTATATTGTTACAGGTTAATTACAATCAGATGCATTAAACTAATAAACAATATGCGGTTAGTTTCAGTGTATTTGATAAAGCCGCGTCAGGAATGCGGATCTAAAAAAGAAAGGGAAACCACACTGGAAGAAAAGCACTGCTTCAGCGCTGGGTGCCGCCAGTTTTCAAAACTGAGCGGAGAACTTGCATATGCCAGGGTTTGAGCTACCGTGAAAATGTACATGGCTTTACACCAAGTTTAGGTGTTATACATCGCTATGTGAGTCTGGAGACAGGCTTAGGCTACATTATTGTGCGTACGCACCATTTATACATGAGGCCCTGGTTACTACCTAAGAAACGTAGCTGGAAGGATAACCCACCATTACTGCTGCCCTCCAGGATCTGAGTTTGACACCCCTGCCTCAGCCTAACACATTGGAGTGTCTACCTCAACCCATTCAATGAGGGTCCTCCTTTAGAACGTTACAACAATTGTGATGAGAACAGGCCATTCAGGCCAACCAGCTTGTCCATCCCGTTCCTATCTAGTCTTCTTCTTTATTGGACTGATCTGCTTGTGGAAAGTGGACCCCAGTTTGTACCACTTTCAGGACCGCCTTAATGTATGGCCACAATGGGCTCTGGCTGGGGGCCGCAGGAGTACAGCGGCCCACGATGTTTCTGTTGAGCTATCAAAACAGTGGTCTACTTTGCCCGGGGTGCCTATGATGCTGTTAAGACAGCTATGACCACTTGTGCAGGTCCTCTCCACGTCACCAGAGAAAGCAGAGATCTGAAGCTTGATGGACACAATTTTGAAAGTGTCTCTGCTTTCACCAGCAGCATGACAGGGTGTGCAGTGGGCACCGACTGAAGTCTGTCTTTTTTTATTATCTGCTGCCTGGAAGAACTTACAGACTTGTCTGGGTGCTTCCCTCAGACCTGCAGAGTGTGCCGATTACAGTGCCCAGCCAGACTCCCACAAAGTCTAGGGTGCCATTGGCATAAGAAAAACTTTATCTAATTATGGGGTGGCATGGTGGGGGAATTGCATGGGAGGCCATTCGGGGGGGTGGGGGTCACCAGCATTGCCTGCCTTGCTACAATTAATCTGTCATTCTGTTTGCCAGTCACACCAGCCGAGCAGCCTCTGAGATTTATTAAAACCTCGCCTGGGGGTACTAATCATAATCTTCATCAGACAGGCACGACTCAGGCAGAGCAAGTGTTGCACATACTTTATGGGGGGATTTGCTTGACATTTTATTGTTTTAATTCTTACTACTTACTTTAACAAACTTCTGACTGTCTGACCTCAGAGATAATGAGAAGAAGTGGGGATGGAGTGACCAAGAGGCTTGAAGGGACATGAAGGTTCAAGGATTTTATGTCGTCATGTTTACACAATAAAGCCTGAAATCTGTCTTCTCAGTGGCATGAAATAACAGTCTAAAATGAAACAACAACTACAGCAACATTTATTTCTATAGCACATTTTCATATAAATAATGTAGCTCAAAGTGCTTTACATGATGAAGAAAGAGAAAAAAAGACAAAATAAGAATGAAAATAAGATAACATTAATTAACATAGAATAAAAGTAAGGTCCGATGGCCAGGGAGGACAAAAAAAAAAAAAACTCAAGACAGCTGAAGAAAAAAAATTATCTGCAGGAGTACTGAGGCCACGAGACCACCCAGTCCCCTCTAGGCATTCTACCTAACATAAATGACCTCAATCAGTCCTCATTGTATTCAGGGTTCACATGGAAGAACTTGACGATGACGGTCCTGTGGACTTCTGGCATTTAATCCATCAATGTAGGGACATCATGGTGCTTTGATCAGGTGGTGGTGGCTTAGATCGGCATCACAGAAAAATGGAAAAAGAACAACAGAGAAAGTAGGGTTTAGTACAGATTGTGGAGCCACCATGAATAATAATGATAATTAATTGAATATACAGAGCACCAGGATTAAACTAAGATGAAGCTATGAGAAGGCCATGGTAAAGTAATGAGTTTATACTGTAGCAGTGTTTGAAAGTTCTCCACCATATTAGCCTGCCAAATTTCTATCGGTAAGCTATTCCAGATTTTAGGTGTATAACAGCAGAAGGCCACCTCACCACTTCTTTTAAGTTTAGCTCTTGGAATTCTAAGCAGACTCTCATTTGAAGATCTAAGGTTACGATTTGGAGTGTAACACATTCTGAAATATAGGACGGAGCAGATTATTTAAGGCTTTGTAAACCATAAGCAGTATTTTAAAGTCAATTCTAAACGGCACAGGCAACCGGTGTAGTGACATTAACACTGGAGTGATGTGCTCGGATTTTCTTTTCCTAGTTAAGATTCTGGCAGCTGCATTCTGCACTCGTTGCCTTTCTTCAGTGGTCCTGAGAGGAGTGCGTTAGAGTAATCTAGATGATTAAAAACAAAAGCGTGAACTAATTTTTCAGCATCTTGCAATGTTATAAGATGTTTAAATTTTATATTTCTTAAGTGAAAAAATGCTGTCCTAGTAATCTGATTAATATGTGATTTAAAATTTAGGTCAGAGTCAATAATTACCCCTAAATTCTTTACTCCCGTCTTGAATTTTAAGCCTTTATTTCTAATACTCTCATTATATCATTTTTGCCAATCATTAAAATTTCTTTAGTTTGAGAAAATTACTACTCCTCCATTCAGAAACACAAGTAAGACATTGTGTCAGTGAATCAAGAGATTCGGGGTCATCAGGCATGTAGTATTGTTTTAATTGCAAGTGCCGCTAGTGTATCTGAAGCTGATTTCCCCAGTTTGCACATGAACTTGATGTTAGCACGTTGTTCAAACTGCGACATTGCGCCGAATGACTATCTCAAACGGTAATTACTACACGCCGAAACCAATCCAGACCTGTTGTAAATGGTCTACAGACATGCTGCACGCCCCTCCACAACAATGTGTGCATAATCTGATCTCTCACTCTCCCGCCATATCACAATTCCGGGAACTTTTTTGACTGCCCCTTGTATTTGCCGCCTTTGAAACAGAATCTTTGCTGACTACTTCTAGCTTGGTAGTTTAGTTTCTAGTCTGATAGTGCATTTGTATGTGAATTTCCCTTTGGGATTAATAAAGTATCTATCTATCTATCTATCTATCTATCTATCTATCTATCTATCTATCTATCTATCTATCTAAATACTTACCTGATACAAGTGAAAACTTCTAATTTTCCAGAATTTAATTTATTAACTTTTGTATTCCTCACTAAAAAGATGTACAGCACTGGAAGAAAGGAATTTCTGGAGTGATTTGTGCAGGCCTTTTAAAGAGACTCTCCTCCATGATTTACTGAAGTTAAGTTTTGCATGTAATGGGTGTCGGCCATCAGTCGAGATGATTAACTATTTTTTCCACAGACTTACTAAATAATCTACGCCAACGCTAACATTAGTTGTATGTTTAGTAATCTGCTGAAGCTTTTCTAAACTTTGGCTTGTCAGACCACAAAATAAGGTAATGAAACTGTAAGTGAGGACAGGCTGAATCACACTGCGATAAAAGAACAACATGAGGTCCTTGTCCACTTTAAAGAGACTCCAGATTAGACATACGTGTGGATTGATTTCAGCATTGCATACCCTGACTTAGAGCTGCTGATGAGCTGTGCACACTGCATATCTGTGGTTAGTCATTAGGACTAAAATAAAATACATACTATGATATTTATAAACTGTTACTAATACTCACCTATTCTGTTTCTCATTTCAGTATCCTCATTTGGTGCCACTGCTCGACTTCCAAGTTGTTTGCCTGCCTATGGAAAAATCAACTTTAAAACTGAAGTCATCAGATAGATAGGAGGGTCCTTTCATCTGATTTGCTGCAACAGCACTGACTCAGCTATAGATTGGCCAGTAGAGGGAGGTGGCTTGTTGGCCGAGGTCAACTGATCATTCAGCAGAAATGTGTCAAGAAATGTTAATGGGGGCTCCTTTATGCCAACACCAATATGTCCGTATAATGCCTCACTGTGACTGTGACGGCTAAGGCTGAAACATTTCTTTGTTTTGAATTTTTTGGCTTTATGGTAACTACAGTCTGTGTTCAGACCAAAGTGTGTGTGTATATTTATTTATTTATTTATGTATTTAAATATTTATCTACCTGTGTAGGTGTTTATTTATTGATTTAAAGGGCTTCTGTAAAGTAACAATCTATCTATCTATCTATCTATCTATCTATTATACAGTGTCTTGTAGCGGTGCTACATGATTAATGTCTTCATAATTGTATTTTGTGCTGAGTCCTTTATCTTTAGCAGCATTGTCCTGTTTACATGGTCTGTGTGTCTATGTAAATATGTTCCCTTCGAAACAAAGGGGGAAGGATAACACTGTGGAACCAGGGTCCCTCATGATAATTTGTCCTGTCAATCCTATCATCTGTTTCCGGTATATACACTACTTAAACAAGAGGTCAAAAAAAAGAGACAAAAAAATCCCTTTCTACTATACTGCCAATTCATTAAAGAGCCAGGAGAAAGCAGTGATCCAGATCATTTATACCTTTTTTCTACTTGCTACTTTCAACGCCTGACAACTTCATCTTTGCAACGTATAACCCCAGGGTTCTGGACTACGCTGACGCGCCACGGATAAACATGGTGAAACTGCTTCTTGTTGTTTGGGGAGAGGAGCAAGCCATCATTTTCATCCGTATATAATTGCCGTAGGACACTTTTTCAGCTGAACAAGGTTTACAAACATTATTCATTTTGCGCTTAATATTCTGAGGCCTCATGTATAACGCTTTGCGTAGAATTCACACTAAAACATGGCGTATGGACAAAAGCGGAAATGTGCTTACACACAAAAAAATCCAGATGCATAAACCTGTGTGCACGCCAACTTCCACGTTCTTCCACTACATAAATCCCAGTCAGCATGAAAATTAACACACGTGCACGCACCTGCTGTCCTGCCCCAACTCCTCCCAGAATTACGCCTCTTTGAAAATGCAAATCAATATAAATAGCCATTAAGCTCAGCCTTCTGTGAAAAGGCAATGGCAAAAACAAGAGGGAAAATAGAAGAATTTCAGCGAATACCAAGTGGTGGCAAAGAAAAACGTACTATTTTTTGGTTTAAACAGTGATATAAACAACAAAAGGAAGTTGATCGCGTGACATAGAGTGTTGGAGAAACTCGAAAGCTCAAGTTCACAAAATCACACAGTGTCCGAAATAAAAAAGAAGTCACATATCAAAGTCGCCGTGAAAAGGTGAGTCGTAGCCAACCTTCTGAGTGTCATATGAAAGCTTTTTAGGGTACAGAGAAAGAAAAATAGGCACACAGTGGGAAATAAGCACAAAATGTCACCTTTAGTCTCAAAATTTCCATTTTAATAACTTTATTTATTTTGTCATTAAAGTAGAACATCATAAACTTAATCTTAAAATCATTTCATTTACTAGTTTCTCAAATCCCATTGTACCTAAAGTAGCACATTAAATGCTTTGTTTTGTATTTGATCTTCTATGTGCTCTATATGTGTGAATCACTACGTGCTTTTTAAACGGGCTTTCTCTTCCTCCAACAGGACACAGAATCCATTACATTTGTGATATTACAGCTCTCTGAATAATTAAAATACTGAGATGTATACTTGATATCATTTTCATGATGATAGGAATTAAAGTATGTATTAAACATGGGAACACGGTGGCACAGTGATTGTTCATGCCTCACGCAAGATGCTTGCTGTGCCGACCTTCGATGAAATAATTTATTGTAGCAGTACTGTCTCTTTCAAACGTGCTAACCTCCAATTCCTGTCCTTACTTTTCTTTCTCCAAATACTCAATCGGCACATAATTAGCTCTGTAATAGACGTTAAGCCATCTGTAAGCTGAGAACGCTGATTCTTCAAAACTTTTAAGGAACATTTAAATATCTTCGTAGTACGTGTTTAATTATTCTATCCATCTATCCTTTCAGTGTCAAGCCAGTCCCAGCAAGAATACAGCGTGAGGCAGGAACAATCTGTGAACGGAGCACCAGTGGCTCGCTAGCACCATGGCCTCACATGTTTAATTATTAATAATATAGATTTTTTAAATGAAGTTAATGTTTCATCTGTATAATATAAAAAACATATTTTGCTGCACTTCATCTTAAAAATGATATCCTCATCATATGTAAATACATGCTTTATAAAGTGGCTCAGATTGTGCAATATTATAACTGTATTGCAAGTTTATAGTGAGGTGATTGTACTAATAAGTACTAACAGTACTACAAGGAGCAACTGATGGACTGACTGAGTGCATTTAGAGCTCTTGGGTGAAACTGTCTCCGAACCGCGAGGTCCGCACAGGAAAGCTTCTTTGTCATATGAGAGCAGTTCAATAGGCAGCATGGCTGAGGCAGCGTGTGCTTGATGCTGCATACCGATAATTCTCTTGCCGATCAGCAGCTGTAGATCTGTGATTCCCCACTCAGATACAGTCATATAAATACTCCGAGTGGTGCAGTGAGAGCAATATGGAAAAAGATGATCCGCTGTGGCAACCCTAACCGGAGCAGCTGAAAGAAGAAGAAGAAGGTGCAGTGAGAGTAACAACGCTAAAGCAGCTATGGTATTTAGAATAGTTTGACCATTCTGTGGACCATTATATTGTTACAGGTTAATTACAATCAGATGCCTTAAACTAATAAACAATATGCGGTTAATTTCAGTGTATTTATAAAGCATCTAAAAAAGAAAGGGAAACCACACTGGAACAAAAGCACTGCTTTGACGCTGGGTGCCGGCAGTTTGTAAAACCGAGCGGAGAACTTGCATACGCCAGGGTTGGAGCTACCATGAAAATGTACGTGGTTTTATGCCAAGTTTAGGTTTTATACATCGTGATTTGAGCATGGAAACGGGAGTATGCAACATTTTTGTGCGTACACACCATTTATACATGAGGCCTCTGATGCTTCAGCGGTCCTTTGATGTTCAAACATTGCACTATTGTTGAAGGTCATTTTCTGCTTTCTGGATTTCTTTGTTTTATTTGTGGTTTTTAATTTTTCGATTACAGATTAGGATTATTTACAGTGGGTTGCCATTTTATTTTTTTTTTTTTGTCTCATTTGTGCCATTTTATTATTTTTTGTTAAATTCAAATAAATTCCTTCCATTATGAAAGTTCTTAGTTTGAAGTTATCTGCCATGTTGGAGTTTTGATGTTTTCTCTCCCTTGACAAGCATTTTTGTATATATTGAGATATTCAAAGAATGTTTGAAGATTTTTGGCTGTTACAAAATCAAATGTGTGTTTTTATTGTATAATAGTAACATTAAGAGCAGCTCACTACTCAAAATGTTAATTCTGGGAAGCGGCCAGGATCAATCAAGTCAGCAGTTCTTACCGCTGTAACACCAAATAGGTTGTGTTAATGACATACCCTAACTCAATTTCTTTTTCTTCTGTTATACTCGAATAAAAGCTCACTTGTTTCGTTACACATGTACCTTTTGTGAAAGTTTTTATTTGATATTTGGACTTTGGTCTTCACATATTATACACTTCATGTCTTCATGTTGCAGTTACTACTAAAACATGAAAAACGTTTGTGTGTTAGGTATTTGTTCAACATTTCCTGTCATCCTACACTTACATAGATCATTGTAGACACAGAACACACATTTCCAAATAACGATATATTATTTACCCTATACAACTCTAGGCACATCACCGAGGAAGGCTTGAGCTGGGAGAGCTTTTTGCCTGAGTTGAGCTCAGGGGTTGGGATGGCAGTCTGCTTGCTGCTTGTGACATTTACAAAACAAAGACGCTGATGATAGAGGTGCGAAGGGATTTAAGGTGGGCTGGGATTACAAGTTTTATTTTAGGCTTCAGGGATTCTATTGTTAATGTTTTTTCCTCATTTTGGGCCTGCACACACCAAAGTGTGCCTGTGGAGTTTTGGTGGTGGGCTGCCTAAGGTGAGGCCTATCTCCAGGCAGGCCTGGTTTTGTGGTTCTTTTTAGAGACCTGTCCCTTTTTTCTGGTTTGTGTGCACTTATTCATAACATCAACCAAGCAAGCAAATGAATCTGCTCATAAACGACAACATACATTTCAGTATGCTTCTTACTTTATGTAATTATGTGTTACAATGTTTGGATACTTCTGATTTCAAACGAATATTGCGCTGGGTCTAATAAAATGCCAAGCTTGAGCCTTGGGGTGTTATTGAGGAATGCTGTGGTCACATTCTTTAAAAGTGACGCCCTGTTCAGTGTTGGTTATTTTCTGGATTTCCATTTATAAATTTGCTAGTTTGGTCTTGACTTATGGCAGCATTTCTCAACCTTTAAGTATCTACAACCCAAGTTTTCATAACAGTTTTATTCACACCCCCTAACGCTTTTTTGAAAGGAGCCCCCTAACACCAATTTGTTTTTTTTTTAATTAATGATTTATCGTAGATGCATATTTTATTATACCTACTTAACTTTTATCAACAGTTATCTAACTGTATATTTATTTTTTCTAGTATCAGAATGTAGTTTAAGTTAGTTTGTTTTGGTTTCAATAGATGTAATTTTCATATTTTTGATTCTTGTTTTCTTTTTTTCACATCTTTGCACCCCCCTTTTTGTTACTTTACCTTGGGGGGCCCGCCCCACAGTCTGAGAACCACTGACTTATGGATAGATGGTTTTTTTTTTGGTCTAAAGGAACAACTTTGAGTTTCTGATTATTTACTATTTTTAAAGATAGTGAGCTTTGGAAATTTGGGATTTGTTTTATGATTTTTATCTGGAGTTTGGTATTTTGAATTTTGTGTCTTTATGGATTATTTGTATTTAGTATCTGCTTAGTCTCCTAATCTTAACCCTTTATTCAATGCCCTTTTCTTTATTATTTGGTGTTCTTATTTCTTCAAATAGATAATAAATTACTCTTTTGTCTGTTTATTTAGGAGGTTTAGTATATTGTTGCCTCTCTGTGGTTGGCTGTAACCTTACTAACGACACTATGGTGGTATACACTCCTAGACCCATGAGCTGCACTCATCACCGTCACCGGCTACTTAAGGCTAAGCCCGTGTTAGCAGGTGGTTTATATAAAGGAAAGAATAAACAAATGACTGCAGGAAATAAGTCAAGGTCTGACCTTAGCTTCTTTAGTGGCTTTATATCGTGTCTGCTGATCTCAGATAGTTACAGTTTTGATCCTTTCTCTATCTGACAATTCTCGCAGTTTCTGCTTAAAATCTCCGCTGCTCAGATTTTCTGCTCCCCATCGATCTGTTTATGAAAACACTGAAATGGTCACAACATTAACATTTCAAAGGGGCCTCCGCTCACCGCTCTCGTAGCCTCTAATAATTATCAGAGTACAAGCTAAATTCCTTTCACATGTGTGTGTGCTTGTGGCATTGCAGTAAAGCGTGAAAGAAAAGAGCCTTTTATTTGGGGAAAGTTTCCCCTCTATAGAATACACCAATCAACTCGCGAGACTCGTGACTTGAGGAGGAAGTCCTGATTAGATGCTGCGAGACTCGTGACTTGAGGAGGAAGGCCTGATTAGATGCTGCGAGACTCGTGACTTGAGGAGGAAGGCCTGATTAGACGCTGGGGGAACATGCAGAGTCCACTCATTTGGTGACCAGGACACAGAAAACTAAGAGGTGTAGCTTGAATTTACTGTGCCAGCCATGAGTAAGCTCACTAATGTTGGGTATATTTGTATAGGGTCTCTGTGATCTGCAAATCATCACATTCAGTGTCTGTATAGGGAGATATGCTGAGGCTTTAGAACACACTTTGTAGCGGTTGTAACCGCTACGATTCACCACGTTTATGGTGATAGGCTAAATACAGATTGCACGTCAACCAACCCCAAATTGCCTTCGGACCCCCTTCCTGCAATGCCAAAACATTACATCATCTAATAAAATGACCCAGTGAAACAGAGCAGAGTATCAAAAAATGTAATTAATGACATATGTGCAAATCACACAAATCCCCCTAGATATGAGCTGATTCCAAAACTGCCCACCACCCCCTTTTCCAACACATACTGCATACAAAAAAATATCACACAATGTCCACTTGGTTTTGTTTCTTTATAAGATTCACTTGCCAACCAAGGGCCAGCGCTATGTGCCAGCCACCGCCGCACACGTTGTGAAGAGGGGGGCTGAACACACCCCAAGGAGACACGGTGGCTCCTCCGAAACCCCCCACTTAAACGGGAAACAAATACAGATTTTTTTTTACCACTTCTTTGCTCGATCAGCTGCTGGCTTGCTGCTGCTGCCATGCCGCATGATCTGCATCTCATGTGGCACTTCAGACATTTAAAAGCCTGTACGGCAGCTGTCCTACTCTTTGTCTCACTCCCTTGTCTCTCTTCTCCTCCAGTCTGCTCCTGTTGGGGGTCCCGTTCCCGAGGCACTCTCCTATGAAAAGGAAGATTCTCTATTCTTTTAATTGAGAGACAGAACTGTCCCCTCCTGGCAAAATGAATTAGACGATCTACAAGTCTCTGACTTAAAGTTTAAATCCAAACAATATATTCAATCTCTTTTCGCTGTTCTGTTATTTCGTCGAGTAATAATTTCCATTTGTTTGCGCTAATGCGACCTTTACTACCATTTTTTTGAGACTTTCGAATTTTCCTACTTCCATTATTTCTAACCTGCTCTGCTTATTTATCGCGCCAGCATTTTTGAATTCTTTATGACATTCTACTTTGTCATCTACTCTTTGTCCTTTATTTCCGGCCTCTGGCCTGGTTAAATCCCTTGGCACAAAGTCTTGTCTTGCGGGACGTGAAAGTGTCTTTCTGAGAAAGTCACGTCACGTCTCGTCTCACTGAAAAGGTCTCGTCTCAGGATTTTTTTATATAATAGAGAGTGTGTTGAATTAAACTCACAAACAAACAAACGAACATAAAGATTTGGGGATTAGCCCCTTATATTGTTGTACAGCGATTTGTTGGTCCAAATTTAGTTGAATAAAGATCAAATATTCGGCAGACAGGTACAGTATGGCTGGGATTTTATACAGTAGGTAAAATGGCCTCCGGAGGTGATGTGGCAGGAAGTGACGTCATCATCATGGGACCGGAAGTGACGTCAATCTGGTTGGACGGAAGTGTCGTCATCATGGCAAGACCGGAGGTGTGGTTTGTAGTGATGTTGTTTTCCAGGAAGTGGTTTGTTGATGATGATAATGGTTTGTTTATCTTCTTTTGTTCTACAAGATCAGAGAAAGTGGCATTATTACCACAAAACAACCCCCCGTCCGATGATAATTCACTCACCTCAGGGCTTGTTGACTGTCTCCTAAGCGCACGTGTGTGACAAGAGATATCTCACAATGTTTCCCCTTTTTCAGATGTGCTATCCCAGAATAAATGTCACTCAGATCTCCATCCTTTCAACTGTCCAGTCCAATTCAGTATATTGTGATTTCTTCGAGGTGTCCACCATCAAACTGTAAAGAACTTCGGTGCTCCACATGAAACAATCTCTTTCCTGGTTTCGGATAGCTCACGTCTGTCCCTTTCTGCCATAAAGCTCGGCTCTGTCCTTTTCTTCTCTTCCTGTCTTTTCATGCTCTTTTTTAACAAGTGCATCTGCGTCTGTTTCCATGGCACCCTCCTGGAAATCGCGGCATAGACCCATACCTGTAGTAGAAATTTAGCATCTTATTAAAGAAATAAATGTTCCCTAACAGGACAAATCAGTTATCAGGCAGAAGAAAAGCTATTCATTGTTTCCTTTAATTACTCCTTGGGAAAAATGCCTTGGAGGGAGCATTCGTCAATAGCAGTCTGTTACAGCCTGGTCAGAGAAACAAAGGATAGAGGTTCATTTTATAAACTGTTGAATTTACATACAATGTCAATCAATGCATACATTTTAATACCTTTGAATTGTGCCCTTGAAATCTCAGTGCATATAACAATTGACCATTCTCGTTTATAGGACACCTCCTGATTTCTTAGTTATCTTTCAGCACATGTTGTATATTACATTAACCTTTCTTCTGGTACTTTCTTTATTTACTTGACAATCTCAGTGTTTTTCCTAAACCAGTTCTTGTAGTTCAGTGTACATTTTGTTGTTCACTTGACCTTTTTTCTGGTTTCCGACATTTATTAACCCTTTTTGCTATTTCTTAAACATGAATGCTATGTTACCCTAAAATTATTCTTCCACATTCCCCCCTTTGGGACTTCATAAAATCCCACTAAAACTGTACCTCACAAAGGTCCGCCCTATTAACATCTATCCAATCTTCCCATCTTAAGCCTTACACTATATTCCATGTGTGTTCTGGCAGAGACAGGGTTCACATTGGTTATAACATAACAGAGAGACAAAAGATAACCCAGCTAATAAAATTATGTGGCAGTGCTACAACTTCATCTTCACTCCACTTCTGGAGTTCTGTGTGCAGTTTTGGTCTCCAGGCTACAAAAAAGATACAGCAGCACTAGAAAAACACTTCCACACACTTACTGTACTCTTTGGGCTGACGCCTTTACACAAGGCAACTTCTAACATTTATGATATAGTTGGTTCTATTTCTTTTGGTTTTCCAGTTGGAGAACAGGCAGGTCAAGTGACTTATTAATGGTCACACAGTGTTAGTAGCAGGATTTGAACCTACAACCTCAGGGTTTGATGTCCAAAGCCTTAATCACTACGAAGAGTGACTCGGCTGATTCCAGGGCTACTGGCAATGAGTTATGAGGAAAGAATTACAGAGCTGAACGTTTTCAGTTTAAGCAAAAGAAGATTAACTCTTTTAGGGCGGATGTCGACTTTTGTCGACACAAGGGGTTGAGGATGGATATCAGGGGCAGAGGGCGAAAGAAAGCCGTAAATGTTAATAAAACTCACCGCTATGCTATAGGCAGACCCTCTTTGAGTGTTGAGTGTGCATGAGTAGCGTAGAGTAAGCAACATCTAGAATGGCATCGACGTCAGGCGACAGAGCGAAGCAAATGCACAAAGCAAAATACTCTGTGCATATTATTTATTCATTTTTTTTATTTTTTGCATATTATCGCTGAATTAGACTCTTGACTTATAGAACTCCAATTTTGATACCAGTGATCTGGAGATTAAAAAACAAAAGTCAGCTAATTGGTCCCCAGTTGGTCCTGCAGCTGATGCACCTACGGCAGAATTCGCCTGGGAAGACTACACAGATGTTTATCGAACAAAACAATCTGGAAAACAAAAGTTAGGTGACTGCATCAGCTGATTGTAGTGCTGGACACGCTCGTGTAGCTGACGCGCCAACGAAAACGTTCACCCTCGGAGGACTACACAGACAACGATCTGTGAAAAGCAAGCTGGCGACTGGACTTCACCAAATGACACGGCCTGCTGGTGGACACTACAGATTAGCAGCTGATCGACTACTTCAAGCCGTTTGTTTTTTAACCAGAAAGTGCCTTTCAGCTTTTGATTGATTGGACAAACACGTATGTAATAAATATGTGAATACGCCTACTGTAGGGGCTCCTGGAACATAAAACCAGAGTGACATTTGTCATAAATAAGTAATGTGGACTATGGCCAGATATGCCCCCACGGCGCTAGATGGAACCCTTCCGGCAGCATGGAGGTGCCCCAAATTCCAGCAGGGCATCACGGATATTGGAGTTTTCCTTCACAGCCCTGCTGGATACCATGGGGGCCGCAAGAGGATGCTGCAGGGAGGCTCAGAGACTTGTATTTGCCCTGTAACCCGGAAGAACGTCCTGGTCACAGGGACAGAGGAAATGACATACTTCCAGGATGAAAAAGAAGAGCTTTTGATCTGACCCAGAAGTGCTAGGAAGTCACATGGACTGAGGGTTCAGCAGCACTTTCAGGTCAAGGACTATAAAGGATTGTGGGAAATCCCAGACGGACGAGCTGAGCTGGGTGGCAGGGTGGCAACGCATCTGGCAGAGTGGAGGTTTTTGTATTGGAGTAATTATTGTATTGTTTATGAACATAGTGGAGAGGATGGTGCTTTGTGCACATATTTGTCTAAATAAAAATTATATTTGGACTTTTATCTGGTGTCTGACGCATTGTCTAAGGGTTCAAGGGAGCGATAATGCCCCCTATCTGTAACAGTAATTTATGTTGGTATATGCGTAAAACCATTGCTTTGTGTGCAGTTTTTGGAAAAATATTCAGCCCTGGGAGAAAAGAAAGAAAAAACAATTAGCCCTAAAAGAGTTAAGAGATGATGTGATTAAAGGGAATTAGTCCAGTGGATTGAAGCTGTAACTTTAAAATAAGTTCATGAAGAACACGGAGTGTGAAGCCCAGCGTGCGTACAGCCGCCCTAACCCCGACACAGACAGCCAGGATGCTGGTTTAGCACACGCTTTATTGATCCTGTTGCCTTCACAGCACGCAAGCACAAAAAGAGCCCAACACTGTCCTCTTTTGCCACCAGTCCATCCGCCTCTACTCCTCCTCAGGCTTTGTCCTCTTCCTCCCGACTCTGGCACTCGACTTCTGGCGTTTGGCCCCTTTTTATAGGGCACCCAGAAGGTGCTTCTTCTAGAAGGGCCCTGAAAATATCCATGCGCCCCCTGGTGGTGGCCACTGGGCTTTTCTGCCCCACTGGAAACCAAGAGGGCTGCCCTTTGTCGGTCCAGGGAATAAACTGTCCTGGAAATACTCTCTCCCCCCCGGTCCTTCCATAATCAGGGTGTTCCGGCTGGGGCCACCGTTGGAAACTTGTTATGGGTAAATTTCGCACAGACATTAGGACGTTTGTCTTAACACAGAGAATCACAGACACTTGGAATAAGTGACCAAGTAGTGTGGGAGATGGCAGGACTTTAGGGGCCTTCAAAAATTAGGTGGATAGGACTGGTGAGCTTTGTTGGGCCGAATGGCCTGTTCTCGTCCATATTGTTTTGATGTTCATCTTGTGGGACACTTTGAACAACATCCTGTGCTTGAAAATGTTCTATAGAGATACATGTTGTTGTTGTTGAGGAGCAGCACAACATGGCACAGTGGGGGTAAGAAGGGCAAGGGTAAGATTAAGGGGGGCATTATGAGCAAAGGCAAGGGTGGAGAGACACAGAGACAGGAATAAAGGAGAAGGCTTCTGAGGGTTTGGCACCCATAAGGCTTTTAGTCAAGCAGTCAAAACGCCAAGCTGGGATGTCTTTGAGAAGAACTGGACCCCCTGAAGGAAGGTCATGGCTCGTAATCCCATGAACATGACATCCCTCTCTCTACACAGCACTTGGTCTCACAATCCCTGAAGTGTTGCTCTATGATTTTGGTGCTATAGGGTCAGTAATGAGGCGATGCGTAATAAAGACACCTCCTCGTGGCCCCACAGCAGGCTGGAGTTTAATCTGGACATTTTTTTTTTTTAATGAAATGTCTCTCGCATATTAAAAGTAAAATTTCATTTAAGAGAAATGTAAATTGTTAGAGAAGCGGTGATTCCCATTACATTTCAAAACAGTGTACCATCTGAAAAAGCAATTGCCGTACTTGACCTTTCGAAAAGGCCGAGCGGCGAGTGAGCAATTGATGCACTCTCAGCCCAGCCGCTTCAGCATGGAGAGGTAGAGGCGTTCACAAGCCCACCTTGCATTCATTAATTTTTCAGATTTGCTAAATGATTACTTTGGGAGACATGACAAAATAAAAAAAAAAAAACAGCAATTGAGAGTGAAGTGACATCCGCTGCTGGTGACAGAAGCTAAGGGACCCATGTTGGTGATGGCACCTCGTGGCAGATTTGTGGATGGTGTATGAGGAGAAAGGCTTGAGATCTTGTGCAGCAGCGCAGGTCACTCCCTCAGCGTGCTCCTTGTCTAGGGAGTGTCCATCTTTCAAGCAAGAACAAAAGAAGAAGAGAAGAAACTGTGGTGGTGAGCCCTGGCCATTCAAGGTATATCAGCTTCCATTTAAATGATGCAATGTTTCCAGGACAATACCATGAAGCGCAGAACATTCGCAAACCCAGGGTGCCACTGGAAAGCAGGCCCAGTCACACACACTCACCAGTTAACTTAACACACCTGTCTTTGGGAATATGAGAGGAAGGGTGGGATACCTGAAGAAAAGCCCTCACGGAAGAACAACTCCATATGGACAATGACTGGGTTACATGATTTAAACCCAGGGTGCAGGAACTATGAGGGGGTATCACAGATCCAACATGTCACCCTGTAACATCCTCAAGCATGGCTGAACCCTTTCAAGGTTGTTTGGACTGCAGCTTATCCTGTCAGCACGGTACACAAGGGCAAGGCCAAGGATGCCGCATTTAGAGACCTTCAGCAGGCCCTAACAACAGCACCTCTTTTAATGGCTGCTAACTTTTATTTTTCTTTTATCCTCCAGACTAACTCTTTGGATGCAGGCCTTGGTGCCGTACTGAGCCCAAACGTCGATGGTGTTGAACACCCTGTATCATCGGGGCTCTCCGCATGCCAATGGCGATGCTCTTTCATAGGTTCACAACTTTTTGGTTCGGACCGCCTGACCCGATGGGTCTGGGCTCAGCTTGAATGGCGTGTCACACATGTGTGCATGGGAGACAGTTTAAGAGCTCGAATAACTGTGATTACCTGCCGAAGCTGGGGCTGGAGCTGTCCACTGATGCTTTCTCTCTTTCTCCCTCTGCAGACCAGCTGACCGATCTTTCTACCGCTGATGTCACTTCTGGTTCCTGTTCCTCAGGACCCGCCCCTTCCTGTCCTCCGGCCATATAATCGGCCATCTTTTGTTTGCTTGTTTTTTTGCTGCGCAGTTCCAAGTATACAGGGTTGATGTGTTGGAACCCCAACTCTTTATCCTTGTCTTGTGCTTTATCTCTCTCTCTGTATATATATATATATATTTATATACTAGCAAAATACCCGCGCAGCGGAGAAGAAGTGTGTTAAAGAAGTTATGAAAAAAAAAGAAAATTTTAAAAATAATGTAACATTTGCTTTCTATTCGTTTGTATAAGCACAGTCCTTCACCAGCAATTATTGAATGTTAGCTCAGACCCGACACTTAAAAGTTTCTGTCGCACTTTTGCTGAGTTTGTGCCAAACACTATTCTATCCCTGACCATCTCATTTTCGTTTGCATAAGCACAGTCCTTCACCAGCAATTTTAAATTAGTTACAAAGTGATCAAAAGTCTCGTTTATAGCCCTTGTATCTCACGAATATTGTATTCGTCTTAGGCATGACAAACGCCAGCAGCAGCGTGTCTATGAACTTAATTTAAAGTTAAGCTTTACACCTTGCTTTCCTATTCATTTGTATAAGCACAGTCCTTCACCAGCAATTATTTAATGTTAGGTCAGTCCAGGCACTTAAAAGTTTCTCTTGCACTTTTGCTGAGTTTGTGCCAAACACTATTCTATCCCTGACCATCTAATCTTCGTTTGCATAAGCACAGTCCTTCACCAACACTTTTAACTCCATTACAGCAATTTTAACTCTGTTAGAAAGTGATCCAAAGTCTTGTTTATACCTCGTGTCTTCTCATTAAACTTGTATCTTGCGAATATCGTATTTGTCATAGGCATGACAAACGCCAGCGGCAACGTGTCTATAAACTTAATTTAAACTTACGGTTTACATCGTGCTTTGTTTCCGCAGTAGCTGCATTGATGAATATGCTTGTATGCGTCACTCGCTTCATATTCTTTTGCTGCATTCTCAAATGTGTAATGCGCTTTTTGTTCAGCGCTCTTTGGAGCTCTTCCTTGTTCTCTATGTACTGCGTTCACAGTCAGTTCACGTGAGCTGCTCTCTTGTGTGATCTTGTGATGTCTACGGCTTTATTTAATGTTAGATAAGACCCGGCACTTAAAAGTTTCTCTCGCACTTTCACTGAGTTTGTGCCCAACACTAGACCATCTCATCTTCGTTTGCATAAGCACAGTCTTTCACCCGCGAATATTTACCTTATATGGACAGGCCCTCAATTACGTGGGAGGCGTGGTGATGGGGGACGCAACTCCGCCTCACACGGCGACCGAGCTGCAGGCTATAGCCGTATATATTGTCAAAAGTAGGTTCCAGTTATGACCGTTACGTGTAGAATTTCGAAATGAAACCTGCTTAACTTTTGTAAGTAAGCTGTAAGGAATAAGCCTGCCAAATTTCAGCCTTCCACCTACACGGGAAGTTGGAGAATTAGTGATGTGTGAGTGAGTGAGTGAGTCAGGGCTTTGCCTTTTATTAGTATAGATATATATATTCCAACATCTGACTGTCTGCCTGTCCTTCCGTTTTTCACAAGAGAACTACTTAACGGATTAACGGGTTTTTTTCTATAATTTGCTTGAACATTTTGGTTGATTTTGTGACTCATCGCGCTAAGTATCATAGTTCACTTGCAGAACCAGCAGGCTGCGGGCTGAGAGGAGGGGGAATCAGGTGTGGCCCTGGCGATTGACAGAAATATCAAGGCCAAGCAGAGGACGCTCTCCCATCAGAGCTGAACATGAGCAGATACAGTGGCAACGTTTTCCGCTTGGCCAGAGTT